>NW_017619458.1:3584397-3664397 GCF_001879475.1 Ipomoea nil
ATAGATATATATAGATATACGAAAATCATTTTGAAGCAGGAAGATATATACTTAAGAGACTCTAGCTTTAAAACCAGGAATAGACTCAGCAAATAGGGACAAGAACATTAATCAATGATAAACAGTTATGTAGAGTAAACATCATAAGGAATACGTATCTAAGGTCACAGATCACTTTTCAATTCAAACACATCATTATCCAAACATCATTCATATCACATAATTATTGATGGCGCCACGGGACCAATCGCATGTCCCGAACATGAGGGTTAATGCGTATAGCATTAACACGGCCCCGCAGCACCCTACCTCATACCGCGGCATGAAGGGAGTTGATCGCAACCAACCCATAGAGGACCGCTGACGAACTCAACGTCGGACCACAGTCAGTGGACCGTGATCCACTTTACAAGGGGGGACATACGAACCTACACACCGTTGATGCGTACAGTCGGTGGATCGTAGCGGATCAAGCCCTACACACCGCTGGGGTACTCAGTCGGTGGGCGAAGATCCTCGGAGACTACGACCCTACACACCGCTGTCTCATCACTCGATGGATCGCAGCCAGCCGTAGCCCTACACACCGCCTAATTACTCAGGTCGGTGGACTACAGCCTTCCTCGGCTTATTGGCCTTACACACCGCCTGGCGCGTCCAGGTCGGTGGGTCATTGCACCGAGGCCCATGTGGACCGCAGCCCAAGAAGTGAATCAATTTGGCCTTTAGCCAACTTCTGAACCTCAGCTCAGGAACAACCCATTCGACCTTCAGCCAACTTCCGAACTGCAGCCTGGGATCACCCAATTTGATCTTAATCAAAATGGGGGACCATGCATCACATAACACATAGTAGCACGTAGTAGCACATTGGGAGGGGAAAACATATAAATAAACTTACGTGTGATCATTCACATACTAAGAATAGTCATAAGGGGTTCATACAACTTCCACCTAGGTCAACGGGTTACTGATTCACCTAGCATGCAATTCCTAAGACTCTTTTATCCTATGAATGGTACCCGAAACATCAAACTTGACTCAAGTACGACAAACGGGGTCCGTTGGGACACCACGGGGAATGGGGAACATCAAACGGGGAAGCCAAAGACCCGGGGTGGGTACGGACCAGCGGGTAGCCAGTGGGTGGGGGTCACCCGCCGGCTGCCCGCCGAAGATCATCGCCCGGGAAGCGGTTTGCCGGCGGGCAGGCGGCTGCCCGCTGCTTGGCGGTGGTCTTCGGGCAGCGGGTAGGTGGCGGGTTCCCCTACCCCCACCTACCCCCCACTGACTCTTTTATCATAATTTCGTCCCAGGATCCCTTGTGGAACCCAAAACCATGGTTAGACACTGTTAAACGCAATTAACGACACCATGTAGGCAATTAATGGATCAAAAGCAAGAATCACGTAGAACTCATCCTATTACGACTCCTAAATATAAACAACACCCGAACATGCAAATTCCCACCCAAATATATATCAAGAACAATACAACACAAATTCCCAATCCAACCTAGGGCTCTAATCCCACCCAAATTGTCAAAATCATATTTTATCTTTAACGTCAATAAATATCAAGATTTGTCAAGAATCATGACATCAATATCAAGAACTTCTTTTTCACATCAAGATCATCAAGATCATCAAGAACACACATAAATCATCTCATCAATCATCAAGAATATATCACAAATAGCATAGCGGAATTAATCAAGACACAAGCATATAGAAGCAGGCCAAGGAAGGAGATTATAGCGAAGAAAATAGGTTTTGTTGAGACATGTGTGGTGAGAGATTATTGTTGTAACACCCCGTGTTACGACCCTTAAAACCAATTAATCATTTAATCAATTACCCAAAAGAAAGAATTAAATTCCAATAATTAATTAGGAAAAGGCCCACCATGGTCCATGGACCCTCATCCCTAAAACCAATCCCCTAGTCCTATAGGGAATAGAATTAGCAAGCCCATAGTATTTGGACCCTAATTGTGACTCTTAGGTATATAAATAGGGGGCATTGGAGGTACCTAGAACCCACACCACAATAATCTCTCACCACACAAGAAGTTCCAAGAATTCCCCTAGGAGAAATTAAGAAAGAAGAATCTTAAAGAAAGACCCTTCATAACCAAGGAAATTAATTAAGGCTAAGAGGTAACCCATGTCTTAACGAAACCTATTTTCTTTGCTATAATCTCCTTCTTTGGCTTCTTCTCTATACTCGTGTCTTGATAAACCATTTGTGATATTGATGATATGATCTTGATGGTCGATGAGATGAATTTATGTGTGATCTTGACGATCTTGATGATGATAAGAAGTTCTTGATGATTATGTGATGTTCTTGATAATTCTTGATGTTTCTTGTTGTTAAAAGATGAACTATGATTTTGATTATTTAAATATGATTAGAGCCCTAGGACGAATCGTGAAATTCATATTGTGGTATTCTTGATATATTTGGGTGGGAATTCGCATGTTCGGGTGTTAATTATGCTTAGAAATCATGATAGGATATGTGATATTTGATTCTTGCTTTTGATCCGTTAATTGTCTACGTGGTGTCATCAATTGCGTTTAAAAGTGTCTAAGCATGGTTTCAGGTTCCACAAAGGATCCCGGGACGTTTACTATGATAAAGAGTTAGTGGGGGTAGGGGAAACCCGCTACCTACCCGCTGCCCCATTCGGGCGTCGCCGGCAGCGGGCAGCCGGCGGGCAAGCGATTGCCTGCCAGGCACCCGCTGCCCGGTTTCTCGCCGCCGGCGGGTGGAGGTCCACCCGCCGGCCACCCGCTGGTTTTCCCACATCGGGATGGTGGTTTCCCCGTTTGATGTTTCCCCGATCCTCGTGGTGTCTCGACAGACTCCGTTTATCGTGCCTAAGTCTAGTTTGATGTTTCGGGTACCGTTCGTAGGATAAATGAGTCTTATATATCGCATGCTAGTCGAATTGGTATCCCATTGGCCTAGGTGAAAGAAGTATGAACCCCTTAGGACTATTCGTAGTTTGTGGATGACCACGCATAGGTTTCTTTATACGTTTCCTCCCCTTTCCCAATGTGTTAATATGGGTTGCATGTGCTTGCTATGTGTTATGTGTGCATGATACCCCAATTTGGTTGCGATCAAATTGGTTATTCCTGAGCTGCGGTTCAGAAGCTGGCTGCGGTCAGAATTACACTTTTGGGCTGCGGTCCACCGTTTGGTTACGATCAAACGTTTTACATGAGCTGCGGTTCATATTCCTGGTTGCGGTTAGATGATCACTCTTGGGCTGCGGTCCACTGTTTGGTTGCGATCAAACATTATGATGAGCTGCGGTTCATCGGTCGGTTGCGATCGACCCCTTCGTATTGCGATACGAGGCAGGGTGCTACAGGATCGTGTCAGAGCTATATGCGCTGACCCTCATGTATGGGCATGCGATTGGTCCTGTGGCGCCAACAAAGTGTGCTTGTGTGATGAGTTGAATAATGATATAAATAAGATGAAGTGAATCCGTGACCATATGATATATGATAGTATCTTTACATGCTTGGTTACAACTGTTGAATGTGCTTATCCCATAGGATATATGCTAGTATCTTTACATGCTTGGTTATAACTGTTGAATGTGCTTATCCCTATTTGTCGAGTCTATTCCGGTTTTGAAACTAGAGTTTCCTAGGATATATCTTTCTGCTTCAAAATGACTTTTCTTATATATATATATATACTTATACGGTATTTCAACGCGTTAGAGTGGGTTACCAGCATTATTCGCTGAACAGATATATTTGGCTTTCAGGCACAGACAATTAGCTCCGGAGCGCGCTAGACGACCCAAGACTTAGATATGTAGTTCTTATTCGGCCTGCGTGCCATGATGATGTAATGATATTGCTTGAGGATGATTAGATGATGTTGTTAGATAGTTTAGCCTGTGCATCTGAGTTCTCCAGCTCAGATGTGGCATAACACCCCGTATTCTTATGTTTAGTACTGTCCTGTTTGGGATTTAATGAGAATTTACCTTTATTATATAAGTTTTAAAAGTTTTGAAAATCTGAGGTGTTACAATATTGGTGTGAGTTCTAGGTGCACCCCATGACCCTATATATATATATCTAAGAGTCCTAATTAGGGTCTAAGTGGCATGAGTTTGGTAATTCTATTTCTTATAGGACTAAGGGATTGGCTTTAGGGATAAAGACCCATGGACTATGGTGGACCCCTTTTAGCTAATTAGTGGATTTTAACTCCCTTTTTGGGCTGAGTAATGTTTAATTAATTTGGTTTTAGGGGTCGTAACACGGGGTGTTACACTCTCCCCCCCTTACAAGAGGCTTCGTCCCCGAAGCCAGTGCATGGATCCATTCTTTCACCCCTGGACGTCGCGTATTTTGGCCTCCCAATTAGGAAGTGTGACCCCGCGCGTGGTCTTTGCTGGGTTGGACTGGATTTTCTTGTGAAGTGGTGATTGGAAAGTTTGGGTCTACCGTGGTGTCCTGCTCCCGAGCTGGATGCCCCGCGAGTGCCCAGGATGGTCTCGATTGCTGCCACCCTCTGATCTAAGGCGCGTGTTGCGTGGATTAGGGTCGAGAACCCTTCATCCATGATTTGGTTTTGTCGGGTGAGCTGTGCGAGGATGCGCTCGTTGGTGGTTTCTTCGTTTTGGCCCCCCGGGTTTCCCCTTGCTTGTGTGGGAGCCGGTGGTTCGGGCTCGCTATCCTCCTCTTGTTCCCCATTTCCCCCTGTTCCCCCACATTCTTGCATTGCCCGTTTAAACTTCTTGTTGGAGATATCTAGTTGATCAACCAACTCCCTCCGTTCCTCTTCAAGTTTAAGGCGAACCTCCTCAAGGGTGATGCATTGTCCCCCTTCGATGTAGTAGATATCATTGCGACGGAGATTCTGGACATTGAAAACCATGCCGCTTGCGGTTTTAACCTCTGTGTGGCTCAGGTCCACTCCCTTTTTCTCCATGATCCAACTTAGGATCATCCCGTAAGGTAGGCTAAGCCGGTTGCTAGTCTTGTAAAATTCCATGTGTTTCAACATAAGGGCCGGTAGATTGAACTTGATTTTGTGCTTTAGGAGGTAAGCAAAAGTGCACTCCAAACTCCCCACATCCTTACTCTTATTATTTGTAGGCAACAGGCTATCAGTTACAATCATGACTAGTATCTTTTGTTCCGCGGTTAGCCATTTCTTGTTTGGCCGAGTGGCCGAGGTGAAACCCTCTTCTTTTCTGAGTTGGTACCCGAGGTAGTCCTTGTACCCCGTGTTTTGGGTACCAATCCACCCCTTTCGGTCGTAGTTTGACACACCCGTGGTGGTCAGTTTCAGGAGTTTGGCCAAGCGGCCTTCGAAAAGTATGATTTCCTTGCCTCGGACCTTAGCGGTGATTTCCAGTTTATCACCTCGTTTGACAGCCACCAAATGATGATAGAACTCTTTCACCAATTCGGGATATGTATCCCCTTTAATGGTGAGATATGTATCCAAGAGCCCTTGGTAGTTAAACATGTCGACCAACTCTGGAGAGAATTGGTCGGGTTCGAGGGCTTTACCTACGATCACAGTGTAGTCGGCGTTGCTCCAGTCCGGGGTGCGGATTCTGAGGGGCTTTTTTGGCATTTTATTTTCAAATTTTGGTGGCGTTTTTCTGGTGAGTTTCCGGTGGGATTTTCCGGTGATGGGGCGGTGACCCGTTGGGTTTTGGACGGCGAGGGGGCGGCTGGCCTAGGCGGCGTTCGGGGGTGTCTGGTGGTGGCGTACGGCAGTGGGGCGAGGCCGGTCGAGCTGCGGGTGTAGCATGGCAGCGGGTCGTGGCCGGACGAGATGTCGGTGGTCTCCGTGGCGTCGACGGCGGGTGTACGGGGTGGTGGCACTGACCGGGTGGCGGGCGGCGGCTGTTTGATGGTGGCTGCCGGTGGGGTGAGGGGCTTCGGGTGGCCGACGACGGTGTGTGGTGGGGAGGAAGAGAGAGAGGGATTGTGGGAGAGAAGAAGAAGAGGAAGAAGAAGGGTTTTTGATTTGGGGGTTTTGGGGTTTTTAGGGATTTCTAGGGGTTTAAGAAGGGAGTGTTCCCTTGAGGTTTCAAGAAACACTTATGGCTTAGTGGTTAGGAGCTTGGATTTACAAATAGGAAGTCTGGAGTTCAATTCCCCTTGATGACATTAGTTTTCTTGTGGTGTAATCCTTGTCTTTTCCTTCTTTTGTCTTCTAGTGGTGGGAGATTTGGTTGGTTCCCCTTGTTGCTTGATGTGGGTAGTCTAGTTCCTTTCTTTTATGCTAAGATTATTTTGATCTAGCTCTTTATTTATAATAATTCTGAAGTAATTAGTCTAAACAAGTGATTCTACTACGAGGGTGGTTACAAGGGGTTTGTTAGTTTATCCTAAACAGAACTCATCTTCCTGGTTTTCTTCTGGTGTGTGATCTTCGTCTCCTAGGATCGTGTTTCCTTCGTCGGGGTTGCCCTCGTCCTCAAGTTCGGCTTGCGTGCGGCTCATGATGAATACTTTTCCAGAGGCACCGTAATTTCCTTGATTGTTCGCGCCCACGCGTTGGCCCATGGCCATAGGGCGTGAGCTTGAGGGTTTAGTGCAGTTGAAGGCCTTGTGCCCTTCTTTCCCGCAGTTGAAGCATCGTAAGGGGTTCCCCATGCAGTCCTTGCCCCTATGGCTTTGGTGGCATTTTGGGCAAGGGAAGCCCCCCGTATTAGTTTCGTTGTTTCTTGGGGGTGGCCTCTGTCCAGCTGGGTTGCTTGGCCTTGTGTTGGTGTCGATTCTCGTTCTTTTTATAGGGGGTGCCCCACCCCTTGTGTTCCTTTTTCAAATCTGTTCCTGAACCCCACGCTGTAGTAGCTGGATTCGATAGAGATTGGCAGCACTGGAGTAGGCATCGTTGAGGGTCCAGGGCCCGCTCACTACTAGAGCTTTTCGGGCTTCAAAGTTGAGGCCTGATACAAATCTCTCTATTTTGGTTGTCTCTGTGGGGACTAGTTCTAGCGCGAAGCGTGCCAGTTTGAGGAATCGTTTATGGTATTCCATGACGGTAGCCGCTCATTGTTTTAGGTGAAGGAACTCTTCGTGCATAGATGCTCTTATGTGGGCTGGGTAGAAGCGTTCTCGCAGTCGTGTTTTCAGGCTTTCCCAGTTGAATCCCGGTTCCTGTCTGTAAGTGGGTCCCTCGTGGATCCACCAGAGGTCTGCCTCGTGTCCGAAGTAGAATGAGGCTACCTCTACGCGACGTTCTTCTGGGCATTCTACTAACCCCAGAATTTTGTCGAAGGTCCGAATCCATTCCTCAAGGATGGCGGGATCTTCCTCTCCCAAGAAAGTGGGTGGCCTATGGTTCGAAACTTGTCGGGCGACTTCTGAGTTTGTGTTTGGCGGAGGCGGTGGTGGTCGGTTGTTGCGGAGAGCTACGTCGCTTAGCGTTTGGGCGACTTGGGTTAGTTGTTGTAGGGTTTGAGCCAGGGGGTCTTGTGTAGCGGGTTCCGGGGTCATTGATTGTCTTCTGGTTGGTGCCATGATGCTGATCTATAGAGCCAATGTTTATACCAATGTTTGAGTTAGAGTGTTGTACCCTTACCTTGGTGTGATAAGCGAATGGGAGTTCTTAAAATTAATGAGGGATGAGGGGGAGGTTACGTGATGATGGGCAGGCTCACAATCTCACCGTGTGTCCTAAGATTCCTAATTCCTGTGTTCTTAAATACCTAAATCCTATCTTTACTGAACTCCTAGTGTTTTAAGCCTAATGTACTAGGGTCTGGTCTTAAGAGTCTTATCCTAGGGTCAAACTTAGGTTCTGATACCAACTGTAACACCCCAAAATTTTGAAACTTTTAAAACTTATATAATAAAGGTAAATTCTCATTAAATCCCAAAACAGAGTATTACTAAACATAAGGGTGCGGGGTGCTATGCCACATCTGAGCTGGAGAACTCAGATGCACAGGCTAAACTAACTAATTAACCTCAATACATTATCGTGGCACGCAGGCCAAAAAGTAAAACTATCTATCTACTCCAAGCTCTTCTAGCGCGCTCTGGGAGCTAATCATCTGTGCCTGAAAGCCAAATATATCTATTCAGCGAATGATGCCGGTAACCCACTCCAACGCGTTGAAATACATTATAGATAGATATATATAGATATACGAAAATCATTTTGAAGCAGGAAGATATATACTTAAGAGACTCTAGCTTTAAAACCAAGAATAGACTCAGCAAATAGGGACAAGCACATTAATCAATGATAAATAGTTAGGTAGAGTAAACATCATAAGGAATACGTATCTAAGGTCACAGATCACTTTTCAATTCAAACACATCATTATCCAAACATCATTCATATCACATAATTATTGATGGCACCACGGGACCAATCGCATGTCCCGAACATGAGGGTTAATGCGTATAGCATTAACACGGCCCCGCAGCACCCTACCTCATACCGCGGCATGAAGGGAGTTGATCACAACCAACCCATAGAGGACCGCTGACGAACTCAATGTCAGACCACAATCCTACACACCGCTGACGCGCACAGTCGGTGGACCGTGATCCCCTTTACAAGGGGGGACATACGACCCTACACACCGTTGATGCGAACAGTCGGTGGATCGTAACAGATCAAGCCCTACACACCGCTGAGGGACTCAGTCGGTGGGCGAAGATCCGCGGAGACTACAACCCTACACACTGTTGTCCCATCACTCGGTGGATCGCAGCCAGCCGTAGCCCTACACACCGCCTGATTACTCAGGTCGGTGGACTACAGCCTTCCTCGACTTATTGGCCCTACACACCGCCTGGCGCGTCCAGGTCGGTGGGTCATTGCACCGAGGCCCATGTGGACCGCAACCCAAGAAGTGAATCAATTCGGCCTTTAGCCAACTTCTGAACCTCAGCTCAGGAACAATCCATTCGGCCTTCAGCCAACTTTCGAACCGCAGCCCGGGAACACCCAATTTGATCTTAATCAAAATGGGGGATCATGCATCACATAACACATAGTAGCACGTAGTAGCACATTGGGAGGGGAAGACATATAAATAAACTTACGTGTGATCATTCACATACTAAGAATAGTCCTAAGGGGTTCATTCAACTTCCACCTAGGTCAACGGGTTACCGATTCAACTAGCATGCAATTCCTAAGACTCTTTTATCCTACGAATGGTACCTGAAATATCAAACTAGACTCAAGTACGATAAACGGGGTCCGTTGGGACACCACGGGGAATGGGTAACATCAAACGGGGAAGCCAAAGATCCGGGGTGGGTACGGACCAGCGGGTAGCCGGTGGGTGGGGGTCACCCGCCGGAGATCATCGCCCGGGCAACGGGTTGCCGACGGGCAGGCGGCTGCCTGGTGGCTGCCTGCTGCCTGGTGATGGTCTTCGGGCTGCGGGTAGGTGGCGGGTTCCCCTACCCCCACCTACCCCCCACTGACTCTTTTATCATAATTTCGTCCCGGGATCCCTTGTGGAACCCGAAACCATGGTTAGACACTTTTAAACGCAATTAACGACACCATGTAGGCAATTAATGGATCAAAAGCAAGAATCACGTAGAACTCATCCTATTACGACTCCTAAATATAAACAACACCCGAACATGCGAATTCCCACCCAAATATATATCAAGAACAATACAACACAAATTCTCAATCCAACGTAGAGCTCTAATCCCACCCAAATTGTCAAAATCATATTTTATCTTTAACATCAAGAAATATCAAGATTTGTCAAGAATCATCACATCAATATCAAGAACCTCTTTTTCACATCAAGATCATCAAGAACACACATAAATCATCTCATCAATCATCAAGAATATATCACAAATAGCATAGGGGAATTAATCAAGACACAAGCATATAGAAGGAGGCCAAGGAAGGAGATTATAGCGAAGAAAATAGGTTTTGTTGAGACATGGGTTACCTCTTAGCCTTAATTAATTTCCTTGGCTATGAAGGGTCTTTCTTTAAGATTTCTTCTTTCTTGATTTCTCCTAAGGGAATTCTTGGAACTTCTTGTGTGGTGAGAGATTATTGTGGTGTGAGTTCTAGGTGTCCCCTATGACCCTATATATATATATATATATATATATATATATATATATATATATATATATATATATATATATATATATATATATATATATATATATATATATATATATATATATATATATATATATATAAGAGTCCTAATTAGGGTCTAAGTGGCATGGGTTTGCTAATTCTATTTCTTATAGGAGTAAGGGATTGGCTTTAGGGATAAAGGCCCATGGACTATGGTGGACCCCTTTTAGCTAACAATTGTTATGCCGTGCAACCGTGTGTACCGTTCTTGGTACACACGGTTGAAAACGGCACCGTAAAGTGCCAGGGAAGTAACGGTGCCGTTAGTGGCACCGTTTCACTCATCCCGATATTTAAAAAAAAATATTATTATTATTGCCATAAAACGCCACTACACTCCTTTTTCCGCCATTTCCAACATTTCGTCTCCAACAAGCTACACACTTCCTTCGCACTGTAGCAGTCTTCATCACTCTCTCTGTCTACTCGGAGTCGCGATTTTCGCCGTCTTCATCTCATTGTCGCCGGAGCGTGTTTTGTTCACCATTGTCGCCATTTTCGCCATTTTCATTCTAGCATTGTCGCCCGTTATCATCGCATTCTCCATCAGGTATAATGTATTTTTGTGATTTTTTACTGTTAACGTTGTGTTTTTTGACTGTTAACATTCATATTCGCTGTATATTCTTGTTATTTTTTACTAGGGTTTTGCAACACGATTTTGCATTTTTCTCAAACAGATCAATACTCTGTTTTTTTTTTTCTGTTTCTTTGATTGTTTTTTGGTGTTTTCTGAAATGTTTTTGGACAAATAGTTGTGATATTGTGGATATATAGCTTTATACTTGTGGTTTTATAGTTTAATACTTATGCATGTCTGAAAATATCATTCCTCTCTTCAATTATTGTGTTTCTGAAATGTTTGTGGACAAATAGTTGTGATATTGTGGATATATAGCTTTATACTTGTGGTTTTATAGTTTAATACTTATGCATGTTCGAAAATATCATTCCTGTCTTCAATTAGTGTGTTTCTGAAATGTTTGTGGACAAATAATTGTGATATTGTGGATATATAACTTTATAATTGTGGTTTTATAGTTTAATACTTATGCATGTATGAAAATATCATTCCTGTCTTCAATTAATGTGTTTTCTGAAATGTTTGTGGACAAATAGTTGTGATATTGTGGATATATAGCTTTATACTTGTGGTTTTATAGTTTAATACTTATGCATGTATGAAAATATCATTCCTGTCTTCAATTAGTGTGTTTTCTGAAATGTTTGTGGACAAATAGTTGTGATATTGTGGATATATATCTTTATAATTGTGGTTTTATAGTTTAATACTTATGCATGTATGAAAATATCATTCCTGTCTTCAATTAGTGTGTTTTCTGAAATGTTTGAGGACAAATAGTTGTGATATTGTGGATATATATCTTTATAATTGTGGTTTTATAGTTTAATACTTATGCATGTATGAAAATATCATTCCTGTCTTCAATTAGTGTGTTTTCTGAAATGTTTGTGGACAAATAGTTGTGATATTGTAGATATATATCTTTATAATTGTGGTTTTATAGTTTAATACTTATGCATGTATGAAAATATCATTCCTGTCTTCAATTAGTGTGTTTCTGAAATGTTTGTGGACAAATAGTTGTGATATTGTGGATGTATAGTTTAATAATTCTTATTTACAGAAATGGCTCGTGAACCTACACTGGCTGAGGATCTTAGAGAAACAAAAAGAAGAAGAAGAGAGTACCGGACAGCAGCAATTCTAGATTCACAAGCAGCTCAGAGCTCTAATCCAACTAGTGAACAACCAGCAGCAGCCCTAAATTCACAAGCAGCTCAGCGCTCACGCCCTGCTAAGGAAACAACTGTTGCAGAGACTTCAACGAGACGGCGCCGACGAACTAGAGAACACAGGAGAGATTACTTCAATACGAGGATGGGGCCAAAGCTGATGTTTGATCTTGTCCAGAGGCTCTCACCACGACAGAAACAAGCTGTCGTAGAAACTGGATTTGGTGGACTTCTTCATCTCCAACTCTGCACCAATGAATCAAAGTTGGTGCAATACCTGCTGGACAACTTTAATGTTTGCAGGTGTGATTTTGTATTAGAGGATGATAGTCTCCACATTGAAGAGGAAGATGTCGAATACACGTTGGGAATCCCGCGAGGGCCTCTGAAGGTCAATGAGGGGACAAAGATGGAAGACACCTCAACCCGTGAATACAAACTGCTGCTGACTTCATGGAGAAGGAGGTGGGGTATTACAGCAGGCTCGCCAATAACTACACAGATGCCAGATGAGATTGTTAGGAGAGCTGATCATGGTGATGAGTTCAAGAGGGATTTCGTAGTCTTTGCCGTTTCCTCCATGCTTCGAGGAAACACAACACGCTACTCCAAGTACAAGATCTTAAACTCATTGATTGATGTTGATATGATTAAAGAGTACAATTGGTGCGCCTACACATACCAATCTCTCATTGACTCGATAGATAGTTACAATGAAGATAGAAAGAGAAGCTTTTGGGGGCCAATGACATTGATATTGGTCAGTTCTTATTGTCTTTAATCTAGTTGCATGAATTTTATGTAGTTGTAGGTGTATAACTAACAATTTATTATGGATATATATGCATGAAACTTGGAATATACTCAGTTTAATAAGATCCTTTATGTAGTTTAATTTGTGGATATATATAGTTTTAAAATTGTGGATATATAGTTATGTGATTATGGATATATAGTACTCTGTGAATATATGAATGTATTACTCTGTGGACATACTAATGTGTTTTTGGATGTATAGTTATGGGTTTATGGATATATATGCATGACACTTGGAATACACTCAGTTTAATGAGGTCCTTTATGCAATTTAATTTGTGGATATATAGTTTTAAAATTGTGGATATATAGTTATGTGATTATGGATATATAGTACTCTGTGAATATATGAATATATTACTCTGTGGACATACTGTTAATAATTCTGGATATATACTAATGTGTTTTTGGATGTATAGTTATGGGTTTATGGATATATATGCATGACACTTGGAATACACTCAGTTTAATGAGGTCCTTTATGCAATTTAATTTGTGGATATATAGTTTTAAAATTGTGGATATATAGTTATGTGATTATGGATATATAGTACTCTGTGAATATATGAATGTATTACTCTGTGGACATACTGTTAATAATTCTGGATATATAGTAATGTGTTTTTGGATGTATAGTTATGGGTTTATGGATATATATGCATGACACTTGGAATACACTCAGTTTAATGAGGTCCTTTATGCAGTTTAATTTGTGGATATATAATTTTAAAATTGTGGATATATAGTTATGTGATTATGGATGTGTAGTACTCTGTGAATATATGTATGTATTACTCTGTGGACATACTGGTAATAATTCTGGATATATATTAATGTGTTTTTAGATGTATATTTATGGGTTTATGGACATATATGCATGAAACTTGGAATATACTCATTTTATTAATATCATTTTTTATTTCTGAATTTTGTGGATATATAGTTTTAAAGTTATGGATATATAGTTATGTGATTATGGACATATAGTTATGCATTACACTGTGACCATGCAATTAAGAATACATGGATAAATTGTTCTAAATTCATCTTTAACATAATCTTCTGTAATTTGTAGCTGTTCTACTTTGATCGAGTAGAATTCAAAGGAATGAAGATCAACAGAACATACCCTAGCATACTTGCTTGGACAACCACGCTTGTAAGAAAGAGAGTCAAGGCTGAAAAAAGGGCTGGTGGGTTTGGAAAAGGAAGGGTTATCCCTAGAGTTAAGAAGCCAAGGACTGATGCTACCACCTCACTGCAACAACCTGCAAGCACTGCTGCTGCTACAACCTCACTACCACAACCTGCATTTACTGCTGCTGCTACTACTTCTTCTACTCCTGCTACTGCAACACCGACACCAACTACAAGTGAGCCACTCTCAAGTGTTGATCGGGTGACCCGTGTGCTCCAAAAGCTAGCATCAGATGTCCTGGAGTTTGGTGAAGCTATGTCTGAAATTGGAAAGCAGGGCGCACCTATTGAAGTCATGAAGAAAGCATTCTCAGGGATATCAAACATGCTAGGTGCTGCAAGTGCAATTGAATCAACTTCCATTCCAACTGAATCTCAGTTGGATGACATATTCTTTGGGAGTGAAACCTTCACCGCTGCAGTGGATTCATTGGTGGAAGCATTTCAGAAGACAACAAAAACCATGGAATTTGAAGCTCCATCATTTGATTTGGGAATACACTGCAATGAATCGCAACCGCAGCCATGTGAGCAACACACAGAGCAAGTAGTTGAAGAGGACCTACCATTGGATGCTTTGGTTCAACAAATTGGAGAGGATGCAGGACTGTCAACGACCTTGGGAGCACAAGTAACTCCTCCACTTGTTAGGGTCCCATTTCAGAGATATGTTCGTCATGTCGCTGCTACTGATGCTGATGTTGATGACTTTGATTGGTAAATTTACAGTTTGTTATTTGCATTTGGCTTTAACGTTATGAATTTATAGTGCTAAAATTATGAATATAAACTTATGAACATTTTTACAACTGTGGACATATAGCTTGAAAATTGTGGATATATAGATATAAAATTATGAACATTTTAAATCTGTGAATATATAGTTCTATGATTATGTACATATATGTTTAATATTATGGATATAAAGTTCTAATACTGTGGATATATAAACAACAGTGTCATGCAAGAAAGTGAGTCTGATGTTGAGGACGTGACTGTTAGGATGAGACCCCAGCGACGATTCAGGAACAAGCCTCTTTGTTTGAGGTCACCATACTGGACACAGAATGCAGGTTTTATACGAACTGCAACTCCACGGGAAAAAATCATTTCAAACTATGCATTCTTGAGTGTGTCTACCGAACACCCAGAAGAGTATGTTTGAACACATATATTTATAATAACCTTTAAATTACTTAGATAGTTCATATTATTATAACTATTGGTGTTATTATTATTATTGTTATTTTGGTGCTGTAGTGAGTTGTTGTTCAGCTATGGTGACTACTACCTAACAAGGCGTCACTTCTCAACTTTGAGCAATGGCGAGTTGGATATAGACTTCTTGAATATTTGGTCTTTGCGGCTAACTTTGAAGAACACAGAACGTGCTGTTGGGATACCAAAACGCGTATTCTTCACCACACTGCCACATGTAAGAGTTATTTTTGACATGCAGATGCGCATTTTTAAAAATCTAGTACTCTAAGCCTTTTGAATACTCATTTTTTGCATTTCTGTGTATTAAAAAACAGCTCCAGCTTGATCCATCTGATGATTGGATGAAAAGTCTCCCAGCTGAGAAAAGGATGGAAAATTTCAATGATAGATTGAATTATGAAATATCAAGTTTTGGAAACCTGGAAATCAGTGATGCAGACCTTGTAAGATCTATTACACACACTTAATTTAATAATTTAAGATTTTATTATTGATATATATGCATGAAGCTTGGAATATACAAAGTTTAATAAGATCCTTTATAAAGTTCTGAATTTGTGGATATATAGTCTTAAAATTGTGGATATATAGTTATGTGATTATGGATATGTAGTACTCTGATAATATATGAATGTATTACTCTGTGGACAGACTGTTAAGAATTCTGGATATATGGTAATGTAGTTTTTGGATGTATAGTTATTAATTTGTGGATTTATATGCTTGAAGCTTGGAATATACTCGGCTTATTAGGATCTTTATAAATTTCTGAATTTTGTGGATATATAGTTTTAAGATTGTGGATATATAGTTTTATAATTATGTATATATAGTACTCTGTCAAATATGAATGTATACCCATGCAGTTAACAGTACTTGGGTATGTAGTTGTTTCAAATAATAACCTTTTGTTTTGGAATTAGATATTTTTCCCAGTGCATCGCCATGCACACTACTTTGTTGTGTGCATAAATGTCAAGGAATCCAAGGTTCATGTGATAGACAACAAGGAATTGCCTGCTGGTGTTTCAGAGCTTGATAAATATGGGGACTGTCCATACAAACTGGTAGCTTATATTATATTAAAAAATCTCCTTATTGTCACCTATATATTGAATTTAAAACATTATGAACATTGAGCTAATTTTTTACCAGATTGAAGCATTCAAGGCGTACCTGGCAGCAGGACAATCCACCTTGACTCACAAACTGAACAGCATGCCAGTAGAGTTCCTTGCCATGCACTGGAAAAATGCAGAGAATGTCACCGACTGTGGCATATATGTAATGCGGCATATGGAGACTTACATGGGTGGAGCTTTCGAGAACTGGAATCCTGGGTTCAAGAAACATATGCGCACGAATGTAAGAGTAACAGAAATATATTACATTCCAACTACATCAGAAAGTGATGAAAAAATTACAATGAACTAGTTATTTATTTTTCTTATTTTACAGGCTAGCTTCATTTTTGAGTTGAGGGCAAAGTATGCTGCTTGTATCATCACGTCAAAGCTGAACAGCGTCAAAGGCGAGGTCATGAAAGCTGCAAAGATTGAAGACAAGAAGAAGTAAAACTGGAAAGATCAATGAATGTTTTTGTGGATGAATATTTTAATATTTTCTGTTCTTTGGTCGTTTTGTAACAACTCTATCACAATTTTTGAAATTCGATCTATGAAATTCACTGAATATATAGTTCTCATATTATGGACATGTAGGTTTAAGATTGTGGATGTATGGATATAAAATTATGAACATCTTACATAAGTATAAACATACCGTTCAAATATTCATATATTCATATTTCAAGAATTATGGACATATAGGTTTAAGATTGTGGACATATTGATATAAAGTTATGAATATTCGTTCAACTGTGAACTTACATTTTACATAAGTGTAAACATCAAGTTCACCAGTTTACATATTGATATATAGCTTTAATATTGTGGATATAATGATATAACATTATGAACACTTTTACTAATTTGACACACAATTCCAATATTTTGTGGTCATATAGTTCTCAGAATTATGGACATATAGGTTTAAGATTGTGGACATATTGATATAAAGTTATGAATATTCGTTCAACTGTGAACTTACATTTTACATAAGTGTAAACATCAAGTTCACCAGTTTACATATTGATATATAGCTTTAATATTGTGGATATAATGATATAACATTATGAACACTTTTACTAATTTGACACACAATTCCAATATTTTGTGGTCATATAGTTCTCAGAATATGTATGTATAGCTCTAATATTATGGATATGTAGCTTTAATATTATGGATATATAGCTTCAAACCTGCAAATCAACAAGTACTAAAATTTTGAATACACAGATCAAACAACTTGTAAATTGATATCCTCAAAACAGCTAGCTACCAACTGGTATTAACCCCACTCTCAATCTACAACTGCATTATCATCTACATCATTACTATACTGACAAAACTCCGAACTCCCAGAACTTGGATGTACAACGTACCCATCCCCGGCAATCTCAGATAGACTTTCCAAAACCAACGACTGAACAGCACCCTTTGTACTCGAAGCAACTTTATTTGCAGCACTCCTCCTCCCCCTTGCAGCACTGTACTTCTTTTCAATAACACTACTCCTCCTTACGTTACGCTCACCTTTTGATCTCCGGTTTGAAGGATTTTGAATGACACCACTTGAAGATGAAACACCGCACTCTTCAATATGCACATAGCCAATCTCAGCTTCAACCTTTTTCTTTGCTTCCTCAACTGCTTCATCACAGAACTGCCTAGTTACACTGTTATCTTGACTAGATGAAATCAGTCTTTGAAACTTTCTGCAAATCTCCACAACCCAAATTGAAGGAGGGACACCAGCTCTACAAAACATTGAACCAGTATTCACATCCCTACCATCAGCAACCTTTTTAGTCCACCTTTTCATGATATATTTGTTAGGAATACTTGAAACACAGTGTATATGAAGAATGCGTAAACAATGGCAGCATAAAATTCCTAACTCCGAAATCAACTTGCAACTACACGAAATGTCTAAGGTTGACAACTTAAAACTGACTTCATGCCTTATAATATCTATATCTGGACGCCATACGTGATACTTGAACTGACAACCTTCATTCAACACCATTTCTTGATGACAGGCGTTGCCTTTCATGAATTGTTCCTCAAACAAAAAATATATCTCAATCGTATATACCTCTCTAGCGTGTAACAGAAGTTTCACGTGCTCCATCATCATGTTGGGTACCCCTTGAGTACAACGAAAGTCTTCACCATTCTCTTTGCTCCTCCATTCAGAAGTTACACTAACAAACGATGAATAAAAATCACATAGACCTGCAGTCTTGGACAGCCTTCTTGAAATCGAATGGTTAGTAGTTTCACTCCTTTGCGATGATAAAATGCCCCCTGAAAAATAGTCCTTATTGAATGCTGGACACCACTTCTCCCTACAGTCATACAGCTTTTGTATCCAACTATTCTTGTGGCACTTGTAGTCAGTCACCAACCTGAAATGATAAGACATATGTTCAGAACTCTAATGCTATATATCCACAGTTCCAATATAATAAAACCACAAATTGAATGCATATAATACAAACAGAAAGCTCACTGCTTCACTACTACATGTTCAGACAACTAATACTATATATCCATAATTGTAATATTATATATCCACAATTCCAATACTATAAATCCATAAATTGCATGCATATAATTTAGAGACAAACAGGAAGCTCACTGCTTCACTAATACATGTTCAGACAACTAATACTATATGTCCATAATTCTAACACTGTATATTCACAATTCCAAAAAACTATAAATCCATAAATTAAATGCATGTAACTCAGGAACAATCAAGAAGTTCCATTCTATACTACAACATGTTCACATAATTCTAATACTATATATTCATAATTCTAATACTATATGACCATAATTCTAATACTAAACATCCATAATTCAATTACTGGAATCGAAAAAGGAAAAAAAAAAGTAGTGGACATACCTTGTCCAATAAAATTCAAACTCAGCTTCAGTCTCTGTGTATTTCAACACACAGTTAAACATATCTAAGAAATCCTTGTTATTCCTTAACGCCTTGATATGCTTCTTCGAATTCTCGCCAATATGCCATATGCAAAGACGGTGACGTGATGTTGGAAACACCTGACAAATAGCAGCAGCCATGGATGCACATTGATCTGTCATGATAGTCTGTGGACATTTCCCATTCATAGACCTTAAAAATGCTCTAAACAGCCACACAAATGATTCTATCCTCTCATTCATCAGAAAACCACATCCAAACATTACATTCATGCAATGGTGGTTCATCCCTACAAAAGGGCCACAAATCATATCATATTTATTAGTGCGATAAGTTGTATCGTGCACTAATAAATCCCCAAACAACTCATAGTCTTGTCTCATCCGACCATCCCTCCAAAAAAAACTGCATAGTCTTGAATCACAATCAACTTCAAAATCAAAGAAAAAATCAGACTCAGTTGACTGCCTGTTCCTAAATATTTCAATTAATGAGTTCGAATCGGTTCCATCCAAACGCTTTGATGTATCAGAAGCAATTGAATTATAAGCATCTCGATTAGTGAAGCCAACTAATGGAGACCCCCCTGCTTGATGTTTCAAGAACCTAATACCATCTGCCATTGCAACACCACTCTTCTTCAAATCTTTTAAATATAACAGTTGATTATCACCCACATTTCTATGTGAACGCAGAAGATGACTCTTGTCTACAGCACATAACTCGTGATTGTGCACTTTTACATGTTTTGTAACCGTCCACAACCCATCCTCACCGACGTCAAACTGAACACATGCACCACACCCTGACCTTGTGTCAATTTTTGAATATGCCCTAACACCAGCATTTGCCTTAACCTTAAAACCAGCTTTAGAACACATAAACATCTTCATTTGGACTGTTTTGCTATATACCTTGCACCGTTGATTACCCTTCCTCACACTAAAACCAACTCTATATGCATAATTGTTATACAACTCATACGCTTCAACCCCGTTACTTACAACAACACCAACCAAATCTTCATCAACTGCAAATGCAATATATAACCTCAAGTATACTAAATAATACACGTTCCATTGAAAATATAATTCCTATGTAGAGGGGGTGCGGGGAATGCCGAATAAATCCAGCCATGCTCTACGAAAGGAATAACATTTTCCATGGAAAAAGAATGAACATATAACAATGCTGAACACTGTGAATTATGATCATATAAAACTACATATAGACCTGGATTAGAAGAAAAACCATCAATGTCTAACTCTATTGGATCTGAACTTGGTGAATCAACAACAACATCTTCACTGACTGCATAGTGTTAAAAGCCAGAACAGAGTATCAGTTTAGAAATTTGTGGATGTATAGTATTATAATTCTGGATGTATAGTGATAGAATTCTGGATATAAAGCTCACAGTTTCTGGACATAAAAGTTCAATAATTATGGATATACAATCCAGAACAGAGTATCCATTCACAAAATCCTTGATATATACTACTATAATTCTGGATATATAGCTCACAACTTCTGGTTTTATAGTTCAAAGAATATGGATATATATTTCGTTCATTCAGAAAACCATAAACACATAAACACCAAGAGTTACGAATGATCTCAGACTAGAATCACATAAACATCACATACACAATAAACATCACACTAAATATAAACACCTACACAATATATCACACTGCAAAAATCGCAAACGACCACAAATCCATAAAAATCAAACTGCAAAATAACCTGGAACCGTATGCAATTCATCGCCTGCTTCATCTCTCTGATCTAATGCCTCGTCTCTCTGGTCTACTGCATCATCCATCATGAGATCCATACAATAAATCAGGAAAACGACTGCGATCACTATTGCGATTGCGATTTTACGTATACTGCAATCAAAACGCCAAACTACCAAAAAATCGCAAAACTACCAAATATGATATGAATAACGCCGCTAACGGCCATCCAATTTTTTTTTTTTTTTATTTTGTGCGCGCCGTGTCGTTTTTTTAGTAAAACGGCGCCGTTTTGCAACTGTATGCACCTTGCTAGGTGCATTCGGTTGCACGGCATAATTTGCCTTTAGCTAATTAGTGGATTTTAACTCCCTTTTTGGGCTGAGTAATTGTTTAATTAATTTGGTTTTAGGGGTCGTAACACGAGGTGTTACAGCAACGACTCGGATCGCAGTCCAATGGAAACAGATCTAGCAACTTTAAGTGTATACACCCCCTATTGGGATTCCAAGCCCAACGGGTTAGCTACCTTCTCTAGCAACCGAGATAAGTTTCCCAAGTTGCCCACAAATCAATAATCCAAACGGCACAATGGTTGATCGGGACTTTCCACACCACCGACCTGTCAAGGTCTTCCGACACCAACATGACCCATTGCAAACAAAGCCAGAGGCCCGCCAATCACATATCAGTAATACATAAGTCCCCACACTGTTCACTGTTCCACCATATCAAAT
The DNA here is from genome assembly GCF_001879475.1 of Ipomoea nil. NCBI lineage: Eukaryota > Viridiplantae > Streptophyta > Magnoliopsida > Solanales > Convolvulaceae > Ipomoea > Ipomoea nil. The sequence continues at coordinate 3,606,088 of NW_017619458.1, forward strand.
CTAATCATCTCATCAAGAGTCAATACACAAGGAATCTAGAGATACAACAAAGCATAGATTCCACACAAAATGTGTACAACAACGGATAAGCTCAACAATAGCTTAATCGAGGAATAATCACGATAAGGTACAACATTTGTACAAGCTCACAAGGATAGGTTGAATCGAAGGAATTCAAGAAAGAACATGAAGGAAACATTCCAAGGTATTGCCACTATAACAAAAGGTTTCAACTCAAGAGACCACAATGATTGGTAGGCACAAGTTACCAACCCCCATCAAGAATAGGCATGAGCACTACAAGGAAAGCACATACTAGTACCAACAACAACGTAGCTAGCATACAATTCAACAAGATAATCATAAAGGCTCATACGAACAACATAGACTTCATCTCAATCCAACGAATCACATAGTTGGATCATAAACATGATTCAAGACTCACAAGTCCTATCACGGTACTTAAGACATCTTTCTAGACTTACGAAACATCAACAAAGACACACAAGTGCACAATGGATCAACAAAACAAGAGGTCAAGAAATCAATACACCGTACCATTGGGTGGTACGGTGGGTGGTGAACTACCCTCCAGGGTCCCACTGAACACTCGTACCAGTGGGTGGTGAACCACCCACCAGGGTCCCACTGGTACTGAACTTGAGAAGAAAATCCCTTCAGGGAAAAATGCAAGAATGCTCAAGTTCAAGTCCAAAAACACCTCAAAACTCATACCCATCAACAAAGGAACTTGAACACATAGAATAACTCAAAGAATAGCATTAAAGAACCCTAAATACAAGCATTAACATGACATAAACACAAGAATATGCTCAAAATCACTGAATAGCATCAATAATGTCAAAAAATCATCATAGCAAGTATGAAATAGATTTTATAGGACATGGGTTACCTTTGTAGCCTAATCAACACTTCACAAACTCCTAAGATTCTTCTTGAAGGTCCTCTTCCCAAAAGATCTTCATTACACCAACCAAAACCCAACAACACAAGAAATCTTAGAGAAAGGAGGTGAGAAACTATGAAATAAAACCAAAGGAGCCTAGGACTTACCCTTCCCAAGCTTGTAGGTGAAGAAAGGTGGAATCTTGGTGGCCTTCAAGGGAGGATTTAGGGTGGCTTGCAAAGAAAGATAGAGTGTAAAGAGATGAAGAAATGCTGAAATGTGCTGGAGTATCTTGGCTAGGGTAGGGCTTAAAGCTAGAAATTTATGAAAAGACCAAAATGACCCCTTCTTTCCACATAAAGGCTAGGAGAAAATTAACGTGAAGAGTACAAGGAATAAAGCACAAGGTCTACCCATTGACCAAATTAGAAACGCTAAGGGATTTGGTCAAACTAGGTCCCTTAACTATATTCAATGGGAATTAAGAATGAATTGTAAGGTAAAATAGGAATTAATTAAGAAATTAATTCAGGTTTAAGAAATGAATTTCCGGGGTGTCACAACCGGTGTACTTGGAAATCTTTTTAGGTGAATGAAGCTCTACGTCTGGTTATTGCAGAAGGTAATGGGTTCTGTGTTCACTATAGAAGGAAACAGAAGAGAATAGCATCTCGTTTCACATATTTTCGTAAAAAAAGGCTTGCACGATGTACCTATTTTTACTTTTTTACCCCGTACGTAGATTATTACTTCCGTTACCGTGTTGGAATCGTGAATTTTAATCATCCCTTTTGTGCAATCACAGCCATAGATCCTATTAATTAAATGGTTGACAATAGTCCACAGTCCTCATGTGGGATAGTATCCTCACCTAAACCTTACCCTATATATATATATATATATATATATATATATATATATATATATATATATATATATATATGTATGTATATATGAAGTTAAAAATAAATGCTTTCATATGCAAATATTTGAATCTATGACTTCAAAAAATATTTATTAATTTTAAATCCACTTAAGAATTACACCCATGTGATATACTTCAATTAATAGATATATATTAGTCAATGTTGAATTAATTTATAATTAAACTTCATATAGGGGAGCCAAAGACCTTGTGGACTAGTTGCATTCAAAAAGCTTCATATAGGGTCCCAATGTTTGACAAACCACTACTCCAAGACTAATCTAAAATGCTTTTTTTTTTTAATAAAAAGTTATATGTATACAAAAATTCAAAATTATCATTTAATTATTTTCATCTAATCCAAACAATCTTTTAACTTCATATATTAAGGGTCCTTGTTTTTATTTGCCCCGGGCCTATAAAATTATAGGACCGGCCTTATCTCCAGCTGGCAGCTGCGGCAGTGGGGCGAAGAATAGGAGTTTGATTACTATTTGCGGGGTGGGTCTTTGAAGGAATCAAAGATGTTTGCTACGAATGAAGTGTTTTTCCAGGGATAGATTTTGCCCCCTCTAACATTCCATTAGTTCCGACAGTACCTTGGTCAAAATCCGAAGCAGTATCCGACTATCCGCTGCAATACCATGGACCATTGCCATTTCGTCAGGTACACCAGTGCGAGCAGTAAAAGTACCAGCATGAGAAGCCACTAGTCGTCTAGTAGCGCCGCCTCATCGATTACCACCCTGTACAGCAGAATCCGAAACTAGTTCTAGTATTCTCATATCATCCATTGGTCCAATTTAATAAGGGGTATTTAGTAATCGAGAAAAAGTTAAATTTTATTAACAAATTAAAAAAAAAAAAAAACTAGAAAAGTTATTATAAATTTGGTAGTGTTTTGACTTTCAAAACAACTACCACTCCATCCACACCTCTTGATAATCATCATATCTCCTCTACTTGTACCTCATATTGATGTTGATCACCCTCTAACAGTTCTGCCTCCATGTTCTCAGCCTACACATGAACAATATCCTTCCACATTACCAAATTCTCAACCTCTGGTTCCAATACAAACACAATCACCATCTGAACTTACCCCACCACCACACTCAACATTGATCGACTATCATACTTCGATTTCACTTCCAATAGAGCCACCTTCTGAACCTACTCCACCACCACCACCACCACCACGTTTAAAATGTCAATACAAACCCCGTAAATACTTATCGGATTATCAATGTTACCTAGCTACCACGGCTAAATATTCACTCTCTCATTTTCTCTCAAGTCCATCCCACTCACACTTCATCAATTAAATTACCAAAGAAATTGAACGAACTTCATTCTCAATAGCCCGAACTAATCCTAAATGGCAGAAGGCAATGGAAGAAGAGATTCAGGCCCTCGAAGCAAATAAAACTTGGTCTCTTCAAACTCTACCGCCTGGAAAAATGGCTATTGGTTGTCGATGGGTCTACTGCATAAATACAAACCTGATGGAACAATTGAAAGATATAAAGCCCGCCTTGCCACCAAAGGGTACTCCTAGGTAGAAGGACTTGACTACACGGACATTTTTTCCCCTGTAACTAAATTAGTGACGTCTTCACTATCCTTAGCATTGTCGCCGCATGAGGATGACCCACTTGTCAGCTTGACGTATCTAATGCTTTTCTACATGGAGATTTCTATGATGAGGTTTACATTCAATTACCACCTAGATTTCGTCGAAAGGGGGGGACTAGAGTTCGTCGTCTACATAAATCCCTCTATGGCCTCAAACAAGCGTCAAGATCTTGGTTCACCACTTTCTGTAACTCTCTCTTGCATGCTGGTTTTGTACAATCCAAAGTTGATTATTCAATGTTCACTTATAAAAGAGACTCTTATTTAACAATCTTACTTGTCTATGTAGATGACATTATTATTACATGGAATGACATGGTCATTACGAAACTACTCAAAAAATATCTCGCGAGTAAATTCCATCTCAAAGATCTTGGTTCGCTTAAATACTTTCTTACATAGAAGTGACACGCTCCTCCAAAGGGATCTTTCTAAATCAACGAAAATACGCCCTTGAAATCTTTTCAGACACAGGTCTTTTGGCTTGCAAACCTGCACCAACACCCATTTGAGGTCAACCACAATCTCAATCCACATGACGGTGATCTCCTCCCTGACCTTTCCAATACAAGCGTTTAATTGGTTGTCTCCTCTATCTTACGGTAACTCGACAAGACATCACTTAAGCAGTCAATCTTCTCTCACAATTTTTGTCGGCTCACATGAACCACACTTGCAAGTAGCACTACGCATTTTTGGTACATAAAAAACTCATCGGACCGTGGTATCATGCTACACAATCGTAACTCTTTGCTCCTGCATGCTTACTGTGATGCTGATTAGGCCTCATGCCCAACCACAAGCCGATCAACCATAGGTTATTGTGCCTTTCTTAGCACAAGTCCAATCTCATGAAAAACAAAAAAGCAATCTACTGTCTTAAAGTCCCTAGCCGAAGCCAAATACCATGCAATGGCTAATGCTGTTGGTGAAATCACATGGCTCCAACTATTACTCTCTAAATTAGACATTCCTACCCACCCGACACAACTCCACCGTGACAATCAGGCATCACTCCACATCGCCAACAATCCCGTCTTTCACGAACGAACTAAACATGTTTGAGATTGATTGACACTTTGTTCGTGAAAAGATTAATGATGGCCAACTTCGCACCACCTTCGATCCTTTAGCGCAACAATTGGCTAACATATTCACCAAAAGTCTACTTCCATAATTATTTGAAGGCATCACATCCAAGCTCATGCATCACCCATCAGCTTGAGGGGAGTGTAAAGATTAAATTTTGATAATATATTTTATTAATATCTCTATACATAATTAGGAATATATATATATATATATATATATATATATATATATATATATATATATTCACTCCATATACATGGGCTACATATTAAGTAAATTTCCTTTATTTATTATTAGGTTTAATATTTGATACATCAGCGATGTATAGATGCTATACACATGCGGTGAAGGAGAAGATGTCACATCATTAAAGAGCAAAATCAATATTAATCGGGTCTTTTTTTATAAAATATTTAAGAATTTATTTTATTAGTTAACTCTTTTATTTCTAAATACAAAATATATCTACTTTCCTAAATATATTTATTACTTAATTATAATAAAATCTAATTATTAACAATGTTAACTGCAGGTTCAATTCTACGACAATGAAACCTGTATAACAATTATGATTAACAATGTTAACATATTCTTTACTTAAATTATTATAATTTTTTTGGAAGAACTTAAATTATTATAATTAATAATTCTAATTGATATCTAAAAATCATTTCTAATTGAACTGAATTTCTAAATTATTATATTTATAATTTAGAATTCTTAATCTATACAAAACCTATCTATATCTATATATCTATATCTATATATAATCAAATGTTAATGTAATAATAATAATAATAATAATAATAATAATAATAATAATAATAATAATAATAATAATAATAATAATAATTTTAAAGTCAGAATTAAAAATTAGGTATTAGGGTAATAATATATATATATATATATATATATATATATATATATATATATATATATATATATATATATATAAACAAAATCTATCATATTCTATTTCCCCCCCCCCCCCCCCCCCCCCCCAAACTTTTGTACTAAAGCTTATTTGGTAAGTAAATGTCAAATGAAAATTAAATAAAATCTATTAATTGGTAATATTGCATAATTGGTAATATTATGTATGGTATTATATTCTATAATATAATTGATAATATTATTGTTCAAGTATAATAAAAATCATATGTGATAATGTAATAATAATAAAATAAAATAAAAATAAAAATAATAACAATAACAACAACAACAACAATAATAATAATAATAATCCAAACAAAACTGTATACAAAATAAAATTAAAATTAAAAAAATAAGAAGAAGAGAAAGGTGGCTCCCATTTGTAAATGATGTGTGATCATCTTGATCCTACATTGAAAATGTTTGGAAAGAGGAGCTCTTGAGCTCCTCTTACAAACATATAATTGCTTGCCCATCAATGTGGGCAAGTATTGAGAAGTCCAAAGGTTTTTTTTTTTTTTTTTTTTTTTTTTAGTACTATAGACCCGACAAATTATGTTGTTGAACTGTGTCCACCTTGCAAGGTAGACACAGGTCAAAAATTGTTCATAATTATGAATATATAGTTAAATGATTACTGGAAATCATTTTCCGGGTTTTGAGTGTTTGGTAAGTTGGAAAATAGTAAAGTCAATGGAAAATGAAGTTGGGTCAATGGAAAATAGAGTCATTTTTATGGAAAATGACTTCCCTTTGGGAAGTCATTTTTCGTTTCAACCTTCTTCTCCACTTCTTCGCTTCCCGACGTCACTTCTTCGCCTCTTTGCTTCTGGACATCTGCTACAAGGGAGACGGAGGTTCAAGGGCTGCTCCATAACATTTTGGAAAATACTCCTCTGCATGTCGCAGCTGAGGAAGACAGAGGAAGAAACTCAACCACCGCGTCGATCTGCCAGTCGTGGCCGCTGATCTGCCCTCACCGCCGCCTACCACAACCGAATCTGCTTCGCCGCCGAATCTTTTTCAAGGGAGACGGAGGTTCAAGGGCTGCTCCACTACTCCGCCGAATCTGCTTCAATCGGCTTTTCCTTGTACAGCTGCAAGATTAGCGGAGGGTTCTTGAACAAAACTACCACTGGAATTGCCAAGATTAATTTGAATGAATTTGATATCTGATGCACTTGTATTCTATCTAATATTCCATTGATTGATTTGTGATATTTTTGAGATTTGATGCACTAGCGGAGGTTTCTTGAACAAATCGCCCAAAAATTGTATGTTTTAATTTTAATATTCCATTGATTGATGTTTGTGATAAATTTTTTCTTTTTTTTTTTTGGGTTTTGCATTTTCCTACTCATTTTCTGGAAAATGAACCAAACACACAAAGACAATTTTCTGTTACGTAGTCAAACACCGAAAAGGAAAATGTTTTCTGGAAAATGACTCATTTTCCAGAAAACATTTTCCAGAAGTCATTTTCCTGCTTTCCAAACAGACCCTTAATGGCTTCTTATTTTAGTTTTTTTTTTTTTTTTTTTTTTTTTTTTTTTTTTTTTTTTTTCTTTTAATTTATTAGGGGGTTTGAGAAAGATTAACCCAAAATGTATATGAGTTGTTTTAGTTTTTAGCAGTTTGGAGCAAATTGCTAAGTTATTAAATACTATTTTTTTTTTGTTTTGATTAAATATAAAATGGTAAACATACGAATTTCTTAAAATTTTGACGAATTTGTCAAATAATCAAATTACAACAACAACAACAATAATAATAATAATATAACAACAACAACAACAACAACAACAACAACAACAACAATAATAATAATAATAATAATAATAATAATAATAATAATAATCCAAGAAAAAAACTATATACAAAATAAAATTAAAATTAAAATTAAAAAAAAAAAAAGACAAAGTCACGGGCTCCCATTGTAAATGATGTGGGATTATTTTGATCCCACATTGAAAATGTTTGAAAAGAGAGAGATCCTCTATATAAGATCCTCTTACAAATATAATTGCTTGCCCATCAAGGTGTGCCAATATTGAGAAGTCAAAAGTTCTTATTTAAGAAATCTTAACTTTGTCTTCTTATTTTAGTTTTTATTTATTTATTAATTTATTTATTATTAGTGGGGGTTGTGAAAGATTAACCCAAAATGTATCTGGTGTATTAATTTTTAGTAGTTTGGAGCAAATTACTGAGTTATTATATAATTTTTTTGGTGTTTTGATTAAAGTTAAAATGTTAAAATGACGAATTTGTTAAAATTTTGACGAATTTATCAATAATAGTAATAATAATAATAATAATAATAATAATAATAATAATAATAATAATAATAATAATAATAATAATAATAATAATAATAACAACAACAACAACAATCCAAACAAAACGATATACAAAATAAAATTAAAATTAAAAAAAAAATAAGAAGAAGACAAAAGGGAGCCACTGGCTCCCCTTTGTAAATGATGTTGGATCATTTTGATCCCACATTGAAAATGTTTGGAAAATGAGCGCTTGAGCTCCTCTATATAAGATACGCAATGCTCCTCTTATAAACATAATTGTTTGGGCTCAAATGAGTCTATAAAATTCCAGATATGCATACTACTGGCAATGTACAATGTATCTATGATATTATTCATTGATCATAGTTGGTCTCACATATTTACATAATTGAATATACCTACATAAGATAGTGATTACATTATAATACTAAGAAACTTACTAATGAATTTATTAAATGTGTTCGCAAAAGACAAACTTAATATTGTATTTACACTCCATATAGGGGTTTGGTCACCATAAAGGCTAAAATTAGTATATATAGATCCATAAAGGCTAAAATTAGTATATATCTAAAAACATAATACGTTTCAATCCAGGTTATGTCCTTGGTTTTATGTCCATTTTTTCTATTAACTTTTTTTGTACCTTATGCTATAAATGTTGTATTACATAATTATTTGGACAAAAATATCCCTGCCGTTATAACTTCTGTTATCTTTCACATTATTATTATCATACACTTGCATACACAATATCTTTTTCTTACATTCTTCAATTGGTAAGTTTGATTTTATTTAGATCTTAATTAAATGTTACCATAGTTATATTTAGTAATATATCATTTCTATAATTCTTACTTCATTAATATTAATATGAATTCTACAATTATACACACACACACACACACACACACACACACACATTTATATAACTAAGATTTTAAAATTAAGTATTAATATTGGGCATATATTTTTGCGCATCGCGCATATGAAATACTAGTAGATCAATAAAGGTTAAAATTAGTATATATAGATCTATCTCTTCATAATCTACCAGTTTAACTATCTCATCGTAAGAAATAGTAGAACTATTTCTACACCTGCAATTGAAAAAGATAATGAAAGATAACAATAACTAACATCATATTAAAAACAATTCAACAAATATGATAAAAAGTTAACAGGAGATATAAAAAAAAAATGTCACCAGGCATAATTGACCACAATCAGAAAATCTACTGCACCACAACAGTAGATTGTCACCACACAACCCCACCCAACACCCAAAAAAAGAAAAAAAAAACTTGTAACCAGGCATAATTGTCTCTATAACACCACAAAAACGTACTGTATAAACCAACCGTTCATTTTAAAACAAATATAAATTTTACCTCTGCACAGTTGACCTTCCAATCTTTGGCAGTCATTCCCTGTCACATACCAAAATAGTTTCATGTGTATATAAATAATATAAGATGCATTTTACTAAAAAAAAATAAAATAGAAATCTGATGAAAAGAATAAGATGTAAAAAAAAAATAGCGCTTAATCATGAAAAACCATTTCTTTAGACTTGATGACATTGTTGTTTTTTCTTTCAGGAACGTTGTACTCCGAACCACTCAAACCTTCATTGCACTCCTAATGTTGTAATAAGGAGAAATCTCATGACCAAGAATGCTGAGATTGGATGCGAATAGACTGCGATATGGTGGTGATTGAGTTTGAAACCAATACATGTATTTATATTACAGCAAACATCTTTCTTCCAAACCATAATAATAATATAACTATAATAATATAACCATAATTCAATATTCTTCTATATTCTACTATATTAAAAATGGAAGAATTAATTTCACTTTTGGTCCCACGACTTTTGATGTTCTATCACTTTTGGTGCACAACTTTAAAATTTTTTAATTTTGGTGCCTAACTTTGTTATTTTTATCAGTTTTGGTCCTTTCGGCCAAATTGACAGCGAAATGTTGTTGGATTTTATATTTTTAGGGGTAAAATCGTCATCCTAAGGAAGCATCTTCAATATCTAAACAAAATCACTTAAAATCATATCTATAGGTGTTTGATCGATGAGAATAATGGGGAAGACGGGCAGAAACCAGATAGATCTATGAGATTTATAGTTTCGACCATTGGCAAACTCTTTTTTTCCGCTTAGTATGATTTTTCTTTTGTTTAAATATTGAAGATCTTTAAATTGGATGACGATTTTGTCCCTAAAATATAAAATCTGGAAATATTTTACCGTCAATTTGGCTGGAAGGACCAAAACTGATAAAAATAACAAAATTAGGCACCAAAAGTGAAAAAATTTAAAATTGTGCACCAAAAGTGATAAGAACTCAAAAGTCGTGGGACCAAAAGTGAAATTAATTCAAAATGGAATGTATTATAATTAAATAATTTGACCATAATTAATTATTCTATAGTCTACCATAATTATATAATTTGACCAATATAATTAGTTTGTGCGAAAAATCATAGAAGGAAGATTTTATTTTTAATTATATATAGATAGATATAAATATATAGAATATATAGATATAGATATAAATTAAGTAATAAATATATTTAGGGAAGTAGATGTATTTTCACTACAAAAAAGGAATCATTTAGTGACACAAATTTAATGGTGGTGTTTACAAACCGCCACTGATTGACATCAGAAATGAAATTGGCACATTTTAAAAAGGATTGGGCTGGGAACTCTCCCTACTACATCGCCTTCCTCCACCCTCTTTGTCTTCCTCTTCTTCCCTCCACTGTGTACTACTCCTTGTCTGAAGATCAACCATCACATGAACTTGTACATACTCTAAAACACAGATAGACGAAGACAGCCAAATATCGTAGTTCTTCTCTTTTCCCCTTTGATTTTTGTTAATTTCCTAAATAAGTTGCCTGAACAGAAAACCTAGAATAACTATGGAATGTACAGATGGAGCACAATCACAAATGGGTCGCAACTGGATACAAGCTCAAAAGGTGAGTTCTAGGGTTTAAAATTATGAATCCATGGATTTTTTGTTTTGTTTCTATCTACATTGCCGATTTCTTACCATTTTCGTATTAAGATAATGATCCAATGTTTCTTCACATTATTTGCAATCCTCCTTATTGTAGTAACCAGCCAAGTAAATCAAAAACATTTTTCTAAACAAATACCTCTTGAAACTTTGACATTTACTATGATTTTGTGCGATAATTTTTGTTTGTGGATTAGGATTACACGAGTTGTTTAGAGCTGTGGTGATGAGCATTGAAGGACATGGATGATAGCTTCTTTAATATTGTTGTTGTTTTTGCTCGTTGGAGGCTATTATGTGCCATCTTTTCCCTGTATGTTCTTATTTCTTCCATTCTAGTAATGAAGTTATGAAGTTGAGACTTGCTCATTGGATGGGAACATTAGGAAGGATCACCTATCTATTGGCGTTTCAATTTATTTTTTCTAACTATATCTATTTGTAGTTTGAATTGGCTGCTGCTTCTCGAATCTACAAGTTTTTTTTTTTTTTTTTCCCATCATTTGTTGTTGAAAAATTTAAGATGTGTTGTTTTTTGTTGTAGATGAAGTTGATGTGGTAGGGCTCTTGGTTCCACTTGCAAGTTGGTAAAGTTCTCCTTTCTTATTTTCATTCTTTAATGTACCAAATTGATTTTTAGTGCTGAAATGGTCCTCTGATCTGTTCTTTGAAAAACACTAGTATAAGCTTTTATTCTTGAGATTGATTAGCAATAAGTTGTCTTTATTGGGTTCTAGATGCTTATGAATGAGAGGAAAAATAGAGGCTGCTCTTGGCTTAAGAATTGGAGTGGGGGCCCTGGAGTTTTCAATAATTTTTTTTTAAGCGAGTAGAGATTTGAATTATTATATGTTATTTTAACTGTTTTCAATTGATTTTTTTTTTTTTTTTTTTTTTTTTTTTTTTTTTTTGGTATCCAAAAGTTGTAGTTTGCATACAGATTGCATATCTTGCGTGTTTGCTTGTACAACAATTGCCATAATAGATTATTATATTGGATTGCATGATTGATAGTCTGTATATAGACATCCCTTTACAGATTTATGCACTAAAATAAAATGACTTTGGGAATATACATGAAAGATGGATACTGCTGATTTTGGGTTTAGAAATTACTCTATATTACGGTCACAATTGGTCCATTAGCACTTAAGTCGCTTTCTCTATTACAGTCACGTGGCAAAGTTTTGGAATTTCAACGAGCATTGCTACAGAGTAAATGTAAGTTTGTTATCTGTAATGAGCTTTTGATTGTTTTAAACATCCGGAGGAAGTAAGTGTTTCTTAAGTTGCATTGATTCTTTAAAATGATTGTTGTCTAATATTATGTACTGCAGGTTCTGGATCATCTTTTATCAAAATATGAAGCATCATGTATTTCGGTTAATATTGACTTAGCTTTTTAATGATGTGGCATCTTCTCTTTCATTGCATGCGTATTTCAAATATTAATCCTTATTATTATTATTATTACCGTCAACTTATCTTGTATATATATATATATATATATCTTTACTTGTTTATCATCAATACACATGGATAATATATTACAAGAGTTTTAGTACATGTACTCCCATATACAATTCTTTTATCCTTCCTGCATACTCTTCTTTATCTCTCTATCTCTGCACACAGTGCATTACAGGATGGGTGTCTCTCTGTATCGCAGTGATCCCTCCATTTTCATATATTCTGAGGGTTCTTTGGTTATGAACTACTTCTGTGGTATACCTTTAATTTGGTTTTTGCTGCTACCAAAGATTTCTTCTTGTAGCAGCGTAGCAAATTATTGGCAGAGAACTCAGTTTAAATCAGATGTATCCTTACGTGAATAGTATATAGTTTACATTATATATATAAACACACACACACACAATTTGCAACTACTATCAAATGGTGTGTGCACTGAGGCTCCATGCCATGGAATAGATTAAGACAATCTTGACAGGCCGGAACCAAACTTGTAACTTTTTATACGAGAATCTTGCATCACTAATTTGGCCACCTCTTTTAGGGCAAAATAAATATATGTATTTTTGTTAAATACTTGCATGCATCATTTTATTGTTCATCTTGCTCTTTGGCAAATGCTTTAAGCCCTTCACCTGACAACCTAAACCTCTTAACATCTTGCATGATTTGACCCCCCATTCCCACGTAAAACTCTATCGCCTTCACGTTCCATCCCACCACCAACCAATCCGCAGTCGAAAACCCTAGGGTTGCAGCCCTCGCTGCCATGGCCGAGAACAGCATTTTTCCAAGCCCAAACTCCCTATAACACTCTCTCACGTACAAGTTCTCCATGAAGATGCTGGGTTTTTCGAAGTACCCCGAGTAGCTAGGATAAAAAAGAATATAACCAGCAACAACAACGTTATCATCACCTTCCTGCGATTCATAGGTTTCTGATTCTGGGTCTGCGATGGCAGAGCCAAGATGCAATGTCTTGTAAACCGGGTCGAAACCGACCGGGAGGACGGCGGGCGGGAAAGAGTTAGGGGAGACCTCAAGAATGAGCGCTGTGGCAGAATAGAAAGGAGGACAAGGATTGGAGTCGAAGAGGTTAGTGGAGATTGAGGTTTGGGTTGATGTAAAAACCTTAGTGTAGTCATGGTACGAGGCCATTTGTTGCATGAGTTTGTGGAGGTGTGGCACGTCGGTTTTGACAGAAAGGCGAACTCTGGCATGGATGGTTTGGCCAAACGTCTGCTCATGAGTGGATGATTGTGGGTTTGGAGCCATATTCAAGAAGAATGATATGATTTAACAGAACAAATAAAGGAAGCAAAATATTTTTGGTGGATGATAGAGGATGATGATTCAAAGATGAAGATGATAAATATATATAGACATACAGTAGGGGAGGTCAAGTTTGGAGGCTTCAAGTGGTAGAGAAAAGACAAATTAAAATGAATTATTCACTTGTGCTGTAGTGCATGTGGACATTCCCAATAAGAAAATCTTTGGGGATTTTAGAACAATAAAATTTAACCTAACAAACTTTTTAACAAATGGGGGTGTTGCATTTTGGAGAAAATTTTCACCTGCAACACCCACATTTTGTCACTAACCCATGTCAGAACTTTATAAGAAAAAAAAAAAAAAAAAAGAACGTGAAAGAGTGGCCTGCATGGGCCATTGAGATTTGAGAGCTGGCGGCCACTCTCAATTGAAGATCTTTTAAAAAAAGAACGTGAAAGAGTGGCCCGCATGGGCCATTGAGATTTGAGAGCTGGCAGCCACTCTCAATTGAAGATCTTTTATTTTTGTGAAAAAGTTATGAAAAGCTTAAAACTAATGATAAGAAGAGATTTTGTAACTGAGTGAGATAATTGATGATGAGGTGGATGTTGGGGTCCACAAAAATCTAGGGTAAAATCCTCAACTATTGAGGATGCCCTTAGGGAAATATAGAAAAGTTTTGCTTTTGAATATCATATATGGACAAAAATATAAGTAACTTCTCAAACTTGCCAAATGCATGTGTTGAACAAATAAAGACACATCTACAAAATATTTTTCTTGAATCTCTTTTAAAAATTGAAATAAAAAAACATCAAACATCAAAATGAATTATCCACTTGTGCAGTGGTGCAGGTGGCTATTGACCAACCATGGCGTGCGCAGTGTACCTTACATAGTTACATGACAAAGAGGATGAATAAGAGAAAGGAGAAAATGATATTTTGAGTCTTCAAATTATACTATAATAGCCTAGCTCATTTCTTGATTTTTTTATTTTTTTATTTTTTTATTTTTTTATTTTTTTTTGTTTTTGTTTTTGTTTTGTTTTTTTTTTTTTTTTGTTTTTTTTTTTGTTTTTTTTGTTTTTTGTTTTTTGTTTTTTGTTTTTGTGTTTTTTTTTTTTTTTGTTTTTACAATTATATATATATTGTTGTTAAAGTGACATTTTTCACCACAACTAGATGAAATCATTAAGAAATTTTATATATTAAAACGTTTAAAATAAGATGATAGTCTTTTAATTTTACAATGTTTCGCTTCTTAATTGCTTATATTTTTCTTTTAAATATTAAAAAGAAAATTTAAAACTCTTACAACACGTTTGATTCACGGAATTAATTTTAATATAATAGGAATGCTATTCCATAAGGAATTTTAAGGAATAGAATGGGAATTATATTGTATTCTATTGTTTAGTTTGCGGAATAAATAGACTTTAGAAATTATATTACAGTGTTTGGTCGGTCTAAGAATAGAAATGAGATATGTTTTTCAAACAGCTAACCATGTGATTTCTTAAGGAAGAAGTCCCATGTTTTTTTGTCTCACAGTGATACATTTTTGCACAAAAAATGCATTTGCATGTTACAACCACATTATTACTGTCCTTTATCTTCTCAAAATGATCCCGCACTGGTGATCTGGAATCAACCTGTTTCCTTTTCTTGGCAGGAACAGCAGCAGGAGGTTGCTCATTCTGTTAATGATTCTCAACAGTTTGGGCTTCCACCCCGAAGGTCCATTAATTGAAGAGTTGGGAGGTTGAATACTAGGCATACTGATATTTTCCATCTAAAAATGGTGAACTATCAGTAACTCCAGTAAGCATAGGTAGGGTTCATATTCAAGAAGAATAAACAGCCTCACAGTCAGCATACAATTACACAGAATCACAGAAGCAGAAAGGATTCCAGAATCAGACACATTGTGTTTCATCATTTTCAAAGAATACATAATTATTTATTTATTTTATTTTATTTTGTCATTAAGATTTAAGGCCAAACATCCATAAACTTGAGTACTTCACATTTTTAAACAAATCCATATTCAGGGTTTTTATTTCCCTTTCCAGAGAGGCAGACACTGTTATACAGTCATGGCCTCATGTTCATCAGGCATCATTATCTGGATTTACTGATTTAGGGGGAAAGGGCTTCCAACAAATCAGTATATCACAAATTTCAGAGACTCAGACTCAAACATTTCACAAACTGACAGTATCAAAGTAGGGTTTGCAAAAAACACTCACTAAGTCAGTGCTTCCACCAGATATATGACATAACATATCATAAATTCTCACAAAATGCGAAAACATTTCACAAACTGACAGTATCAAAGTAGGGTTTGCAAAAAACAGTCGATTAAGTCAGTGCTTCCACCAGATATATGACATAACATATCATAAATTCTCACAAAATGCGAAAACAATTCACAAACTGACAATATCAAAGTATGGTTTGCAAAAAACACTCAATAAGTCAGTGCTTCCACCAAATATTCACATAAATGGCATAACATATCACAAAATCGCATAACAACTCATTTGTCTCATCATGCACCAAATTTTAAAAACTAGGGTTAGAAGATTTACTTCGTTTCTCACAGATACCTCGGAGAACAAGGGCTTCGTTTTCCCAATATCACCAGTAGAGGTCACAGCACCAGGCACGCAGGCACCAACACTAGTAACAACGCCAACAAGGGCTTCCACCAACACCTGAGAGACCAAACCACCGGACTACATAACTGTCACAAAGGGTGGTTGTGGAACTGAGGCTCAGAGTCTGAGAGATTGAGAGACTAGGAGTAACGGAGTATCAGAGAGTGGGAGAGAAATCTCAGATGAGAGTATGAAAGTATGAGAGAATGAGTCTTTGAGAGAATGAGAGAAAGAAATTTCAGATGAAACCCTAGCTTCGACTGCACGATGAGAGAATGAGGAGAGATATGATGGATTAGGCTAATCAACATATATATATATATATATATATATATATATATATATATATATATATATATATATATATATATATATATATATATATATATATATATATATATATATATATATATATATACTTGTTCTAAACGACGCCGTATCTAACACAGCCATTGGAAAGTCTACGCTTAATCGGATATTCGGACGGGTCGGGTGACTTAATTCATCCCCCAATCCGAAACATATCTACACGACGTCGTTTTACGGGGCGGTTCGGTTTTCCTTCATCGGGTTCGGTTCTCAACGGTTTGAGTAGACCGGACTTCGGTTTGGTCGAGTTGGTCGGTTTTTTCGGGTCCTGCACAGCCCTAAGTAAAACTATCATGGTGGGTTAAGAGTTTGTACTATGCTTACATTTTCTTCTTATATTACCAAACGTAAATTGCCCATATTTACTGTCTTTTGCTTATTCTTATATATATATATATATATATATATATATACATACATACACACTCTATTAATCTACTTGGTTTACACTTCTATAATTCTATGTGTCATTTATTGATTTATTTCGGGTTGAGAAGTGCTTGCCTTTGGATTTTTCAAACTAAAGTGTTGTTTTTCAAATCAAAAATACCTATTTTCTAAAACTATAAAAATGTACTTATTTTACTGTGTTTAGTGGTTTATACTTAGCATTTTTATGCTAACTGTTTATTTTCCTTGTGTTTTAAAAACCCTTTTTTTAAGGTTTGGAATGACGAGTGATGAGAGGGCGTTTAGAGGTTGACTTAGCATTAGTAGTCCTTTTTGTCCTAGCTTGCTCTTTGTATTTAGCAAGGTTGCAAAAATCGCTAGGCGTTCCTTGGGCGGCTAGTGCCTAGGCGCCTGTTTTTTTTTTAATAATTTTTTTTAAAAAATAAAATTTATTTAGGACTTGGTAATTATAAACTATTTAATTTAATACTTTAATAGTTAGTACTATAATATTTTTTGAAAGGGTTAGTACTAAAATATTAAAACATCTAGTATTGTAAATTCTATAAAGATTTAAAGAATCAAAACAAAACACAAAGTCACAACTCACAAAGTATTAATATTAGAGTACCTGATTTCAATTTTTTTTATTACATTTTTTGGGATTGCGAACAATTTGAACAATTTAGCATTATTTCACTGAAAACGGCGTCGGTTTGAGCGAATTAACTCATTTAAAAAAACAGGAAAAATAGCTAATCGGTAGCCTAAATGCCCGCCTAGGCAGTCGGATGCCTAGAACGGCGATTTTGCCAAAATTTTAGGCGGTCGGCCACCGCCTAGCACCTGGCGCGATTTTCGCAACATTGGTATTTAGTCCCTTTGCTTTTCCCCTGTTTATTGATGATGAGGATATTGAGACTTGTGATTTGTAGACCGATGTAGTTGTTTGACCATCTTCTGGGTTTTGTATGGTGCGTGGACACCTGGGTCTGTGAACCCGTGTTACTTATTGAGTGTTATGATTTTGGACGCTAGTAGGTTAGCTTGGTAGTCATCCACATGTGGATGACTGCGGCGATAGCATGCATCCCCTAGAGTGCATAGGTTGTTAACCGTTTTAAGGGAATATTTAATACTTATGCTCTTATTGCAATCTCTTAAATATATAATTTATACTAGGCTCAAATGTTAGAAAATGGGGGTGTTACAGACTTACAGGTAAAATAGGAAATAGCAACTTTAGGCTATTTCTAAAAACTCAGGAATAGCCTAATATCTAAGGGGGGCCAGGAATCTCTATTCCCCTTGCAAGGGGAATAGGTCATTTGTAGGAACATTATTCCTGAGAATAGAAGTTTTTACCAAACAAAGGAATAAAAATATTATTGGGATACTATTCCATTCAAGGCCTATTGCGCGAACCAAACGTGCCATTAGTGGTGTATATGCACATGTATGTGCATGCGCGCGCGCGCGCGCGTGTGTGTATATATATATGTATATATATATATATATATATATATATATATATATATATATATATATATATATATATATATATATATGCTTTGGATCCCATGAGAACACACCCCTGGGAGAAAATTAAGAACAAATCTTAGTCTTACATCTGTAAAAATTTTATGGTTATGATAAGATTTAGAAAAAAAAAAAAAAACACGGTGGTATTTTTGTAATTATCATCAGTTTCACTATACAAACTTGGACACGTAAATATGCAATCTTTAACAACTAAATATGCAAACCTGGTAAATTTTATAAATTCAATGAAAAAGCTATATTTTAAAACTAAATCGTAAATGCTAGATTCTAAACAGTAAAAAGTAAACCACTAAATCAAATAAAACAAAAAATGTAGTCATAAACTCTAAAATTGAAATCCTAAATGTAATGTACTTTCGCATTTTTGCATGTGCAAAGTTGTAATACTAAATGTGCAAAATATTAGTACTAAATGTGTAAACCTGGAAAATTATGAAAATTGCAGATTTTAGTGTTCAAGTTTGCATAGTAAAGTTTGTGATATGTGAAATATTGGTTATTCAGTTTCATTTTTATACACTGTAGTTTCATTACAACACAACTAAAATATTATTTTGATATAACTACAGTTTCATTTGACAATATACACTCAATATGTGAGACATGTTATTCAGTTTCTTTTTATACATATTGTAGTTTCATTTGAACAAAAACAAAGTATCATTTCAATTCAACTACAATTTTATGTTATTCAGTTTCTTTTTATACATATTGTAGTTTCATTTGAACAAAAACAAAGTATCATTTCAATTCAACTACAATTTTATTTGACAATATACACTCAATTTGTGCGACATGTTATTCAGATTCATTTTATACATATTGCAGTTTCATTTCAACACAACTAAAGTATCATTTCAATTCAATTATAGTTTCATTTGATAATATAAACACAATATACGAGACAAGTTATTTAATTTCATTTTAGATATACTATAGTTTCATTTTGTTCTGAACACAAAAAATACGGGATTTGTTAAAATTTAACGGCGACAGTTTCTTTACTTAAAGAAACGGTGCCGTTTTCAGACTGTTTCTTTACTTAAAGAAACGGTGTCGTTTTCAGACCATGGTCCACACAACCAATTGTTATACCATGGATCAGGGTTCATATTGCATTATGAACCCTGACACAAAAATTTTGTACCTTCAGTTAACACATTCCATATTTACCGTTAACCATTTCTGTACTTGTAAACAAATAACTTGATAATTGTTGACGCATAATATGATAGCTACAGGTGCATAAACTATCAATTGCAGTTACAGAATGTGTCAACTATATACATAATCTGGCCTGATGATAATTGCTGACACATAATATGATAATATCAACTGTAAGTACAAAATATATCAACTATAGATACAAAATTTAAAAGTTATTTTGAACCAGGGTCTACAATGCAAGATAGGCCCTGGTCCATGGTATAATTTGCCCCACTCAAATTGTTATGGTAGGCCAATGCTTAATGTATGCAAATTTACTCACATCGCTAACATTGATTCATTTTGTGTATTATGATATTCACAAGCAAAGAATAAAATATTCACACTTTAATGTGACATAGATACATAAACTCTTGAATTGCTTACAACAAATACTTTGAGAAGGCGCTACATAACCATTGTTGTGAGGTCCACAACACAAATGGTGCAATTGTGCCACCTGCCCAATATAATATGTGCATGGTATATGAGTGGGGTAAGCTGACAGCTAGGGATACAAAACCTCACCCTCAACCCCAACCCCCTAATAGGATTGTGGATGGATAAATCACGATGCTTAGTAACAATGACTCAGCGACCACTTAAGTGGGAGGACTAGTGCCTGGTGGCCACAAGGAGCCCACTGCATTAGGTAAAACTCCCACACTATGACTGCCAGGACTCGGTCTTGAGCCCTTACCCTCAATCTACCACCCGAATACCAACTGAACTGTCCATGTAAACAACTCGAAAACAACATGTTTTGAGCATTTATGGTCAGAGAGTGGAAGAGATGTGATCCATACATTTATGGCAAGGGATGTGATTCATTGGAAAAGTCTGAGAAAAGCAAGAAACTCATCATATAAACTGCCAAAAACCATAGCCAGACAGCCTGTAAATGTGGAGTATGATTTATAGGGGAAGCATCATTCACTAACCTGCATACAAAGATAAAGCCATAAAGGCAATACAATACCAGGTTGAAGAAACTTTCAAGATGAATCAAACAACAATGTAAAGCTCATTCATAGTTTGATCTTTCATATTAAGTTGAAGTTCCAGTTCACATGACTATATATGAAGAATGCAAAACAAACAGGCCATTTTTTATTTTCTTGTTTCATCTCCCTCAAATCATTTTCAACACTGAGAGGGAAGTAAGTAGAATCTCGCATTTTCAGAAGCAATATATCATGTAAATATTCGATATACAACCACACTACAAGATGTGATAAGTAGAGACATTGGTCAATCTTCTGCAAATCATTAGTTATTCATTCATGCCCCTTCATTTCACCTTTTCGAACCCCAGAACTACAAATGAAGCATGTATAAATTACTCGACAGTTCTGAAGATCTAAATCTCCAATACCAATACAAGGACAAGTGAAACCCCAAAACGACAAATGAAGCATACATAAATTACTCAAACAATTTGTAAGGTCTAATATCTATGATGTCTTTATGATAAATCAAGAGGTTCACAAGGACAAGCAGACAATTACTAGAGTGATACATACAAACTATAATGCAAATTGATTAAAAGAAAGAATTCAACTGCAAGGAATGATGTCACGATTTACTCTAAAAAATGAGCTTTTTGAAGAAGAATCCAATCTGCATTTGTTTAGTCCTAATCCAAGTAACCAAACAACTCATGAGCATACAACTTCAACATAAATGCATGCACATAATTAATCAAAATTCACCGATATTGAAAGACTAAATAAAGCTTACATATACAAAATTGTATTTTCCTCATTGAGAAGCAGGAGAAAGGGAGACCGAAACGAACAAAGGAAAATAAAATCCATCGCTATATAATGACCAATACGATCAATTCACTGTAATTGAAAGCTCGATTCCTCTATTTAAAAAAATATATATCCATTTATGTTCAGACCTTCACAGTCACTCGACCATGTCGATATAGTTTCTTCTTGCCAACTCTTTTCTCATCAATCAAGTAATCATTTGGTGTCTTCTCTATTCTCAATTTCCCCTTAGTAGCTGATTCTCCATTGCTGCCTTGCACTTCATCATACCTCTGTAAAGAGCCAATGACAAATAAGAATTACCATTGCTATTCAATCCAAAGTCCAAACACACTATCCCAGATGATGATGTAGATGTTCGATAAATAATTACTTTAAAATGTAATTCGATTACCAAATTCAAATTAGAGCGAGACTTTAGATTATTCATTTCTTCCCTTGCCTCATAGCCACTACTGTATCTCTCACCCTCCACCGCTTTGCCCTCATCCTTTGCTAATTCCATATCACAAGATTGGCGCTTTAATAAATACCGATGTCTTCTCCTCAAAAACCTGAAAATCATTGGGCACAAATTTCAGTTCCTTCGTTCAAGCAGAGATAATATCCTCCAACTTTAAAGTTTTCAAAGTTAAATATGAATTCATAATAAAATGAAGTGTTTAGTGAAATTTGAAAACTTAAACATACAGAATTTCACCCATAAGCATATCTCTCCTTTGCTTTGCAGTTTTCATCTTCCTCTTCTTTGCAACAAATTCCTTTACAAGATTGCCAAACCATGTATCAGAAATGACTACATTTAGAATCTAGTTTCTAAATAAAACAATCTTCTACAAAATTAAAAGTGTAGGAAATAGCAACACTCTCACAACATAGACAGAGATCAATCAAAGAGCCTCTAATTCAAAATCACAATAACTAATGTTGCTTATCAGCAATTAGGGTACAATAAAAAGGTCAAGAGAAGTTCAATTTACAAGAACTATATATCAGGAAAAAAAAAAGATGAAAATTAGGAGAAATCATCAGTAAGTTACGCAAAGCACAACCTTTTGCAGTTCCAAGAATTCATCCAAAAGTGTCCGGTGTTTGAAATCCGCTTTGGTTTCTCCGCTACCAGCCTGAGATTTATTGAAACCGTTAACCCCCTTTTTCATCTCCTCCGCGCAAGAATTCAAAAAACCCACCCGAGAAAACACTGACCCAGATCAAGAAATCAAATCTTTAAGCCCTTCCATGAATGTATACATGCAGAAGAGGACGGGAGGAGGAGCGTATTATGAACACTCAGTCTAATGCAGAGAGAGAGAAAGAAGAAAAGGGTAAGGACTGGGGTATGGAGATTTTTTTTTTTTTTTTTTTTTTTTTTTTCTCTCTCTCTCTCTCTCTGTTGAAGCTTTGAATGGGAGAAAACGGAAAATAATGAAAGGAATTCCATCTAGGGAAGAAAAGGGTATTTGTGGGAAGTTCTTGTAAGTTGTAGTCTGTATGTGGGTGTGGTTGGAGGACATCAGAATACATCTTTGTTTCATCTTCTTTCCTTTCTTTCATTCCCGCACCTCTATCCTTCTTTGTGACCATTTTCTCTGATTTTTTGGGGCTCCTTCGATTTCTTTCTTTTTTTCTTTTTTTTTTTCATTTTTTCTTTTTGGTATTTGTTTTTCTCAAAACATAAATTATGGTCCAACTGGGCCATCAGAGACACAGATGGCAAGGGATAATATACGGGTGAAAGAGCAGGTGTTCTGTGGACTTGGTAGAGAGAGAGAGAAAGATAGGTTTGAAAGGTGCAGAAAAAGGCAGGAGATTAATGGCTTTCGAGTTATGGCTATGGTGGGCTGCTTGTCCATTGTGTAAATTTGAAATACAAAACCTACCCAGATAGATAGACCGAAGGCAATTTATATCCTACATCACGGCGCGCGTTGCACTATGCGTCCAGATTCAAAACGACGTCGTTTTAATTTTTTTTTTTTTTTTTTTTGAAATTTCTCGCCCCAGTGAATGGCAGTAGTTTTTTCTTTAAAAAAAAACCCGCTGTTCAAGAATGTACATAATGTTATACTAGAATACACATAATGTTATACATGAATGTATATAATTATATAACAAAATATACATACTCTTTTTAAAAGATAATACACATAATCTAACATAATACATAATAAACATAAACTTTTAACATAATACTCATCAACTCTTAACATAATACACACAAATTTTCTGATTCGGATGTACATAATTGTATAAAAAGAATGTACATAATTGTATAAAAAATACACATAACTGTATGAACCAATACACATAACGTTGTGAACAAATACACATAACGTTGTGAACAAATTACACATAATCTCAGCAACTTCCTACCGCGCCTCCCAACACTACCCCAAAACGACGTCGTTTTGGGAGGCGCGCGGCGCACAGTGCTATGTGCGCCGTGGTGTAGGATATAACGATTGTAGACCGAAGGTGAAGGTGTAGGATATAACGATTGTAGACCGAAGGTGAAATCTGAAAGAAATTACAGTGTACAATTTTTTTTGAATACTACAATTTTAATTCTTAGGTTATAACGTAAATACCTGCTGATTAGGTTGAAAAATATAGTTATTAAAAATCAGAGGTTACTTAAAAGAGTTAATTTTTTCTGATGTATTTTGTTTTTGTGGCAATTTCAAATTTAG
Organism: Ipomoea nil; assembly: GCF_001879475.1. Classification (NCBI taxonomy): domain Eukaryota; kingdom Viridiplantae; phylum Streptophyta; class Magnoliopsida; order Solanales; family Convolvulaceae; genus Ipomoea; species Ipomoea nil. The sequence goes on from NW_017619458.1 coordinate 3,630,333, forward strand.
TTCTAGACTATTCTTTTTGTCATTTAACATCCTAAACTATTATTTTTTTGGACACTTATAGTCATTCTCATGATTTTTCCTATTTTTAGTAATAAGGGCATTTTTGTCTTTTTATATTTTTTTTTGTCATTTTTTCAGTTTCAACCAGTTTAATTAGTTTAGAACTTTAGGTAGTCTTTGATTTGTAGTAACTATATTTTCAACCGGTTTTTAGCAAAGTCCTAAACTAATTAAACCGGTTGAAATAGAAAAAATAACAAAAGAAAAATATGAAGATGCAAAAATGTCCTTATTAAAAATAGAAAAAATCATGAGAAGGACTAAAAGTCTCCAAAAAATAATAGTCTGGATGTTAAATGACAAAAACGATAGTCTAGAACTAAATTTGGAATTGCCACCAAAGACAAAGGACCTATGGTGATCACAAGATCAAAATGAGTGATGACAAGATCGAATTTCGATGGTGGGAGCATTGATTCTTTAGAATGAAAAAGATTGAGAAAGTATGTAAATAATCATGAGTGTTTTAAAAATAAACTTAAATGGGTCTTATGGATCTATTAAAATGTATTGTTACACTTATTATAGTAGTCTAAGCTAATAATAGAATGAATAATGTTATTCACCCCTAAAAAAATCCTTTCATAATTTCACTATTGACATGACATTATTTGATTGGTTACTTTACTTTTTCATTAAAAGGTGGTGAGATCAGCAAATTAATGTCACTCAATGATTATAAGACATGTCATTGAGGGAATTTATGAGGGAAAAAATTAAGTGGGTAAGAAACATTTTCCTAATACTTTTGGTCACTTGACTATTATTCATGTATCAAATTTGGTCCTTGATTGTATCACATTTTTACTTCATATTTCCCTTCTTTCATGTAAATTGTATTCAAACTTCACATTTTCCCTCACGCTAGGGTTTCTCTCTATTACTCCCTAAACTCCTAGGGTTTTGCTTCTTTCTGATCGATATTCCGACCGAACAGCCCTGCCTAGGGTTTCTATCTACGAAGAGTCTAGGACAGCGACGAGGGAGCAGTGTGACAGCGATGGCATCAACGAGCAGTGCTACGGTGGCAGGTCTGTTTGCCAGATGGGCAGACATGGTGTTGGAAGACGAGGACGTCGGCGTCGAGGCGGCACTGATGGAAGACAGTACAGCAGCGGCAGTTGCGGAGTCGTGGACTCTAGTTGGTCGATTCTTGACGCAGCGGTTTATTAAGTTTGAGTACATGCGGAAGGTTATGGCTTCGGCCTGGAAACCGGTTAAAGGTGTAACACCCCCTAAAACCATGCTATTTAAAGCCTTAAAACATGCAGATATCTTAAACCAAAACATCAAACACAGCGGAAGACTGAAAGAGGAAATATATAAAACAAAGGAAACGGGGTGCTATGCCACGCTCACCCAAAGGTGAACGCACAGGCTAAATCTGCATTGTTTAAAATCTACAACCATCAAAACAAAGTACTAAGTCTAGATTGGCTCACAGGCCACAAAACATAAGAGGGGAGCTATACTAGCTGGCACTAAACCGCGCACTAGTCTAAGCATCACCTGAAAGAAGCATATAAAACATGGGACGGCGCCCGGTCAGCGAATAATGCTGGTAACCCACCAATACTTGTGAAATATCATACATAGATAAGATATAAGTTTGTAAAGCCATTTTCGAAACGGAATACATATATATAAGTCCAAAACCAAGAGTAATAGTCAACACAAGACTCAACACTCTCAACAAGAACACGGGAACACATTCCTAGGCTACAAAGAACAACAAGGACTCACAAGAAGTCTCAAGGTATAATCTATCATCACACAATAGATTAATACCCGACATGCACGACTGAAAGGAATAAAGACACAACAAACGGCAACACATGCCTTTGTGACTACACACGTCACAAGAAGAGAACTCACAACAACGGCTACATAAGCCCTCGTGACTTCACCCATCACGAGTTGATATGCCTTCCTTATGCCCGGTTCCAACCTTGTGGTTACCCCCAACCTTATGTTTAGTTCCAACCTTTACCTCCAGGACCCCTGTACACCAAGTCCAACCTTTTCCCTCCGAGGACCGTCGTCCCCTCTCCAACAGATCTCTAACAGAACCACCGATTTCATAGTACACGAGGGTACTAATCACACACACGGCAACACATGCCTCTCCCATAAACACGTGAACCTTACACAAAGGTCACAGCTCCATAATCACGTCATGGCCACCACGAGGACCACTGCAATACCTTGGTGACTAGTGTCCCATACCACTAATCGTGCAATCCAGGTAAAGCCACACACACATCACACCTCAACAGGAATCAATCAACGGATCACAACGAAGATATGAAACCATACTCAATCAAGGAATGGATCACAGTCCAATAACAACAACGATGAATAACACAAGTTATCATCAACCATTAGGAAGGTACAAACAACACACACGCTAGCATTTAAACACCGAACTAGCATGCTTATTAAACGGGTAAACCAAACATAGTTCCGAAGAACACACAAGAGCCATCACGGTTTAACGAATCACAATGTTGAACACTTAGCACGATTCAAGAGACCAAAACCTACATGGATCCCTACCATATAGTTCTAGACATACGAAACATCAAGAAGACACTCAAATAGTTCCACAAAAGAACATCGGGAAGTCAAAAGACCAAATACCGAGTCAAAAGAATCACGGGGAACAAATCCCCCAACATCCATATACTGTACCCGCGGGTGGATCCACGGGTAGACCCCTATCCGCGGTTCTGCCCACGGGTACACAACCCACAAGAAACCTGTACCCCGTGGGTGGGCGACGGGTGGACCTCCTACCCGCCGTTCCGCCCGCGGGTACACACCTGTACCAAAATAAATCCCTTTGGAGATTTTCATCTCCAAACTCAAATTCAAGTCCAAAACATGCCAAAACTCACCAAATACAACAAAGTGACTTGAATTAAAAGAATAGCCAAGCAATGGCATACAAGAACCCTAAACACAAGCTCTAGATATGGATTTTCACAAGACAATGCATAAACACTCACATTTCATAGCAAAACACATGTAGAATCCAAGAAATATTCATATAGGTAAGCAAAATAGATTTTGCAGAGCATGAGTTACCTCTTGTAGACAAAAACCTTCACTTAACACCTCACTAAGCTCCTAACAAAGCTCACCTTCCAAACCCACTTCAAGAACACACCAAAAGATCATAAAGATTCTATCTTTAAGAAAAGACACCTAAGAAAACACTAAAAACACAAGATGAACATGGATCTTACCCTCCTAGATGCCCAAATGTATGAAAGGTAGGATCTTGGAGACAACTCTTGAAGTTTTGGTAAGGTTTCAACTTGGCTTGGAAGAAAAGCTATCTATCTTTTTAGAGAGAAGGTGGACCTAATATTTGGAAAGTGTAAGGAAAGAAATGAGGGTGTTCTTACTAGGTTAGCTTACAATACTAACTCAAGGTGAAAGGTCAATAATACCCTTACTAACATGAAGAGGTGTAAGGAAACAAGGGAACTCCTTACAAAGCTCAAGGTACAACTTTGACTTTGGGGTTGACTAGTCAATTACTAGTCCTCGACTATTGAATTTCAGGAATTTAAGGAATTAAATTACACATTGAAATAGGATTAATTACTTAATTAATCCTTTAATTGAATTCGGATTTCAGGGTGTCACAAAAGGTGTGCACATCACGGAGCTACAACCTAATCTCTTCCAGTTCGTGTTTCATCACAAAACGGACATCCGGAGAGTATTGGATGAGGGGTCGTGGTCCTTCGAGAATTGTACGTTGATATGTAAGGAGTTGAATGATGGCCAGTTACCGGGAGATGTGGTTCTCGACACGGTTGATCTATGGGTTCAGGTGTATGATTTGCCGATTGGTTATAATACGGTTCCGGTACTAGAGCAGATAGGGAATTTTATGGTGAAGTTTCTCAAGTATGATGAAAGACAGTTGAAGGGGCCTCTCAAAGCTTTTTACCATATTAGGGTTACTATTCCTGTTGATAAACCTCTCAAAAGAAGAATGAAACTAATTCATCGAGACAAAACATGGGGGTGGGTAAATTTCAAATACGAAAGATTACATACATTCTGTTTTTTCTGTGGTCTATTAGGGAATTCGGACAAATTCTGTTTGAAAGCTAAGGACTCGGTATTAACGCCCGAACAATATCCGTTTGGAGTATGGATGCGAGCCGGGTAGGCGAGAGGCCCTCGGCCAATTGGGGACCCCTGGTTACTCACGTCCGACAAGCCGCCGATGCAGCGTGTTGAGGGCACGGGAGGGACGTCAGTGCCTCCATGTATGGATGACGGCCAGGGGTGACATGGCTCCGATGAGGAGGACGGTGTCACGACGTTGGCTAAGCGCCGTCGTCAGGATGGCAGGAATGGTGGTAGGGATGAACCGGTCACCGGTACGGATGTTAACATGATTGATAGTTCAAAAAACTTGCTACATGCGGGTTTTGGTTTCCAGACCCGCCCACAACAATGAGTACCCTAAGTTGGAACTGCCGTGGCTTGGGCAATCCACGGACAGTTCGTGAAGTTGTGGACATGGTGTCCCGGAAGAAGCCTGATTTTGTATTTCTTATGGAAACCAAGGTGGGGCGAATACATGCTGAACGTGTTCGTGTCAAGCTTGGTTATGAAGGACTTTTCTATGTTGATAATACTGGACTAAGTGGTGGTCTGGCGTTGCTATGGAAAAAGAATAATACAGCGAGATTACTGGGTTACTCAAAGACGCATATTGATGTGGAGGTGAGTATAAGTGGATTTCCGAATTGGAGGATTGACATGTTATTATGGTTATCCGGAGCGTACAAGGCGGACAGAGTCATGGGATTTGTTGAAATTGTTGGCAACACAATCTGAATTACCCTGGATTGTGATTGGTGACTTTAATGATCTCTTGTGCCAATATGAGAAGAAGGGGGTAATCTGCATCCGAATAGTCTCTTGCGCGGATTCGGGGAGACTATTGAGCAGTGTGGTTTGGCTCAGTTACCGATGAGCGGTTACCAGTTCATGTGGCAAACGGGTAAAGGCACCCCTGGATGGATTGATGAAAAATTGGATAAGGTACTTGCTACTGACCAGTGGCGGGACATTGTTAATGGGGCCACGGTTTCCAATCTATTAACAAGGAAGTCGGATCACTCGGCTATATATTTGGCAATCCGATATTATGGGGCCAGGGGAGGTGGAAGGAAGAGGTTTCAGTTTGAGATGGCTTGGCTCTATGATGAGGGGTGCAAGACGGTAGTTGCTGAATCATGGGAGGAGGGAAGGAGTGGCGGCACACAGATTTGTATTGAACATTATGGGAACCGGCTGACCCGATTGGGTGGGGGGGGGGGGGGGGGGGGGGGAGACCGTTACCACAGGTTTGGGGAAAAAATTGAGCTGCTCCGGAAGGAACAGGAACGCCTCAAGGGATGTACTGTTCCGACTTCCCTAATTGAGTACAACCGCCTTGAGGAGGCATTATGCCGTGTGGAAGTTCAGGAGGATGTATACTGGAGGCAGAGGGCCAAGCAGCACTGGCTCAAGGATGTTGATGCAACCACGAAATTCTATCACAGGTATGCCTCAAACCGAAAAAGAAAGAATATTTTGCTTAAACTTATGAATAATTGTGGTGAGTGGGTGGAAGGGGATGGTATGACAAGTGTGGTTCTGGACTATTTTAAGCAAATCTTTGCATCTGGTAATCCTATGAATGGTGATTTGTTGTTTGATATTGTTACCCCACGAGTCACCCAGGCACAAAACGAATTGCTAATGCGACCTTTTGAGGTAGACAAAGTGAACGATGCACTTTTTGCGATGTTCCCTGATAAGGCACCGGGCCCGGATGGGATGAACCCGGATTTCTATAAGAATTTCTGGGATATTGTGGGTGTAGATGTCTCATGTTTTATTGTTAATTGTCTGAATACATGCTCTTTGCCCCCTGGTTTAAATAATACTGATGTGGTGTTGATCCCAAAAAAGGATGCCCCTGAGGTGGTCTCTGATCTTAGACCAATTGCACTCAGTAATGTAATTTATAGGGTTATGGCCAAAATGATTACACAGAGGATGAAACCCCTAATGGATAGTATTATATCTGAGTTTCAGAGTGCTTTTATACCTGACAGACTAATTACTGATAATATCCTGGTGGCTTCGGAGGCAGGACATTATTTGAACAGGAAACAATGTGGAGCAGTTGGTTGGAGTGCCCTAAAACTGGATATGGCAAAGGCCTATGATTGTATGGAATGGTCTTTTTTGCGAGGTATGCTTGTGGCCCTGGGTGTTAATCATAAATGGATTGATCTCATTATGATGTGTGTTACTATAGTATCCTACAACTTTCTGGTGAATGGGTCACATAGTGATTCACATATACCAACTAGGGGTTTATGCCAGGGTGATCCGTTATCTCCCTATCTATTTATTATTTGTGCTAAAGGCTTTTCTTTGTTATTACAACAAACATAGGATAGGGGCTTAATACATGGATGCAGGGTAGCTAGGGGTGCCCCCTATCTCTCATCTTTCCTTTGCTGATGACAACTTATTGTTTTTTAAAGCAACTGTGCAGGAGGCTAGTGAGATAAAGGGTTGCCTATCTCTATATGAGAATTTGTCTGGGCAAGCTGTAAATTATCATAAGTCCAGTGTATGTTATAGCAAGAACACGGCCGACGAGGAAAGGGATGGTGTGGGGCAAGTATTGGGGGTGATCTAGGCTCCTAACTATGGGAAATATCTTGGTTTACCCTCTTTTATTGGCAGGAATAAAAAAGCAGCGTTTGCCTATATTGGAGACAAGATCAGGCAGAGAATAGGATCTTGGAATAAGAAACTGCTGTCGCAAGTGGGTAAGGAGATCTTATTGAAAAGTGTGGCTCAAGATATGCCTATCTTTTCAATGAGTATTTTTTATTGCCTATAACTGTCTGCACTGCTATTGAGCGACTTATGAATAGATATTGGTGGGGCTCAGGAACTGATCAAAAAATTCACTAGAAAGCTTGGGATAAATTATGTATCCCTAAGGGGGCGTTTGGTTCACGGAATCTTTGATTACCCTGATAATCCGAGAAAGGTAATCTTAGATTACCATGTTTAGTTGAGGTCATCTGCGAGGGAAGGTAATGCAACATTACTGCCACATCAGAAATATGGCAATGTTGGAGGTAATCCGATTACCGAATTTTTATTAGGTAATGTGAGATTACTTTTCAATATTCCAAGATTGCCCTTGTTTATTCTTCTTTTATTCACAAGATTCATCAAACTCATCAGACGAGAGACGCTCCATCAGATGAGAGACGCTCCACCAAGCCGTGAAACTCTATCCTATTGCATCGCTTCTCCATTTTTCTCTTCATTGAAGGTCTTCAAAGGTACGTTTCTTTTTTTTTTTTTTTCCTTGTAATCTAAAGCTTAATTTGTTATGTGTTTTTCATATATTTGTGCGTATGAACTATTTTTCTTCTATTAATTTATGTATTTGCAGACCCTAGATTTTTTGAAAATCAATTGTTGATCTACCCTAGATATTCGAATAGCTTTGCTTACTCATGTAAAATTTGCTCCTTTCTTCTTCGCTTAGTGCAATCTGATGGCCATTCATAGTTTTTTTTTTTAATTTTTATTTTTAAGAAAACATGATATGCATTTATTATTGCAAAAAGATACAAAATTCAGGACCAAATTATGGTCTAAAACACACAAGAGCCATACGGCTTCCTCACCAAATGCCAACTAAATGCTACAACCATCTGCCTAATCATGATTGTAGCAGTGTATATATGCTTGTAGCCTTTATCAATTTGTATAAAATATATAGTTGCAGCAGTTTATATATGGTTGTAGCCTTTATCATGATTGCATCAATGTATATATAGTTGCAAAGCAGTGTTGAAAGAATGATTGCAGCAGAGTGTGTGTGTGTGTGTGTGTCTATATATATATATATATATATATATATATATATATATATATATATATATATATATATATATATATATATATATATAATTAGTTATTTGTCATTTTTTGTTGCAAAGCAGTGTAGAAAGAATGATTGCAGCAGTGTATATAATTTGTTTCATATTTTCACATTTTTTTTGCAACTAATATAATTAGTTATGTCATTATTGGGTTAATTTATTTTAATAATACTGTTTTTATAGGGTGTTATGGCACAATTGTTGCTAAGACAGAAGAATATCCTCATTTTGCAACTACAAATGATGGACAACCTTTTTAATATTCTTCTATTCCTTGCTTTGGCTTTACTAGTTTGGAGAAGGACAAGAAGGTTTAAAAAGACCATTACATATGTTCATCAAAGAACATATAGACAAAATATTAGGTCTTTAAATTTAAATAGAATGGTCTTTGACAGTGATGTCCAGTGTGTTGAAAATTGCAGAATGGATAGAAGAGCTTTAACAAAATTATGTTATTTGTTAAAGGCTCATGGTAAGTTGAAAGATAATAGGAATATGACAGTACATGAGATGGTAATATCCTTTCTTCATATAATTGGACACAACATTAAGAATATAGTACTCAAACGCCAAATAGCAAGGTCTGGTGAGACTGTTAGCAGGCAATTTCATGCTGTTTTGAACTCTGTTTTAAGGCTACACGACATAATGTTAAGAAAGCCTGAGCCTATACTTGATAATTCAACGGATGATAGGTGGAAGTGGTTTAAGGTATGAATTTTAATTAAGTACTAAGTTTTTTTTATCTACTTAAAAATAAATTAGACCAAGTATTAATTAAGTTATTGGGATTCAGGGTTGTTTGGGAGCATTAGATGACACTTTCATAAAGGTCCATGTTGAAATCGTTGATAGACCTAGATACCGAACAAGGAAAGGTGAAATTGCTACCAATGTATTAGGTGTTTGCACACCAGACATGTATTTTATCTATGTATTACCGGGTTGGGGAGGATCTGCTGCTGATGGTAGAGTTTTGAGGGATGCGATTAGTAGGAAGAATGGCTTAAATGTTCCTCAAGGTAATTAATCTCATCATAGGTTTTGAATTATGTTATTTGGATTTACATATTAATGAATTCTTAAAATTAAATATATAGGGAATTACTATTTGTGTGATGCTGGATACACAAATGGTGATGGATTTTTGGCACCATATAGAGGTCAACGATATCACCTAAATGAATGGAGACAAGGATACCAACCTGCAACAGCTAAGGAATACTTCAATATGAAACACTCTCAAGCAAGAAATTGCATTGAGAGGTGTTTTGGCATACTAAAGGCTAGATGTAGTATTTTAAGAGATAAATCATTTTACCCAATCAAAACTCAATGTAGGATTATATTTGCTTGTTGCATTCTCCACAATTTCATTAGGTCTGAAATGTCAATTGACCCTATAGAGATTGAAGTACCTCAACCTGAGTTTGATAATGATTATGAGGAAGAACTAATAACACATTGTGAGACAAGTTCTGCTTGGACTGAATGGAGGGACAAATTAGGAGAGGAGATGTTCACCAATTGGCAGTCATCGCACCATTGAGATCATTATTGGCTATGCTATTTTTTTTATTAGTATTTCAGTTTAAGAACAATTTTATTTCATGTTATTATTTCTTTTATGTATGAACTAATTTTAGTAGAATGTCAAAACTATGAACTAATTTATGGTAGTATTAATATATTTTGTTCTCTGTTTATTTCTTCTTGTTATCTTGTATCATTTGTAGAATGTCAATGGAAGAAAGTAGTAAAAAAAAGGCCTACAAATAAAACTACTTCTCTTATTAAAAGACAATGGACTAAAGCTGAAGATGCAACTTTAATTGAATACCTTATTGATTTGGCAAATTTTCGAAGTACAAAGGGGGATAATGGATTCAAAAGTGGATACTTGCAGCAACTTGAGAAGATGCTTCAAGTGAAACTGCCAGGAACAAACATTAAGGCCACCCCACACATTGAATCTCGCTATAAACTTTGGAGGAGGCAATTTATTGCAATTCAAGAGATGCTAAACAAAGGAAGTGGATTTGGGTGGAATGATACTGAGAAGTGTGTTATTGCTACCAAGGATGTTTTTGATGAGTGGGTTAAAGTAAGTAAAGTGTAAACTAATTAAGTTAGTTGTTTTAGATTATTATTGATATATTTATAACTTATTTTTGTTTTTCAGAGTCATCCTACTGTAGCTGGATTAAGGAACAAACCATTCTCATATTTAGATGAGTTGATGACTGTTTGGGGAAATGATCATGCTTCAGGAGCTGGTGCAGAAACCCCAGCTGATGTAGTGGAAGAACTAGACCAAAAAGAAGACAATGATGATGATCTCCAAGTGGATTGGGAATTTGGAGAAGATGAAGGATTGGGTCAGAATGAGGCAGAAAATAATGTTGATAAGGCTAACTTATCTTCTTGTCCCTCCACAAACATTGCCAATGTAAAAAAAACAGCATACTACCAAGAAAAGATCAAGATGTGATGATGGCTTTAATGACTTGGTAGCAGAGATCCATGATTATGTAGGTGCATACAAACATGTGGCAACATATTTTCAGAATGAATCTAAGAACAACACTAGGAAGATGAAGATCTTTAAAGAGATAATGCAACTACCAGGATTTTCTACAGAAGAGGTCATGAATGCTGGTGAACATATTCTGAAAGATGCACACAAGCTTGATACATTCTTTGCTTTGCCAAAGGAGCTTAGGAGCCACTATGTCGTGAAACAACTATCTGAGATCAATGCATATCATCCAACCTTTGAATTTTATGGTGGAGATGGTGTGTAGACTGCTTATTGCCCTTGTAGCCCCTTTATTTTTATTTTTTTTAATTTTTTTTTGAATTAATATGGATATGGGCCTGTTATTTTGTGTGCAGATAATGGATATGCTATGTTAATGTGAATTTTGTTGGATGTTTGTGAATTGGATAGTCTGTAGGGCTGTATATGGGGCTGTTATTTTGCTGGATGGATTGTGAAATGAAGTAGTCAGTAATCTGGATAGATTGTGAAATGAAGTAGTATGTAATCTGGATGGATTGTGGAATGAAGCATCATCATTGTTGTTGTTGTTGTTGTTGTTATTGTTATTATTATTATTATGGTTCAATGCAAGCGCCGAGCAAGTGCTACGTCGATGCCGGCTACCGTCATGTGGACAATTCAGCTACTGTAGGAGCAGTGCTAATGGGGGCGGATGGTCGTTTTATTTCAGCATATAGTGCGCCACTACCACATTGTTTCTCTCCACTAATGGCCGAGGCGTACGCGTGTAAGGAGGCCCTCTCTTGGTTACGCAACCGTGGAGAGCAATCTATTGAGTGTAACACCCCCCAAACAACAAGACCTAAAAACAAGTCTTAACACATGCAGATTAACAACAAAACTAGCACAACGGAAGATAAACGGAAACTGGATAAAAGAAATCCAAAACAGGGGTGTTATGCCACGTATACCACACTAGGTAACGCTAAGGCGACAATCTGCAAGTGTAACACACTATCCCAAAACATCAATCTAAACACAATCTAAGCCATTGGCACGCAGGCCACAAAAACACAGTCTAAAGATACAGGTGCTAAGCTACCGGCTCTAGACATCGCGCTCGACTACTCATCACCTGAAAGAACACAAAGATAAACATCGGGGCGACGCCCGGTCAGCGAAAGATGCTGGTAACCCACCAATACCGTTAAGTATCATAAATAGGTAGATATAAGATATAAAAACCATTTTCGAAACGGAATACATATATATAAGTCAAAAGCCAAGATCAAAGGACAACACAAGACTCACCACTCACAATGATAACACCGGGAGCACATCCCAACCACAAAGATTAACCACACACAAGGATAAAGACTCACCCAACGGCAACACATGCCAAAACACCACAAGCCTCCGTGACTACACACGTCACGAGAGAAGATCACAGAACACCGGCTTTACAAGCCCTCGCGACATCACCCATCACGAGTTGATATGCCTTCCTTATGCCCTGTTCCAACCTTATGGCTACCCCCAACCTTGTACCTTCAAAGCCAACCATTACCTCCAGAAATCCCCTGTACAGCCAAGTCCAACCTTATTCCGCCGGGACCGTCGTCCCCCACCTATAACTACCAATGAAAACCCACCAATCACGGCAACACATGCCCGGATAACACAATGTTATCCCCCAATCACGTGGACTCAGCCACAGCTCCATAATCACGTCATGGCCACCACGAGGACCGCTGCAATACCTTGGTGACTAGTGTCCCATGCCGGTGGGTGGTGCCCCGCCCGCCGTTCCGCCCGCGGGTACATCCCTGTACCACAACAAATCCCTTCGGGGATTTTCTTCTCCAAACACAACTTCAAGTCCAAAACATGCCAAATCTCACCAAACACAACAAAATAACTTGAACCATGGAAAATGCCAAGCAATGGCACAAAGGAATCCTAAACACAAGCTCTAGATATGCAATATCACAAGATAAATGCATAAACTCTCACATTTCATAGCAAAACACAAATAGAAGCCAAGAAATCATATATAGGTAAGCAAAATAGGTTTTGTAGAGCATGGGTTACCTCTTGAAGACCAAAAGACTCCTCTTACACCATAACAAGCTCTCCACTAAGCTCACTAGCCAAACCCACTTCAAGATCAAACCAAAAGATCATAAAGATCCTACCTTTAAGAAAAGACTACTAAGATAGAACCAAAAAGACTAGACAAGCTTAGATCTTACCCTTCTAGATGCCCAAATAGATGAAAGATTGAATCTTGGAAGCAAAACTTGGAATCTTGACAAAGGTCTCACTTGGCTTGAAGAACAAGCTACTCTTCTTTTCTAGAGAGAAGGTAGAGATATTTTCTAGGAATTGTAAGGGATGAAAATGAAGAAGTCTTATAGGTTTAGGTTACAAAACTAACTCTTGGTGAAAAGACAAGGATACCCTTACTAACTCTTAGAAAGTGTAAGGAACAAGGGAACTCCTCTCAAAGCACAAGGTACAACACAACTTAAAGATTGACTAGTCAAATACTAGTCCTTGAGTATCAAAAATCAGGATTTTAGGAATCAACTCCTCAAAGAAATAGAATTAATTACTCAATTAATTCATGGATTGGAGTGTGGATTTTTGGGGTGTCACATTGAGCTTTATACTTATTGTCAGACTCTTCAGAGTTATTTGACCACCCCACATCCGCCGTCACGATCATACATCGGCTATGCTATTGATGGATGCAGGAACTATTTATCTGCTTTTACATTTTGACGTGTTAATTTCATTCCTAGATCGCAGAATTATTTAGCACATAGTTTAGCTTCTATAGCTTTTCAGTATGATACGACTATGTATTGGGATACTTCCCCACCTGATGCTATTTCAGCTTATCGATAAATACAAAACCCTTTGGTTGACCTTAAAAAAAAAGTATTCAAACTTCACAAGTTAGTAACCATAAACTTAGTTGACATTTGTTACACCAATTTATTTTTATTTTTTATTTTATTTTTTTATTTTTTTTATAACGAAAATCTTAATGCATTAAATAAGAGGAAAGACAATCAACAAGGAAAGGAGGAGGTCTATCAAACCACTTCCCGCAACTTCACACAGAAACGACTTCCCTAGCAACAATGTGTGCAACACGATTCGTAGATCGCTTAGCAAAACAGAAGTTTACACCATTTATCGTGGATGTAGTCTCTTTAACATTGTCAATAATAAAACCAAAAAGAGAATTAAAAGCGTTTGAACATAAAGCATAATAAACTAACTAAGAATCCATCTCGACATCAGCATCTCCCATTCATGGTCCCTTTAACCAGCTAAGGGCTTCATGAATACAAACTGCCTCGACCTCTTTAACTCCATAGCAACCCATAATGCACATGATTTTTCCATCAAGGAAACAACCCTCATCATCATGTAAAACCCATCCTAATCCCATTACATTGCTTCCTTCATCAAACGCAGGATCTGTATTCAGTTTCATATGGCCAACAGTCGGCATCTTCCATTTTTCCACATCAACTCGGAGAATAGGGTTTGGCTGTTCCAATTCATGCACTTCCCTCCAATTAGCCAAGAAGGTAAGAGCTGAACTAGTGACAATATCATGAGTAAAGAGGAATCCCTTCCACTAGTGGCGGATCCAGAAAATAATGTGAGTGGGGGCGTACTTAACTTGAGATCTCACTTCTAAGAAAAAATTGCATCTTCCACAATTTTGTTTGAAGAATTTGCTTAGACAAGAAGTTAAAACATATAAAATGCTAGAGGTGAGTTTAAACATACAAAATGCTAAAAGTGAGTTTTGAACCTTTGACACTCCATTTTCATATTCAAGATTAAACCCATTGATCTACTAAACACTTTAGTGATTTATCTATGTACTTATATATTAGTAGAGAGGATTGAGGGGGGGGGGGGGGGCAGTGGCCCCCACTGCCCCCATTGTGGCTCCACCACTGCCTTTCACACCTTATCGTTCCTACTACTCCATATACTCCAGCATAACATTACAAATTTGCACTTCATATCATCATTAAGTTTAGCAAATAAACCAAAAAACCAATAAGCAATATTACCTTGTTCAAGCTGCACTGCCGGCAAGCCGAAACCAGAACACACTATGGCTGTAACACCCCTAAAATTTAAAACTTTAAATGCTTATGAAATAAAGGCAATACTATCATTAAACCTTGAAACAGAGCGTAACTAAACATAAGTGTTTGGGGTGCTATGCCACATCTGAGCTGGAGAACTCAATGTGACACCCTGAAATCCAAATTTGATTAAGGGATTAATTAAATAATTAATCCTATTTCAATTTGTAATTTAATTCCTAGAATCTTGAAAATTTAATAGTCGGGGACTAGTAATTGACTAGTCAACCCCAAAGTCAAAGTTGTACCTTGAGCTTTGTAAGGAGTTCCCTTGTTTCCTTACACCTCTTCATGTTACTAAGGGTATTCTTGACTTTTCACCTTGTGTTAGTATTGTATGCTAACCTAGTAGAACACCCTCATTTCTCTCCTTACACTTTCTAAATTCTAGCTCTACCTTCTCTCTAAAAAAGGTAGATAGCTTTTCTTCCAAGCCAAGTTGAAGCTTTGTCAAAACTTCAAGAGTTGTCTCCAAGATTCTACCTTTCATACATTTGGGCATCTAGGAGGGTAAGATCCATGTTCATCTTGTGTTTTTAGTGTTTTCTTAGGTGTCTTTTCTTAAAGATAGAATCTTTATGATCTTTTGGTGTGTTCTTGAAGTGGGTTTGGAAGGTGAGCTTTTTTAGGAGCTTGGTGAGGTGTTAAGAGAAGGTTTTTGGTCTACAAGAGGTAACCCATGCTCTACAAAATCTATTTTGCTTACCTATATGAATATTTCTTGGATTCAACATGTGTTTTGCTATGAAATGTGAGTGTTTATGCATTGTCTTGTGAAAATGCATATCTCGAGCATGTGTTTAGGGTTCTTGTATGCCATTGCTTTGCTATTCCTTTGATTCAATTCATTTTGTTGTATTTGGTGAGTTTTGGCATGTTTTGGACTTGAATTTGAGCTTGGTGTTGAAAATCCCCAAAGGGATTATTTTGTGCAGGTATACGTACCCGCGGGCGGAACAGCGGGTAGGCGTCCACCTGCCGCCCCACCCGCGGGGAGAGAGGCTTGTGGGTATTGTACCCGCGGGCGGAACCGCGGGTAGGAGCCTACCCGTGGGTCCACCCGCGGGGTACACTTTGGTGTACGATCGGGATTTGTTCCCCGTGATTCTTTTGACTCGGTATTTGGTCTTTTGACTTCCCGATGTTCTTTTGTGGAACTATTTGAGCGTCTTCTTGATGTTTCGTATGTCTAGAACTATATGGTAGGAATCCATGTAGGTTTTGGTGTCTTGAATCGTGCTAAGTGTTCAACATTGTGTTTCGTTAAACCGTGATGTGTCTTGTGTGTTCTTCGGAACTGCGTTTGGTTTACTCGTTTGATAAGCATGCTAGTTCGGTGCTTAAATGCTAGCTTGTGTGTTGTTTGTACTTTCCTAATGGGTGATGATAACTTGTTTAATTCATCGTTGTTGTTGTTGGACTGTGATCCATTCCTTGATTGAGTATGGTTTCATATCTTCGTTGTGATCCGTTGATTTCTTCCTGTTGAGGTGTGATGTGTGTGTGGCTTTACCTGGATTGCATGATTAGTGGTATGGGACACTAGTCACCAAGGTATTGCAGTGGTCCTCGTGGTGACCATGACTTGATTATGGAGTTGTGACCTGTGTGTCAGGTTCACGTGTTTTGGGAAAGGCGTGTGTCGCCGAGGCGTGTGTCGCCGTGCGTGTGATCGGTACCTTGTGTACTATGAAATTGGTGGTTTTGTTGGTGGTTTGTTGGTTGGGGACGACGGTCCTAGGAGGGAAAAGGTTGGACTAAGAAGTACAGGAGTCCTGGAGGTAACGGTTGGAACTAGATATAAGGTTGGGGGTAACCATAAGGTTGGAACCAGGCATAAGGAAGGCATATCAACTCGTGATGGGTGATGTCACGAGGGCTTGTGTAGCCGTTGTTGTGAGTTCTCTTCTTGTGACGTGTGTAGTCACAAAGGCATGTGTTGCCCTGGCATGTGTTGCCGTGTGTTGTGTCTTTATTCCTTTGAGTTATGCATGTCGGGTATTAATCCATTGTGTGATGATAGATTATACCTTGAGAGTTCTTGTGAGTCATCGTTGTCCTTTGTAGTCTTGGGATGTGTTCCCGTGTTCTTGTTGAGAGTGTTTGAGTCTTGTGTTGACTATTACTCTTGGTTTTGAACTTATATATATGTATTCCGTTTTGAAAATGGCTTTACAAACTTATATCTTATCTATGTATGATATTCCACATGTATTGGTGGGTTACCAACATTATTCGCTGACCGGGCGTCGTCCCATGTTTTATATGCTTCTTTCAGGTGATGCTTAGACGAGTGCGCGGTTTAGTGCCAGCTAGTATAGCTTCCCTCTTATGTTTTGTGGCCTGTGAGCCAATCTAGACTTAGTACTTTGTTATGATGGTTTTAGAAGTTGAACAATGCAGATTTAGCCTGTGCGTTCACCCTTGGGTGAGCGTGGCATAGCACCCCGTTTCCTTTGTTTTATATATATTTCCGCTTTCTGTCTTCCACTGTGTTTGATGTTTTGGTTTAGATATCTGCATGTTTTAAGGCTTTAATTAGCATGGTTTTTAGGGGGTGTTACACTTAAAGAAATGTCTATACATCATGGCATGCAAGCCGAAAAGGAAACTAACTAAATAAGCCTCGGGTCTTCTAGCGCGCTCCGGAGCTACTCATCTGTGCCTGAAAGCGAAATATATTTGTTCAGCGAATAATGCTGGTAACCCACTCCAACGCGTTAAAATACAATATAGGTATATATATATATATATATATATATATATATATATATATATATATATATATATATATATATATATATATATATATATATATATATATATATATATATATATATATATATATATAGATATATGAAAACCATTTTGAAGCCGGAAGATATATATATATATATATGATAAGCTTAATTTCTAGGCATTATTTGGAGTAATTTTAGTTAGTGAGTTGCATAAATAAATTAAGTTATAGGGTTGATTTTATTATAAATATTATATTTAGTTATATGTTACTAGTTTAGATTGATTTTAATAAATATTAGAATAATGTTGCATTTTTATTAATATAAATAGTATTTTATTAGGATGTGTCATTAGGTTATAATTAGTTTATTTTAACTTAATTTTGTTTTGTTTTTTACTTAGGGACTTGCGCAGCAGTAAAGGAAAAAGAGGGAATTAGGTTAAAGGGGGGTTTGTTTCTTTCACGGCAGTGGAAGTAAAAAAGGGAAAAACAACCCTTTTAAATGGTTTTTGTTTTGTGGAGTCGGCAGAGGAAGTACGAGACGGAAAAGAAAAGAAAAAAGAGATTTTGGGAGTGTAAACGCGAAAAACTTGAATTGTATATATTCGAAATTCAAAGTATCGGTTACAAGTAGTATCAAGTATATATCAAACGGGAAGGGGTACAATCTCTGTATATGAGAAGTCCTCTGATTCTCTACTACAAGTATGCCTATTGGAAGTGTCCAAATTTGGAATATGCCAAATTGGAAGTGTGCCGAGTTCAGAGTATGCTGAACTTGAAGTAGTTCTTCGTTGGAAGTATGCCGAATCCGGAATATGCCGAATTGGAAGTGTGCCGAGTTCAAAGTATGTTGAACTGGAAGTATGCCAAGTTCGGGAGTATGCCGAACTGGAAGTATGCTGAATTCGGGAGTGTGCCGAATTGGAGTAATTCCTTGCTGAAGGGCCTCCGGAGTTAGTAGCTTGTTCCTCAGTGAAGGGCTAATATGCAGCTTGATCTTCAAAGAAGGGCTTCCGGTGTTCAAGTGGCGTGTTCCTCGGCGCAGTATACGCAGTACAACTGCGGGCGTGTTCCAGACGATATCCTGGAGAGGTTTCGGCAGAGCTTCGATATGTAGATTTCCAGAGCTCCTATTCTTGAAAATGAAACCACTATTTATAGTGGTGAGTGTGAGGGAAAATCTCCAACCAACTCTTAATTCCTTATTTAATTTAATTTCTTTAATTAAATTAAGGAATGTATCGGGACACCATTGCGTCCAAGTTCATGATTTCATTAAATTTCCAAATAATATCAAATATTCAAATTTCCCAAAATTATATAATCCACATAATTTTGATGGGCCAAGACCAAGTCAAACCCACTAACTAGGCAACCCAATTCATCCAAGCAGCCTGGTCCAACTTGATTAAATCGTTCACCATTTCGGGCCGAACAATCCAACATCGAATTACACTTAATTAAGTAATTAAACCAATTAATTATTCAATGAGTCATTTAATTAACCCAATTAAATAAATATTAGTCCAACTAGCTTAATTAAAGTAATTAATTTAATAATCAAATATTCACCACGGTCCAACACCATTATTTAAATTTTCAATGCTTACAAATTGCCCCTTCGAGACTTGCTTGACGTGCCTTAAATGCAGCGGGAAGGTAGTCTCGAAATTAATCGCAGTAGTCCAAGAATCAACATTTGTAAATAGTAACCCAAGAAATTACATTGCGCAGGCTCAACGAGAACATATTTATAAGCCCAATTGTATCCACCATCCGATTAAATGCCCATTCCAATTTTTAGCCAACTTTGATCCCAATTTTGACTAACATTAATTTCCTTGCACAATTTTTGACAACCAAATCACAGCTTTAGCTAGAATTGAGTAGGAGTTCACATACATCATCCTTATCTCATCCCCCACCCCGTTTAAAACTAAATCACATAATCCCTCCGCAGAATTAGAGTGTGATGAGGATTGGGGCAACAACATAGGGATAAAACAACAAAGCCATAACCATACTTCAATTACTGCGGATCTCAACAGTATAAATAGTGCTCAGGAATTACAATTCTCCAAGCCAAGAACTAGAACTGCCAGCAATTGAACTTCGACTGAGCTGCAATCCCATTCATCAAGGTAAAAAAAAAAAAATTTGCAGTGTATATTATCTTCTTAATTTTTTCTTTTGACAGGAGAGAACAAACAATATCCGTGAGTCATTGGGTAAAGACACCTGGGGATTGTCCTTCTGAGGTGACCTTCACCATCGCTTGATCTCGCCGTCGTCAAGACGTTGCTCCGGCACGTCCCCTGCGTCTCTATTCCTATCGCGCTAGGTGATGAAGAAGAACGCCTTCCACAACTGCTTGGGTTCATGCCGCCGGACACATGCTCACGAACTGCCACGCACTTGCTGCGGGGAGTACCAATTTGATGCTTTTGCACTCCAATGTGTCGTAGTTGCAGTCACTCCATTCCTCTAAACTTTTGACTCCGAGCCTGCCCCAATGACCGTGGCCACGATTGCGAATAGGATTTTCTCCTGACTTACCGACGAAGTCGTGTGCCCTGACTCTTGTCTTCGCTTTCACGTGTTCTAGGAGTTCGTCTGTGCACTGCGGGATCGTCGCCGGAGGACCGAGCGCTTGGACCGACCGCCGGCAAGCTCGACAGGGAGGAAAGCTTGTTGAGGACTCACTTCGTTCGTGGACAGAGGTACCAAAATGACGAATCTTTACTCTAATCTATACTCTGCTTTGCATTTAAATAGAGAATGCATAGAGCCCTGCGCCATTACTCTTTCCCATGTATGCTATGCGTGTATCAGTATATATGCAGCTTGTGTAGTAGGTAGAAACCACTGATTTGTTTTCTTATTTCCCCTTTCCACGTGGGTGTATATACATGAACATATATATGACACATCATTCTGGTCCATGTGAAAATAGATATGGGGTACATATATATATAATATGTGTTTTAATGCCTTTGCTTTTGCATGGATATACATATATATATAAATAACATTCCACTGCTAGCGTGAATGTACATATATTAATATATAATATGTTTAATTCACCAACTTGCTTGATTAAATGAATCACATATATAATGTATATACGTGGCGTGTGTTGGCTTCGTTCATTGCCCTTTGCCTTTTTTTTTCTTCACTGTTTGCATGGGAGTATACATAGTACTCCACTTGGCGTGAGTACATCTCACACACACACTACTATACTACATACACATGCGTGGTCAATATTTGCTTTAACTTGCATATGATGCACACATAATATATAAAGGACTATTTAAGTAGTGTGCATGAACATGTACACATATGTAGCATGCGATTTGCTCCAATATTTCACGGCCATGTATTATGCACACACATAATATATACAATCTATATTCGCCTCATATATGTTCTGTGCGTATACTTGCTTCCCATAACACCGTGGTATGTATATACATATAATACATATTATATGGGTTGCCTTGTGCACATATCATCACGTGAAAAATTTCCTTGAATAGTTTCATGGCGACTTCAGACCTATAACTTTGTCCTTGCTTTATAAATTTTGGACAACTTTCGAACTTGACATCTTGGTCCTTAATGCAGATTCATACACCGCAAGCTATTTTTGAACGATGGTAGTGTTTTGGGAAACCGTGGGAGCCGATCAGAAGAGGAGGCTCAAAGTATCAAGTGACGAGACTGGAAAAGATAGCATGTCGTTCATCGTTTACCCACCAATGACGTTGAGAACTCGTCTTACCCAGATACCGCCATATAAAGTGGAAAATTGGACCCATGACACTGACACCCAGCCATCGAAAACATGGGTTCTGAAGACCGGCTTAAGTCATGTGGACTACACAGACACACTCCCGACTTTAGGGAGATGGATACTTGAAGGTGAGGCTTCATGGAATCAGCACCCCAGCTTTAAAGGTGAGTTTAGCTTCTCAAAGGGGTATTGGGAATGGACTGAGGCTATACTCAGTCGGCATCGCAAACTTCTAGAGGATGTGACGATCTACGACGGCGTATATGCCTCCTTATTCACATATGACCGCTCGACGCCTATCGTCCAAGCATTCTGCGAAGCGTGGTGCCCCATGACAAATACCTTGCTTACATCCCTCGGTGAGCTTTCAATCTCGCTTTGGGATATGCATGTACTTTGCGGTCTACCGATATCTGGCGACATCTACGATGAGTATGTTCCAACTGCCTCGCAATTAACAGGGGAAGACATCGACTCCGCCCCTCAATGTTGTAAATATTTGTTCCAAGCATACTATCACCTTGGTAACCGAATTAGGCAACGAGGTGGTCGCCGTGGGCAACAGGAGAAAAGTCGTTCAGTTCACGTTGTTGAGTGGATAGAATTCTGGAGCAGAAGACCACAAGTTTATGACAGGCCACCGCCTAGGAAGGAGGATAAGAAGAAGACTCGCCCGAGGAACACCCATAATCCAAGTGGCAAGATCCCCGCATTCGGGGGTTGGACCAGAACGACCAAAGCGCCTTTTGCTGAGCTTGGAATTCCCTCCGAATACGAGGAGGAGACCCATTTGGCGGCATACCTAAGTTGTTGGCTGTGCGTATTCGTGCTCCCCATCAAAGCAACGCGACTCATTCGAGCCCAAACATTCAAAATGGCTAGTCTAATGGCGACGGGCAAAACACTGAACCTCGGGATCCCCGTTCTTGCGAGCATCTACAATGGATTGAATGTAATATCGCACTCTAGTACGCCGGGGTCAGTTGATAGTCACTTTCCCATTCACTATGTGTATGGATGGCTGTCGTTCTACTTCGACACTCATTTCGCAAATGATCAAACGTCCGCCTCCCCGCTGATGATTGCCTACTCTGGAGAGGGTGGCGCGAGGTATTATGGACCAGTAGAGGCTCGTCGTAAGATGTTCAAAGCCGACAGCGCCAATTGGCTCTGCACGACACGCCGCCTAACTAAGGATATCCACTTCCTCGATAATAGGGACGCACACTCTACCGACCACGAGTACCTCATGTGTCTTCGTTCTAACCACCTCATATTGCGATGGGCGGATGCATGTATCGCAGAGCCTTACACTCCACATCGATTTAGCCGACAGTTCGGCTACTACCAAGACGGCAGCTCTGGCATACTGGGCAATGATGAACGTGAGGTCACGCTTTCGGAGGGTTTCCAACGTTGGCGCCACTCTACACTTAGGAGTTCAGGGTCGCGAGTGACATTTCCCGCGACTCGAGTTACTGTCACCATGAAGAAGTATTTCTCGCCGGGCTATAAAGATTGGTGGGCCCAAGTCCATGGGGACTACCTCGAGCGCAATATCAAGGGTTTAGCTCCTGAGGATCCAGCCAACGTGCAGCAGGAGGCTGGCACCGCCAAGAAGAGCAAACATCCAGTCCAGGGAGATGAACCACCACCCCAATTTGAAAGGAACGGGTCCTAACCCTTTTGTTAAAAGCTTTAGACATGCGGGCTTGATAGCACTCCAAGCTTTGTTGCGCTTGCAGCCGTTTCTCATCCAAGGCTTCTAGCTCGGCCAAGCGTAGTTTAGCATTTTCTTCATCGGTAAGACCCTCCTGTATGGCCAACCTCAAGGAAGGTATTTGGCGCTCTAGAGGCAAGACCGCTTCTACACCATACACCAAAGAGTATGGAGTGCTTTGAGTAGGTGTGCGGTATGTGGTTCTATACGCCCACAAAGCTTCTTCCATTCTGTCATGCCAGTCTCTTTTCGATTTTGAGACCACTTTCTTCAACAAATTGCATAGGGTCTTGTTAAAAGCTTCAGCAAGCCCATTTGCAGCTGCATAGTAAGCTGATGAGTTTCGCTGCTTAAAGTCAAAAAGCTTGCAGATCTTGTCCATCAACTTGTTGTCAAAGGGCTTCCCGTTATCTGTTAAGATATATCGCGGGATACCAAATCGATAGACGATGTGGACACGGAGAAAGTCTGCAACATTTTCTTTCTTCACCTCCTTCAATGCCACGGCTTCCGCCCACTTTGAAAAGTAATCGGTGGCAGCTAGTATGTAGGCATGCCCTGCAGATGACTTAGGCGTAATTGGGCCAACCACATCAAGTCCCCAAGCATCAAATGGCCAAGAT
This sequence comes from Ipomoea nil, assembly GCF_001879475.1. Classification (NCBI taxonomy): domain Eukaryota; kingdom Viridiplantae; phylum Streptophyta; class Magnoliopsida; order Solanales; family Convolvulaceae; genus Ipomoea; species Ipomoea nil. The sequence goes on from NW_017619458.1 coordinate 3,653,965, forward strand.
GCAACTGTTGGGTGTAGAGGTTCTGGTGGCTGATGAATAAAGTTGGCATGATATTGACAAGCTTGGCACCTTCGGGCATAGTCTATGCAATCCTTTACCATTGTAGGCCAATAATATCCCATTCGCTTAATGTGGAAATGCAACTTGGGACCGGATTGATGTGCACCGCAAACCCCAGAATGAGCTTCTTGCATAACTTGTAAAGCTTCCTCTTCCCCTAGACATCGGAGAAATATTGCATCAAAGGAACGACGATACAATGTCTCTTTATAATAGATGAAGCGAGGAGTTCGACGCTTTATATCCACCCTTTTACGGGGATTTTCAGGTAACTTTCCATCAGTGAGGTAATCAATTAACGGTTGCCTCCAGTCGTCTTTGCCTATATCGTACACTGAGGCAGTAGGGAGTTCAACGGTTTCGTCAACTGAGCCGTCTTCATTAAAGATTGGTGGAACCACCCACCTTTGACATACTTGTATTCGGGATGCAGGATGAGCAATAGTTGAAGCCAATGCGGCTAAGGCGTCAGCTTGCTTGTTTTCTTTCCTCGGTACATGTTCAATTGTGACGTCCCCTAACCATTGCATGAGTATCTTGGCATAGTTGTTATATGGGACTAACTCCGCCTTTTTCACTTCATATAGACCCAACACTTGGTTTATGATCAACTTTGAATCTCCATAAATGTTAATTCTTAGTTGCTTCATGTCAGCCGCTATTTCGAGCCCAAGTATCAATGCTTGATACTCAGCAACGTTGTTTGAACATTGCTTGGTCAAGGTGAATGAATATGGCAACACCTCGCCTTCTGGAGTGACGAAGACAACTCCAGCGCCTGCCCCTTCTCTATGCGAAGCTCCATCAAAGTACATCTTCCATGGGGGTAGGACTTCAATGATAAGCACATCTTCATCAGGCAAATCGTCAGACAACTCCCATTCAGCAGGTATTGGGTGATCTGCGAGGAAATCGGCCAAGGCTTGCCCCTTGACAGACTTTTGCGGCACATAGATGATTTCAAATTGTTGGAACAATAAGTACCACCTTGCAAGGCGGTCAGAGAGCACGACCTTCGCCATAACATACTTCACCGGGTTCGCTTTGGAAACAAGCCGGATTGTATGAGCCTCGAAGTAGTGCTTAAGTTTTTTGATGGCGAACACAAGTGCCAAACATAGCTTTTCAATTGGGGAGTACTTTAACTCGTTCGGGGTCATCATTCTGCTGAGATAGTAGAGAGCATTCTCCTTCCCCTTGTCATTTTCCTGAGCCAGCAAGGCGCATACAGAACAATCCTGGGCGGAGATATAAAGGATCAGCGGCGACCGTGAACAGGAGCAGTTAACACAGGCGGCTTCATCAAGTATGACTTGATACTCTCAAATGCGTTCTTGCATGCCTCATCCCATATGAATGGAATGCCCTTTTTCATCAATCGACTAAAAGGTTGACATCTTCCCGCTAGGTTTGATATGAACCTTCGGATGTAAGCCAACTTCCCTTGTAAGCTTTTAAGCTCATGAAGGTTTCTCGGCTCAGGCATCTTCATTATGGCATCGATTTTTGCTTGCTCGATCTCGATGCCCCTGTGTCGAACAGTAAACCCGAGGAACTTTCCAGCAGCAACCCCAAAAGCACATTTCAGGGGGTTCATTTTCAGTTGAAACTTCCGTAGGCGGTCGAAGACTTGCCTTAAATGCACCAAGTGATTTGTGCGCAATTTCGACTTCACAACCTGGTCGTCTACGTAGCATTCGACCATTTTATGGAGCATATCATCAAATATTGTCTGCATAGCCCTTTGGTATGTAGCACCTGCATTTTTCAAACCAAAGGGCATTACTTTATAGCAGTAGATGCCTTTTGGCGTTCGGAATGCTGTTAAGTCTTCATCTTCCGGCGCCATGCGGATTTGATTGTAACCGGAGGAGCCATCCATGAATGACAGGATCTCATGCCCAGTCACGGCATCTATCATTAACTCCGTGATAGGAAGCGGGAAGTCATCTTTCGGGCATGCCACATTGAGGTCCCGAAAATCTACGCAGACGCGGATCTGGCCATTCTTCTTCCGCACGGGCACAATACTGGATATCCAGGTTGGATATTTAACTTCACGAATGAAGCCAGCCTCAATAAGCTTATTAACTTCTGTTTCAATCGAGGGAATGAGCTCGGGGCGGAAGCGTCGTTGGGCTTGCTTGACCGGGCGACACCCTTTCTTCACTGCTAAGCGGTGCACAGCTACCTTTGGGTCTAACCCTGGCATCTCCTTGTATGTCCATGCAAAGACATCAATATATTCTTTCAGCAATGTGACATAGATTTCTTCGTCTTCATCAGATAGGAGTGCGCTAATGAAGATAGGACAAGGATTTTCAGGCGTTCCTAGATCAACTTCTTTTAATTCGTCCACCGCGGCTCGTACCCCTTCTTCTAACTCATGGGGTGCATCTTCTGCATCTTCCCCCTCAATCGGGGTCTCATCACACAAAGTGATATGGAACGACGATGCCACCTCTCCCTGAGTGGTTGGTGGTACGTCATCACTTGAGCCTACGCTTTCCTCATTTTCCTCTTTATGTACTCGAGTGTGTACAATGGTCTTCGGTTGGACTTTCAATACTTCACCGCATGTAACATGAATATATGTTTCTCGTCTCATACGAGAAGGAATCATGCTTCTGAGCCTTTTTGGAGGTTCCACTTCAGCAGGAACATTGGCACTGTCTTTAATAACTTGAACAGCTCCAAGTCGATCATGCATTGACTTTCTCTTTAGGGCTTTAGGACTTGACCCCAGTCTATCAAAGACTGAGCGTCGAGAGTCCGCCTTACTGATTCGGTCGAAGACTGACTTCTTTTTGTCTTGCCCATTATCATTGGTAGGAGTGAGCTTTGGGTCATACTCGCTTCCTTCCGCGGAGATACAATTACTTGCAGCCCTGTTTATAAGAATTCGCACTGGTTTAGGAGGAACATAGCCCAACCCTTTGCGCGTTTGAGGTTCTTGGTGATTTGCTTTGCCTTTACCACCGGCTTCTGGGATAAGCTTTCCCAGCTTCTGTGGCTCGTTGGGGTTATAGCCAGCCTTGGCTAGAAGCTTATAAGCGTTAGGGTCAAAACCCTCGGTACGTTTGGCGGGGAATGTTTGGCCCACTTTATCACCACCTTTATCTTCAGATAATTTTGCTGCATTTGCTTTGAGTGTATCAATCCTTGCAAGCGGGAAGATGAGTTTCGTGTTATGCTGATCTCCCTACAACTTGTTTTCCCTTTGACTTTGATTGGGAAGGTGGATCGTCATGGCCTTCCTCAATATCTTCAACAATAACTTGCCTTTTAATGTAGAACTTTGCGTCTGCAAAATAAGACTCAGCCTCTGTGAAAGGGCTTTCGTCGGCGACAACCTTTTCAACTACGCCGTTCTTTTCAAACATGAGGCACTGATGCCAAGACGAGGGTACCACCCCATTTTCATGTATCCATGGCCTTCCAAGTAACAAGTTATAAGATGTCCTCGCATCTATGACATGGCAGAGGACACCTGAACTTAGGCTCCCAATTCTTAAGTCAAGTCTGATGATGCCGATTGCCCTTTGCCCTCCCTGGTTGAAGCCTTGTATCATTAGACGACTTTGGGCAAGCTCATCTGTAGATATACCAAGGTCCTTCACAGCTCGGAGGGATAGGATGTTGACAGCTGAGCCTTGATCAACCATAATTCTTTTGAGTTTTTGCCCGCGAGTGTAGCCTTCAACAAATAATGGGCGATTGTGTGGCGTGCCTCCAAGTAACAAGTCTTCATCCTTGAAGGTAATTTCTGTGGAATAGGAAGTAGCCTTATGCATTAGCACTTCCTCATCCTCGATATGTTTAGGAGATGAACATTCACCTCCATCTTCTGGCTTGTCATTTGTATTTAAGCAAGAGCTAGAAGTGCCTGTCCCTTGCAGATCAAATCCCTTTGGCATATATTGAGCCAAAGGAATTGGTGCACGTGGCTGTTTGACATGGCCCTTCGTCTTTGATTTGCGGGCATGGGTACTTTTTGAGGTTTTCTCAACCCAACTTTTCACTATGTGTTTTTTATGCTTCACAGGCTCGAATTTCTTCTTTCTATGAGTGACAATCACCCATTTACCTTCGGATGCGTTATCATTCCGTTGCGGTTCTGAACTTTGACCGACAGCGTGCTTAACAATGAAGGGGAGTGGACGCTTCCGTTGTTTCCCATCTTCCTTTTCAGTACACAGCGGAGCGAACCGTCCGGGCGTAATCGAGATTTGATTTGAGCTCGCTTTGGCATCGGCAAGCTCAATTTTCCCATCCCTGGCCAGTGCCATTACTTTATCTTTGAAGATAAAACACTTCTCAATCGGATGACCAAGAAGTCGGTGGTACTTGCAATAGTGTGGATCATCCACCCTTGAAGCTTCCTCAGGACGTTTCATTTCTGGCAGCTCAATGAGTCTAAGTTTGAGTAGCTCATCAAACATGGGAGATACATCGGAATCCATGAAAGGATAAATCTTCTCTTGCCTTTCTTCAATTGTCGGCCTTCTACCACCCCTTGACGGGCCAGAAAATGGTCTTGGCCTAGGCCTTTCAGTTGCCTTAGTGAAGACTGTCATAGGAGTAGCCTTCACATTCATCACTTCTTTCTTCTCCTACTTTGGAAAAGGTTTGTTCCACTTTTTAACTTCTTGTTTTCCAGGTGCATTGGAGGAGCTAGGCAAGTTCAATATGTTGTGCCCTCCGCTGGCTTCGATGCTCAATTCCATGTCATGAGCACGACTGGATAACTCCTCAAAGGACTTTGGCTTAATCCCTTGTAGGATATAGGAGAGTTCAAAGTGCATTCCTTGGATGCACATCTCAATTGCAGAACTTTGGGATATTCTTTCTTTGCAATTGAGGCATAGTTCCCTCCACCTTTCGATGTAGGTACCAGCGCGTTCACCCTTCCATTGGCGAGTAGTGGTGAGTTCCAAGAAGCTGACCGTTCTCCTTGTGCTATAGAAACGAGTTAAGAACTCACGTTCCATATCATGCCAGCTATCAATGCAGTCGGGTGCAAGGTCAGTGTACCAATCAAACGCAGTTCCCTTTAATGAACGGACAAACTGCTTTACCAACAGATCGCCATAAGTCCCTGCATCATTGCATGTTTCCACAAAGTGGGCAATGTGCTGTCGGGGATTTCCTTTGCCATCGAATTGCTGGAACTTAGGAGGTTGATAGCCGTAGGGCATTTTCAATTCCTCGATTCTTTGTGTGTAGGGCTTAGTATAGGAATATGAAGGTCGTCCTTCATCCAACTTGCCTTTGATGGCCCCCATTATGTAGTCCTTCAACTGATCCACCGGTATCATGCCTTCGGTAACTGGAATGGTTTTCTCAGTTGCAGGTAAGTGGGAAGCAGCTTCTCCTACTACATGGCTAACATGAGGTGGTGGTGATTGCTGACCAACCTCTTCTTGCCCTTCAGGTTGCTTTCCTGGAACACGGCTTCCTTGCTCCTCCATGATGCTTCCTACCCTATTATCGAGGGTGTTAAGCCGTTTTTCTTGATTTTGGAGAGCGACAGCCATTCCTTCCAGAGACCTAGCAATTCTAGCTAATTGCTCCTCCACAGACTCTGTGTTTGTCGCCATGGCCGGCATGACGTTGTAGATATGCGACCACTCAGGTGCAGCCTTCCATAATGGATGAGGTGGAGTTACGGGGGAAGTGCTCCCGCTACTAGCGTTCCCTTGCATAGAAGTTGGACTACCACCACCGGTAGCTCCCTTGGGAGAGGGTGGACTTCCAGCAAAAGCAATTGCCTTTGAGGCAGCAGGGGCCTTGTCGAGCCTTCGAACCACACGTCGTGCCATGGACTGAGGTTCAGGTACTCGGACCCCCAAATCCTTTGCGCGGTTCCTTGTCAACGGACCTTGCGTTTTCTGGGTTGTGCCAGGGCTAGCTACAAGCGTAGACTTGGACTTGGTAGCTTGGGCATAGGTCCTCCTGAACATGGGATTGTTCGATGCCATTTGATGCGCAGGTAGAGGTATAGTAGTAGAGAGATGAGAGGCAGAGCTGTCCCACTGGGCGTGCCAAAATATGTAAACGCGAAAAACTTGAATTGTATATATTCGAAATTCAAAGTATCGGTTACAAGTAGTATCAAGTATATATCAAACGGGAAGGGGTACAATCTCTGTATATGAGAAGTCCTCTGATTCTCTACTACAAGTATGCCTATTGGAAGTGTCCAAATTTGGAATATGCCAAATTGGAAGTGTGCCGAGTTCAGAGTATGCTGAACTTGAAGTAGTTCTTCGTTGGAAGTATGCCGAATCCGGAATATGCCGAATTGGAAGTGTGCCGAGTTCAAAGTATGTTGAACTGGAAGTATGCCAAGTTCGGGAGTATGCCGAACTGGAAGTATGCTGAATTCGGGAGTGTGCCGAATTGGAGTAATTCCTTGCTGAAGGGCCTCCGGAGTTAGTAGCTTGTTCCTCAGTGAAGGGCTAATATGCAGCTTGATCTTCAAAGAAGGGCTTCCGGTGTTCAAGTGGCGTGTTCCTCAGCGCAGTATACGCAGTACAACTGCGGGCGTGTTCCAGACGATATCCTGGAGAGGTTTCGGCAGAGCTTCGATATGTAGATTTCCAGAGCTCCTATTCTTGAAAATGAAACCACTATTTATAGTGGTGAGTGTGAGGGAAAATCTCCAACCAACTCTTAATTCCTTATTTAATTTAATTTCTTTAATTAAATTAAGGAATGTATCGGGACACCATTGCGTCCAAGTTCATGATTTCATTAAATTTCCAAATAATATCAAATATTCAAATTTCCCAAAATTATATAATCCACATAATTTTGATGGGCCAAGACCAAGTCAAACCCACTAACTAGGCAACCCAATTCATCCAAGCAGCCTGGTCCAACTTGATTAAATCGTTCACCATTTCGGGCCGAACAATCCAACATCGAATTACACTTAATTAAGTAATTAAACCAATTAATTATTCAATGAGTCATTTAATTAACCCAATTAAATAAATATTAGTCCAACTAGCTTAATTAAAGTAATTAATTTAATAATCAAATATTCACCACGGTCCAACACCATTATTTAAATTTTCAATGCTTACAGGGAGCTTCTGCTTTTCTGGGTGCGTACGGCAGAGACGAAACAGAATAGAGAAAAAGGAGAGGAAAACGACGAGGTAACCAGCGAGAAAGCCTGGGAGCAGCACGGAGCTTCGGTCATGGCTATCGTTTGTTAGGCTTAAATTATTTTTCTTCATCCCTATTTTATTTCTTGTTTAAATTTTCAGAATGATGTTTCTTGAACAATTTATGCATTTAATTATGATTATTGGCAAGAACTTTAATTAGGGATTTGGATTAGCCTAGATTAGATTAGTCGACTATTTTTCATGTGTTAATTCTTCCAATTTCAGTTTAATGATTGAACTTGATTATATTTATTTTATGTATTTTATTTGTGGATTGTGTGACTGGCCATTGCATAATTCTAATATCAGGGTTTATAAGAAGAACTGACAGGTGAATTATGAACCTAGAACTCGTAAGATAAACACAATTGACCTAGACTAGACATAGCTTTAGGTATTTGTGGTGAGATTTGATTGTTGCTTAATGTGTTCAATTAATGTTGGTGAGATATCGACGGATGATCACAGTTAATTGGATACAACCTAGTAGCTCGACGGAGTATTAGGATATAATTGGAGCAATCATCACTATAATTACAAGAATTAATATTTAGGAGAGTTAGTTAATTATCTAATAGGTGAACCCAAATCCCTAGTATTCTCTTAATTGGAATTTTTCTTAACTTTAGATTCATAATTATTCTTTTTAATTACATTAATACTATTTATTTGCATTTTTCCTTATCATCAAAATTGATTATTCAAGATAACAGTTAATAGTGTTCTTCGTGGGATCGACCCTGGAATACTCTAGGAATTTATACTGTGATTGACTCTGTGCGCTTGCAGATTATAGCAATCAATATACTTAGGAGACTCTAATTTAAAACCGAGAATAGACTCAACAAGTAAAGGTAGACACATTCATCAATTATAATCACGCATATAAGATACTAGCATACACCCTAAGGTCACAAGATTATTCCACATCAAACATATCAGTATTCAATTATTATCTCAACACATAAGCACACTTTGGTGGTGCTGCAGGACCAATCCCATGCCCATACATGAGGGTCAGCGCATATAGCGCTAACACGGCCCCGAAGCACACTGCCTCGTACCGCAGCATGAAGGGGTTGATCGCAACCAACCGATGAACCGTAGCTAATTTATAACGTTTGATCGCAACCAAATGGTGGACCGCAGGCCGAATAATGTGTATTTCTGATCGCAACCAGATTATGAACCGCAACTCATTTATAACGTTTGACCGCAGCCCTATATACATTTATATACCTGACCGATCGCAACCAGCCTGGTTAACAGCCGATGGTTCTCAACCCATCCAACTGCCCATATAGCCAATTAATCGCAACCAATTGGGGTATCATGCACACATAACACATAGCAAGCACATGCAACCCACATTAGCACATAGGGAGGGGGAAACACATAAATAAAACTTATGCGTGGTCAACCACATTACTAGGAATATGCCTAAGGGGTTCATACATCTTTCACCTAGGCCAATGAGATACCAATTCAACTAGCATGCAATACCTAAGACTCTTTTATCCTACGAACGGTACCCGAAACATCAGACTAGACTCAGACATGACAAACGGGGTCCAATGGGACACCACGGGACACGAGGAAACATCAAACAGGGAAAACCACCAAGTCCACACTGGGAAAACCAGCGGGTGGCCGGAGGGTGGAGGACCACCCGCCGGCGGCACTACAATGGGCAGCGGGTGCCCGGCGGGCAGTCGCCTGCCCGCTGCCGGCGGCCCTTTTTGGGGCAGCGGGTAGGTGGCGGGTTCCCCTGCCCCCACCTACCCATAACTGACTCTTTCGTAATAATTTGGTCCCGGGATCATTCGTGGATCCCGAAACCATGTCCAGACACATTTAAACACAAACGACAACACCACGTAATCAAGTAATGGGTTAAAACCAAGAATCACATTAAATACATCCTAACATGACTTCTAAACATAAGCAAGACTCAATACCCGAACATGCAAAATCCCACCCAAATATAACAAGAACATCACAATACGAAATTCACGATTTAATTTAGGGCTCTAATCATATTTAAAGCACAAGGTCATAACTTTATCTTTAAAATCAAGAACATCAAGATTATCAAGATCAACACACAATTACCAAGATCCTCTCATAATCATCAAGATTATCAAGATCAACACATAGGATCATCTCATAAATATCAAGATTATATCATAATCATCATAAAAGCCTTTTCAAGACACAAGCATAGGATTGCATATCAAAGGAGCCAATGAAGAAGATTATAACAAGGAAAATAGGTTTTGTTGAGACATGGGTTACCTCTTAGCCTTAATTAGACTCCTTGGCCACTAAGGTTCTTTCTCTAAGATCTCCTCCTCTTGATTTCTCCTACGTTTGGTGATAGGGGAATTCTTGTGTGGTGGAATCTATTGTGGTGTGAATTTTAGGTGCCTCCCATGTCCTTATATATATCTAAGAGTCCTAATTAGGGCCTAAATGGTAGGGATTTACTAATTCTATTCCTTATAGGACTAAGGGTTTGGTTTAGGGATAAGGGTCCATGGTCTATGGTGGACCCTTCCTAATTAATTAAGGGAATTAAATTATTTTTTAAGGGTAAGTAATTAAATAATTAGTTTGGGTTAGAGGCCGTAACACAGGGTGTTACAATGGTGACATATTGAACATCCCATCCCGTTCCTTGAGTATTGAACAAGGATGAAACGAGAGCGTCACTGATAGTCTCATGCAAATTAGTATTAACATAAGTATCATCAGCCGTAGGAAGCCAAGGGTCGCTACCAATATGGGTGTTTCTGCCATCTCCAATACATTTTCTGTAGTTCATTTTTATTACATTCTGGACTTCTAACATGCCCCTCCATATAAATGACGGGTTGCTTCCAACAGCGGCATCAAAGAAAGACCAATGAGGATAATATTTGCTCTTGTAGACCGGAGCGAGAAGAGATTCTAGTCTAGTAGTCAAACGCAACGCTTGTTTTCCCAAGAGTGCTAGGTTCATCTCACGAAGCCTTCTAAAGCCCAAACCTCCTTTCTCCTTGGGAATACTCTGTAACACCCCGTGTTATGATCCCTAAAAACAAATTAAATCATTTAATAAATCACCTAAGAGAAAGAATTAAATCACAACAATTAATTAGGGAGGCCCACCATAGTCCATGGGCCCTTATCCCTAAACCCAATCCTTAGTTCCAA
>NW_017619458.1:4356897-4401897 GCF_001879475.1 Ipomoea nil
ACTAAATGAATAATTAATGAGGACATGATTCTCCACCATAGTTGGACATACTAAAATATAAAATACGCCTTCCAAAACCAAGTTGTAATTTGGCTCAAAAGGATACATTTTATTATTGGAATCCAAAAGAGGTATATCATACCACGCAACTTACTATAGTTAGTCCAAATAACCAAGTAAGTTTCGTGAAAAATAATTAATAAAAGGTGTATCTAAATTTTGGAAAGTGACTAAATACATGTTTTGTCAATGCAAACCATGAAACTTAGAATTATAATTGAACTAAATTTATAAATTCTAAGAAAGTGAGAGAAAATTACTATCTAATGTGTTTGAATTTATTGACATAAAACGTGCGCTAAAGTTTTAATTCTATTAAATTCCATTTAAACATTTATGGTAGTATTTTATCTCAAATTACTAAATAGTCAGAAGAATCTAGTGACATAAAACTTGCCTGTGGGCTAAAGTTCTACTCAATTAGATCCAACTGAAATTTTGTGATGAAACAATTATCAAATGGGTTGAAGAATCAAGTGACATAAAACTTGCCTGTGGGCTGAAGTTTTAATTCAATTAGATTCATTACAACCATTATGACAAAAACTTAAGGATCATGTTCCTTTATCTTAATCCATGTGGGCAAATTAAGATATATGACCTAAAGTTTACATCATAAAATTAAGCTTCATGATAGAGATGAGAGTTATTCATAAAGTAAATAAAATTCTTTATTCCTATCATCACGATAAAACTACTAAACTACATTCCGTTGCCTGTGGGCTAAATTATGATCATAGTTCAGTATTTCATCCTAATTAATCATACAAATATAACGAAATTTCCTGTGGGCTAAATTCCATCATATTACATACAATTAATCATAATTGATATGTCTAAAACTTTATGTGACCCTAACAACTTAATATATAATTTTAACTGATTAAGGATGCTGTGGCTACTCCCCAACTAATTAAAATATTATAATAATTCATTATTGAATTATTAATGTAATATTATATTTATTAAATTATTGATGTAATATTATATTCTCAAAAGTCAAGTGTCCCTTAGAAAATATTATATTTCTGAATGGTCAGGTACACCTATATAAAGGGCCCTACCCCTTCAATTTTTGGAGGCAATCAGAGGCTAATCAAAGCCAATTAAAGGTCCTTTCAAAAAAAAAAACCCCAATTAAAGGGAAATCCAATTAAATGGAAATCACTACAGAAAACTCATTTCTTCCCTCTTTCCTTTTTTTTTTTTTTTTTTTGAAAACCTCTTTCCTTTATTTTCTTCCATACAATTTGTTCATATTTTCTTATTCTCTTTTCCACTCTATCGTAATCATCTGGCATCCAATTTCATCCCTATTGCATCTTTTTCCTACATTTATCAAATTTCACCAATTCAATTTCATACGTATAATAGTGTTAGCTTGCCGTTGATTATCCCGTAATGATAAAACTAATAATGACGAAAAGTAACTTCATGTATTGTAGCGTCAAAAGATTACATAATCACAAAGAAATTAATGAATTTGTAAATATTTTGCTGCAGGCAAAATATAAATATTTTTTAATTAATAGTCATAGATAATTAGGTATAATGTTTTCTCAACAACGTAACTATCACGTAGACTGTTACCAACATAACCTATAAAGTCGACTAGAGTGTAGTTGCTAACAAACAATTAGGAGATATATTATTATAGTACGCTCTATTACGGGAACTCTCAAATTCTACCCTGTGAAGTAAACTCCCTGGCAAGTTTAATTTGGATAGGACATTATCTTGTGAATTCCAAGTGTGGTTGTTCTTGTTGATGCTGGCTGATTGTTGTTGCCACAGTTCTGCCGGTTGTTGTATTGAAATTTGAAAATATCAAAAACTACACTCAAGAAAATGATGCTGAAAATCCAAAAAAAAAAAAAAAAAAAAAAAAAAAGGAGTGAAAAATATGTTGTTCTATTCGTGATCGAATAAGGTTGGAATATTTTGGTGAAAAATATGTTGTTCTGTTGGTGAATAAGGTTGGAATATTTTCGTAAAGTTGGGAATTATAGTGCAAATTGTTCTGAGCTTTAAGAAAGATTGCATGAGATGATGCTAATCCCCTGCCCGTTACCCACAGTTCTTCTAGATTCGTATGTGATAGAGCAATACACTATGGCCCTGTTTGATAAAATGGCTGTTAGCTGATAGCTGATAGCTGTTAGCAGTTAGCTGATTGTGTTAATTAGAGGGTATAAATAATTGATAACATTAGCTGATTGTAGAAAAGTGTTTGGTAAATTAACTGTTAGCTGATAGTTGTTTGGTATAATTTCTTTTCTCAAAAAGCTAATTGAAAAGGATGCTTGGAGTAGCTTTTTGAATTTTAACCTTTTGGAGTTGCAAAAAGCTAATTAACCAAACATTTGTATTGATATTTTAACTAAATCAAACAATTAATAGTGGTCAAATAAGCCAAAATTGGCCTATAGGCCAATTTTTTTACCAAACAGGGCATATGCTTACTTCCTAGTGAGCGAGTCACTCATTTTGTGATTGTTGTAAGTCAAACACGCTTAACTACAGAGTTTTTTTTTTTTTTAACTATCTGGTTGTTATATATATATATATATATATATATATATATATATATATATATATATATATATATATACTATTTAAAATCAATTGGTGATAAGTAGGTGGACATTAACCATTTAAACACATCTCTTTATGGTAAGCCACAACGTCACGTCTCGAATCAAGCAAAGACTGAACCTGGCGGATACCCAACAGTATGCTTGTGTGCTGCATGATTGACTTAGTGTTTTTGTGTGTCTTAGGGTTTTGTATGACTAAAAAGGGGAATTGGTGGTTATAGTTGCTATTCTACCTAGTTTGGCTTTACATATTTTGTCAATAAAAATGTTAAAAGGGGAAGCTTGTTAGTTTTTGTGTATTGGCTATTTTTATTATCAAAATATCTTTATTACCATGTTTATAAGAATACTGTGCCTTTTTTTGAATAGCAAGGTTCTAGACCTTTCCTAGTTTTGTTTATGGTAATTATGTTGCCTATATGGAGAAGAGGTATACTTTATGCATTAGGGTTTGGTAGTATAAGTGTTTTTTTTTTCTTTTTCTTTTTCTTTTTTTTTTTGAATTGTTGGTACGTCTTGAGACTGGTAGAAACCAAATGCTGGAGCAAAACAGTTACTCAAGGTATGTCATTCAACCATGGGACTATAGTCTATCCTTGAGGTATCGTGTTATGAGAACTGGTCAGACAGGTCAATAGCAACATGTGTTGCTATTCTTTCAAGGCAGAAGGGATTTTGCATCACGAGTTTAAACTCGTGACCATCAATTTTTAGCAATACTTTTGAACAATTTCAATAGATACCCACTAATACAAAATAGACCAAAGAAATTCTACTTTAAGCTAGGATAGTGTATTATTTAAAAAAAAAAGAACGGTGGCATAACTGTAATTAAATGAATAAGAAATCGCTACCCTTTCTAAAAGAAGGGTAGCGGTTTAAAAAAAAAAAAAAAGAAGGCGGAACGAGTTTCCGCTGCCCTTTCGCGTAGCAAAGGGCAGCGGAAACGATATTAAAAAAAAAAATTAAATTAAAAAAACCTAACCCTCGTACAGATTGAACGGGTTCTCCATCCTCTCACCACTCACATCTCACAACCAAGGCTTCTGCAAATCTCACACCCTCACCTCAGGGCCGACCTCGACTAACTCGATCACCTCACCGCATCTCCGGCGAGGACACGGCCTCGATCACCGTCACCGCCCCACGCCCTCATCCGCCGTCTCCACCACCACAGTGTCGCTGCCGCTGCTTCGATCCACCGCTCCAGCCGCTGCTTCGTCCATCAGGTAAGGTTAATTTTTTGGTTAATTTGTTTATTGTTGTTATTCGGCTAAAACCCTTAACACATCCAGCAACAATGGCATATACAGAACAAATTAAAAAAACCCAAGTTTCGATTGTGAATATATGCAATAATATCAATTGTGAATAGCATGCACTTAGATACACTATCATTTCAGTTTAATCAATTCATCGTCTCAGGTAGTACTAAATTGCATATGCAGATATTTTTTTATTTGGTTTTGGGTTTTTGCATCCTTTTATATATAACTGCATATTTTCCAGTAAAAGTTGCTACACTCCGTATCCTTTACTAAGATGCCATCTCCATATGCCTTCTTTTGGAACACCATATCTGCTACTCCATACCTCTTGTCTTTTCTAGGCTCTGGGTTTTTGCTTCTGGTGGTCAATGGTCATCAATGAATTGAGAAAGTTGAGTATGTGATGATGTTGCAGCAATTAATTGCCAAGAAAGCAAGCTTATATAAGTTTCAATTCCCATTTTCTTTGTCAGTTTGCTTGGCATCTCATTTTCCATTGATTTTGTTTGAAATATTTGCTAAATCTGTTTCCGTGACTGGGAATTTGGAGGGCTAAAACTAGATTGTGAATTGTCTTGAAGATATGAAAAACAACAGTTTCTTTTTTTTAGGAAAGAAAAGGAAGAATGTCTACCATCTTCTCTTTTTTGGGGAGGCATGAATGGGAAGGTGAGGGATTGGAGGTCTAATTTGATAATGTTGAATTAGAAGCCACTGGGAAGGGTTGTAGGAATGTATGAATTAATAATTGGTGATCGTGTTTGAGATTTGTGGTGATTAAGAAAAGAGTGAGATGTTAATAAAGTATGGTTGTTGTATGATATAGATCAGTTTGGGTTACATACATTTTGAGTAAAGTATGATATAGTCAAAAGTAATCGGTAGCATGTGGGGTGTTGCAACAATTTGTGTTGTTTAAACTTTTCTTCATTGTTGTGGTTGAGTATCAAACACAAGAAGTTTAGGGAAACTAAAGGTAGCCACAGAGCAATAGAGCATATGGTCTACACTGTACTAGTCTAGAATATTAGAGAGTACAAATTTCAATACTACGTTGCCAACTGTTTTAACAAGTTGATTGACTCATTGCCCATGAGGAAATATTAACCAGCAGCAGCTACAACTGCAATTCCATGTATCACTTTAGAGTTCTGGAGTTTGATAAATGTATCACTTTAGAGTTCTTTTCTTTCGTTTCTTATAAACAACACTCACAAACACATGCATAATTGGGCAGATGGAGGAAGCCTCAGGGGGTGGGTGAAAGCAACTTCCAAGAATCACTTCGCACATGTAGATGTATCTTGCTGAACAGGTAAATCATCTTCAACTCTTCAAATATAGTAATCTATTTGCTAAATCTGCATGCCTATCTGTGTCGGCTGCCCTTGATCTATGAGTTTATGAGTTAATACCCATTTTCGTCCCTCCGACTATTGAGTATTTTTAGTTAATCTCGACAATAGAGTGCATAATATGCATAAACTCTCATCTTCTAGAATTTATTTTTTCCATTGACATAAAGCAGTTGAGTAAGAGATGTTTCAAAGAACTACAGTGACTAAAGTCTAATTAATCACTAAAGTCTAATTAATGACTAAAGTCTTGGTCACTAGTAAGTCATGGAGATGATATTTTTTTTTGTGGGATAAACGGATAAGTATTTCGATTACGAAGTAAGTAATTTGATTTCAATTCGGTATTGTGGTTCCTGTAGCATATAGATACTAGTTTTTCTGCATCAATGTTATCCTATGAACTCACTGAACTTGTGTTTCGTAACAGAATTATACAGCAACAGATTTTTCTGCTCAATAGATTTGTTCGCTTTGTGAGCACTCCGGAGATCTTGGAACGGTTGCACACTATAGAATCTGAGATTATACAGATTGAAGAAGCAATCACCATACAGGGTCAGTTTCATTAATCCCTTTCTTTATTTGTCTTTGAGTTATTCCTCAATGCTGTTTGTATGATTTGCCACAAGCATACTATTTCTAAATTGGATCTCTATGTTATTCTTTATCCAGTTTTTATGCTCATCTGCCCCCTATATTTTTTAATTTCTTGAGTTGCACAGTGTGCATCTTTCATCATTAAGTAATCAATGTACTGTTTGACACCCAAAAACTTTTGACAGGTAACAAATCAACAACATGTGTTAATGAGGAGAAAGCTATTGGCTTTAACAAATCAACTCTCAGATGCATCCTTCTTAAATCAACTCAAGTGGACGTGGTGTACGCCAATTTAAAACTGCACTTCTGCATCGGCTTGAAAGGGTAAGTACCATAATGTGTAGTTCTTTTTGCAGAAATGCTATTCTATGCTTCCTACTGTTTCCTCTAAGGTTAGTGCTTGTTTCTATTTCAACATATTGAGCATAATGTGTTTTAATTTATTCATTTTTACTAAAATCTGGTACTCTGTATAAATACCATGTATACACTTTGCATTAGTTTTTTATAAATCAAAATCTAAGGGTCTGAATATGATGATGATGAATCACATATATATAGAAGAGTTTGGAGAAGATGACTTTATATTTGCATGCCAAATGAAATGAAATGGTGTTGCTACCTTGTACCGATCGATAATTATTTAAGGTGGCAAATGAATTGAACTGGTTCCCCATCACTCATCAACTGATCTTTAATTCAAAATGTAGATTATATTTCTTGTTTGGTGCCTTTCTCCCCTTGTTACTCAACACTAAATTCTATCACAATTGCATTGTTTCTCATTTGCAGGCCAGTAAGGATCAACTTCCTCAATCAGACATAATCAGGCCAATAAGGATCATATTTAGTAATTTGATTAATTAAATTATTTTGTAGGTATTTGAAGGAAATTCGTACTCTACCAATGAAATAGATGGGATTCGAGACTTATGAGCAAAATATTTTTTGGAAGAGTATGTGTAATTTTTGTTTTAGATTATATGTTATATTGGATTGATATAAAGTATTGTATTGATAGTATTTGGTTGAGTGTTGATAATATTGTTTTTGATAGTTTGTTGATAATAGTGTTGATGGTTAGTATTATCTTGATATGTAGTGCATGAAAATAGGATTTTTATAAAAATTGGGGCATTTAAAAATAAAAAATAATAATGAATTAAAAAAAAAAAAAACAATCCGCTATCCTTCTTTTGTAAAAAGCGCAGCGAATGCTTAAATAAAATAATAATAATAAAATAAGAAAATTCGCTACCCTTCTATATATAGAAGGGTAGCGGATATTCAACTTTCCGCTACCCTTGTGAAAGGGTAGCAGAAAACTCAAGGCTTTCAGCGTCCCTCAAATCCGCTACCCTTGTACAAGGGTAGCGGATAACCCTTTACAAGGGTAGCGGATTTGCATATCTGTACTAGTGACCGGGAGGTGATCTTAGTGTATAAGTGTCTGTGTCATCGTACTTAATTTGCTTAGTAATTAATCTTGATCAGGGCTTGTGCCCTATAAATTCAACCGCATTAACAATTCGTTGTCTTCTTGCATTTTGTCATTATAGGTGTTATTTAGTGCATTATTGGTGTTAGTCTGTGCATGATTGAAAAAGTGAACTAAATGAATAAATTTTCCCTAACCTAGGCGTGATGCATCGAGTCCAGCTAGTTGATGATAGTCGTAGTATGCATGGAATGGAAAGAAGGGTTGGGAAATGTGAAGCTTCTCCGGCACGTCATTCTTTAAGGATGGCGAATGGGATTAAACAATGTGCGGCTAAGCACAAGTGCGTAAGAACCGTAGAAAGCTAGGTCTCAAGAGCATTATCAAAGTAACAAGTAAAGCAACAAGTAATTGTAAGGAAGCAATTAAATTAATGGAGGGGACTAGGACAAGGTGTTCCTTGATTGGATGCAATAGAATGACCCTAAGTATAGGAAGTAGTGTAATGCATTGATCATGATTCTTGGGAGATGTTTCCATTGTCAAGCCACTCTCGTGGTCTAATTGGTCTATCAAGTTGTAAAATCCTACTCTCATAGCAACCTTACTACTTGAGACATTTCATTGAACGCTTAAAGTCCACATCTTCTTCAGAGCTCTACCTCTCGTGCAATGTGGGAAATGCAAGTGGATTAGGCTATAGTGTAGTTCCAATCTCTTGGCAACTACACACCTCCAATCAAGACCTATTCCATGATGTGGCCATCACCAAACAATAGTCTATACAAAATCCACTACTTCCGACAAGAATCAAGTCAATACATTTATTTACCCAAAAAAAAATAATAATAATAATCAAGTCAATACATCAAGTCACTTGCTAATTGCAATCAAAACATTCTAGCATCCTAACAAGTAAACCTAATCCTAATTCCTTAAGAATTAGCTAGACATTGTCACACTGCGCTTGAATATATAGCTAAGATGAAGAATCAATGGAAGCATTTGAAATGAAAGTAAATTGCAATTGAAATGAACACTTAGCTTTGATTATGGAAATAGGAAGATCAAATCTAAAATTGAAGGTTGAAAAGCAATTACAAGTGGATTCTTCCTATAAATCTTTAATGATGTTGATGGATTACAATGTAGAAGTGTTTGAGAGAGTTTCTATGGTAGAAGACCTAGAGAGAGAAGCTAATGGAACAAAAGATAAGTCAAAACAACCGCTCCAAACCATTTACTCGATCACGAAGTTCGCACCCAAAATAATCGTCTCAGATCCGCTTTAGGGCTCGCGGTCACGGTCAAGTTCACGCCGTGATCGACATGACCGTGACTCTGCCCTACAGCTTGCAGAAGCACTTCTACGAGTTGCTCAGCATGGTCACGGTAGAGTTCATGACGTTAACCCCATCATGACCACCCCCATGGGAACTTTGGACTCGGCCGTCTTCGCTCCCTTGCTACGTGCCATGCTCTTGAGCTTTCGTTTTGCCCTTTTTGCATGGATTTCTTCAAAAATTATTGTTCTTTTTTCAATCTTGTGCATGCCTAGGACCACTCCATCCTTCCTACCATAAAAGACGCACACACCAAAAGCCACTCATAATACCAACATTACCCAAAGATTTAGCCAATAGAAAGAATATATAGAGCACAATTATATTGTAAGCTAATTTGTGGCTTACTAGTATTTCACCAAGCTAAGCAAAGTTGCATATATCAAATATTTAAGAGTAGGGACATAATATTTTCCATATTATTATGATTACAGGACACATTTCATTGATCATAGACCTTACAAATACTCTTACATAAATTAAACATTGGAAGGAAGCTTACATCAAGACGACTACAAAAGAAATTAAACAAGCTACCATCATACATATATATATATCAAATTGATCAAATTAAACAACCTCGATCAGAAGCCTTGTCAGCATGGTGAAAAGGTAAGCACACATAGTTGCTACCAAAATCCAAATCCCCCTCTGCTAAGGCCTTGCAGTAGATATACAGAACCACGTTCGCAGCAAACGCATGAAGCATGAGTTGAGCCTCAAAAACTATATACAACACTGCCTGAAATACATGGGTCCAGCTCCAATGCCCATTAGGCGCACCCACCATCATCATCATCATCAGGTAAGTCATAAACAAGCTCGGAATACCGAAATATAGCAATACACACAACGCTACTCCTCTCATCCCCTTCACTAACTCCCCACTTCTCCTCAAGACTTCATACCCCCATTTTGATTCCTCCACCACAATCACATACGCTAGGCACCACTTCACCTGTAGCCATAAAACCATGGATACAAGAAGCAGCACCAACATAATTACCAAAACCTTAAAACTAATCGAAAACCCGTCGTAATTATTCACTTCAACAACACCCAAAATTTGAAGCCCGGTTATCAGAATCGCGGCCAAAATCCCGAAAACCGTAGCGATGCAAAACACAATTGTTAGAGAGACAAATTGGGTTGCAAGTAGAGGCAAGAAAGAGTGCAACAGGGACTTGATTGAAGAAGCAAGCTTCAAGGGTCTACCGTAGAACCCGTTGAAAGTACTGTAGGTGATAGTGCCCAAGGCGCAAAGGGTGAAGAACAGAGAAAAGAGGTTGAAGAGGAGGGGTAGGAGGATCGGTTGGGTTGATCGGTTTCTAGTCGGGTCAACGGGGAAGAGGGGTAGCCATTGTCGAGGGTAGAAGCCATCATGGTGGGAAAGGGCTAGGTAGATAACGCTGGAGAAACACAAGGGAAAGAGAAAGAGAAGTGAAAGCGAGAAGAAATGGCGGTTGTGGGCTCTGATTATCCGTCTGGCTTCAGAGATCACTGCCCAGACGGAGAAGCCTTGTGCACCAGGCGTAGTAGACATGAGATCAGAGAGATTATGTTCAAGAAGATGATTGTAATTTGTAAGTTGAGAAGAGTTTTCTATTTTCAAATTGGGAAAATAGCAGTAATAAACATGTTTTCTTGTTTTCTTATTATTAAATTTCCAAAGTTTCTAGAAAATCAGGAAAAATTCTTGTTAGTAAACGCCACCTATCATTCCCTAAAAATACAGCAAAAATGCTTACGAGAGCACCATAGTCTCTATATATGACTCTGTCAATGTGTGGACATTTTCTACCCACCCGGTCCGACTTCTGAATCTTTCATACGGAAAAGTATTTGCATTCAAATAATCTAATAATCTAGCGTGGAAAAAATTATCATTTCCAACCATATTATTTTCATTCACACCATAGTGGCAACCATTATTGCATGGACCATAAATAAAAGGTACATTTTTAATATGAGTTAATATAATTTGAGATCCTTTGGGTATAATAGTTTTGTCACGTTTAATCCTAAACTTTCAAATTGATTATCTGTGGTCCTTTGACTTTCAAATTTAACCATTCGTGGTCCAAGTTAACCATCTATGGTCCTTCAACTACTAAATTTTAACCAACAATGGTCGTTTCAAGAGGACCACGGCGGGTTAAATTTTAAAACTCGAAGGACCATCGGTGGTTAACATGGACCACGAATGGTTAAATTTGAAATTCGAAAGATCACATATGGTCAATTTGAAAGTTTAGGACTAAACGTGAAAAAACCACTATATTCGGAAGACCTCATGTGGCATCAACTCTTTTTAATATACTAAGGGTACATTATTTATGTACGTAAGGTACATTTTTGAAAGTACGTTTTTAATATACTAAGGGTACATTATTTTATATAACGCACCTTTAGTACATAAATAATGTACCTTCAATAGAAAAATAATGTACTTTTAATATATTAAAAAATGTACCTGATATTCATGGTCCACACAATTATGTGGACCATAATTTACCCCATAGTGGCCAACAGGCCAATACCGTTATCCATGGCAAACTTTACTATTGACTGCGTTCCACCTAGCAACTTGGACCAGATAGAAAACTGACATCATTTGAACTTTTTTCCATTAATCATAGTTAGAAAATTTCGTTATGATCCATATAGCACACTCTTTTATTATTCTATTTCATTTTATACCTACTATAATTCCATTACGATTGGTTGTCCATACATCTTAGTCATTGGTATGAGAAGTCTCACTTAAAAAATATGCTTTGGTCACAATAAGCTTGGCATGGCTTGAAGCCATTATATTTTAAAGACCTATTTAGTATACATGCCATTAAAGAGACTTTTTTTAGGTCCAAAAAGTATCAAAGAAATATGACTTTAGGTTACCCTTGTTCAAACAATGATAATTTATTGTTTAAAAAAAACGTGGTGGCATAATTGTAAAAAAAATAACAACAAATCAGTACCCTTTTTAAACAAAGAGGTTGCGGAAAGTTTATTAATATAAAATTAATATAACTTTCCGCAGTGGAAAATTTATTCATATAAAATTAATAAAATTTTTCAAGAAAGGCCAGGGTAACCAGAAGTCTACGCCAGATCTAAAATCTGGATCGCGAAAAAGCTTAGTTTTCAGGCACCTCTTCTCTCCTTTATGTCGTCACCACCGACTCCACCGCCTCTCTAAACCACCAACGACGCCGCCTCCGCCTGCCATCGTTTCAGCTTCCGTGATGGCCACCGTTGTCCACAGTCGCGTTGGGGCCCAACGTCGTATTCCAATTATTAACTTAAATAATTTAGATCATCAAGTTATTAAATATGTTAATTAATAAATGTAATTTAACTATACATAGTTCTATTTAAATTCACTTACCTCATCTAAACAAAATCGATTGACATGACTCGAAACTCATTACACACAACCAATTATGAAATATGAAAATTAACAAATAATAAGAAATTTTAATAAACATAAAAATTAAATATATATAAATTCTAAAAGTAGAATGCAAAAGGAAAAGTAAAGGAGAAAGATCATCATTTATTCCAACATAATAATTTGTTATTCAAAGTGATAAGCATGCAACCAAAACTAAAACTTACAGATAATAAATTTGCATATGATAATATAGATACTAAAGTATATATGCATATATAAAAAGTATGAATGTAGCACATGATTTTAAATATGATTAGAGATGAGAACGGTAATAGATTGTATTAACATTGTTAATTACAAGAGTACAGATTCTAGGTATATATACAAGAGTCAGTGGAAGACTAGGATTGTGAATCATAAACAGACTCAAATACATAGATAGAGTTCTAATACCCCCCTCAAGCACAGGGTATAGACGTGACCTGTAGCTTGTCCCTAAGAAAAGAAAACATAGGACCTGCTAAAGCTTTTGTAAATATATCAGCAAGTTGATCTTTCCGTTGGCAACTCTGTCTCGCACAAAATGATAGTCAATCTCAACATATTTACTACGATCATGAAATATAGGATTAGCACATAGATAGGTAGCACCAATATTATCACACCATAACTTCAGAATAGAGAAGATCCCAGTGACGCCAATCTCTCATAAGAGGGAGAGAACCTAGATTAACTCAACACAAACATCAGCTAAACCCTTGTATTTAGCCTCCGTAGATGATCTTGACACAGTTCTTTGCTTCTTGCACACCCAAGACACAAGATTTGATCCATGAAAAATGGCATAACCACTGGTTGACTTACGATCCTTAGGGCAGCCAGCCCAGTCTGAGTTAGAGAAGGCATGCATTTCTCTGGACTCAGATTTTCGGATACGTAAACCATAAGAGAGAGTCCTTTTGACATACCTCAACACACATTTGGCTTGTTCCCAATGGGTGACCGAAGGAGCATGCATGTGTTGACAAAGTTGATTAACCGCAAAAGATAGATCTAGTCTGGTGATAGCAAGGTACTGAAGAGCTTTAGCCAGCCTCCGATATTGCGTTGGATCATCATATAAATCTGTAGAGTTAGCAAGAGATTTAAAAACAAGTATTAGGGTGGACAGAGGTTTACAATCAGTCATACCAGCATGTTTCAAAATATCAAGCATATACTGTTGTTGAGAGAGAAGAATCCCATCACTTCATTTAATGGTTTCAATACCAAGAAAGAAACCTGGTTCACCAAGATCCCTAATCTTATAATTCTGACAGTAAATAACTCACAAGATTCGGATCACTACCCATTACCAGAATGTCATCAGCATAAACTAGAAGATAAACATAAGTGGAATTCTTGAATAATAAAACAGTGACACATCTATTTTTTATGTCTGAAAGCCAACAGACAATAAAAAAGAATGAAGGCGGTTAAACCAAGCTCTTGGAGCTTGTTTCAACCCATACAAGGATCTCTTCAACAAACAGACATAATTAGGAAATTGAACATCAATGTATCCAGGTGGTTGCCGCATGTAAACAATCTCATTCAAGTTACCATTAAGAAAAACATTATGAACATCTAGCGGTCTCACAGTCCAACCAGAAGATATAGCCTAAGAGAGAAGTAACATGATGCGTAGTATATTTGCAAACAAATAATACCCAGAGTATCGAGTAATCGATCCATATGGAAGTGGTTGTATCAAACACTGGTTACTAATTTATTTTTCAAAGCTAATCCTAACAATTGACTTGGATGATTGCATTAAATAAATAAAATAAAATAAAGCAGAGATTCAGAGTTTTGAAAACAAAGTAGAGAGACTGAGGTTCCTGGGATTCAAGTGTTTATTCCCCTAGTGCCTAACCTAATGTAATATTAGCTCTGGGTTCATACGAGTTTGAGGATGCAAAGTGGTATAAAGCTACTCTCGTAGTCACTAACACTGGTGAATATCCACTCTCGTGCGATAATAACCCAATAAAACAAGAACAAGCATCATAAATTCCTAACTACTACCATCTCTCGAACTGGCAATAATCAAAAATTAAATCTCCCTAATAAATTACCCTTTCTCAAGGTGCAACAATTAGGTGCAATTGTGTGTGCCCTAATTTATGCCTAACTCTCGTTCAGACATGAATAGGGCTATGAAGCAAGTAATTCGGGCCCTAAACTACTAGCAACAAGAATGACAAACACAATTGCAACACAAGTATTAAACCCAAATAATAATATATTAAAGAAACTGAGAGCTCAGGCACATAGGTTCATAAACACTTTTACCCAAGAACCTCTAAAGAATTTAGCCAAGCATAGCTAAATATACATAGCAAATATAAATAAATAATTACAAATCATCAAAAGAGTACAAGAATGAACTAGACGTTTCTCTCGAATCTCCCTAGTTTTCTTCTTGTTTCCCAAGATAAGTTGTGGCTCTTGATTTCTCCCTGTCTTGTCTCCAAAGATCTCTGAATGAATATTAGGGTTGAGGAATGTGACATTTTATAGCTAGAAGCCCATAACCAATCCTGATTTAAATAGGAATTCTGTGCAAAATTGGACTGAAATTGTATCTGGACCGAAATCGGAATTTCTTTATTTTAATTAATAGATATTGCCGCCACTTATTCATTAATTTGAAAGTTGGAATTGAAGTTTGAATTTGGAAGCTTGATATCCGTGCCTTAATGATTTCAACCCCTTGATTGCAGCGCCTTAGGGTCTGTTTGGAAACCCGGAAAATGACTTCTGGAAAATGAGTCATTTTCCAAAAGTCATTTTCCTTTCCTGTGTTTGGCTGCACAATGGAAAACTGTCTTTTGGTGTTTTGTTCTTTTTCCAGAAAATGATGGAAAACTGTCTTTTGGTGTTTGGTTCATTTTCCAGAAAATGAACAGAATGGCATACTTATTTTTATTAAAATAAACATTTTAATTATTATATACCGAATAATATATTTTTATTTTTGTTTGTAGAATATAACAAGTACTAAGATCCAACATAACCAACCAACTACAAAACATACATAAAAATAAGTCTTAAAGATTACACTCCAAGTCTTAACATGCATGTTAACCAACAAAAAAGACATACATAATTTAATCCGTAGAAGAAATAAATTTCTCAATCCATTTCCTCTTCAAACTTGCATTCTTCGCATTGAAAATTCGCGCCTGAACCTCATTTTTCATCAAGTATTCAAATACCTTACATAGGTCATCCTCATGAAAGTCATCACCTATGCTCATCACATCCGCAAACAACTGATTTTCATCAATACCGGTATTTAAAGATTTAATTGTCGTGGCAATGCTACCGAGCTGTTCAGCAATTTCATCCACCTTCAAGTCAAGTGTCTTTCGCTTCCGACCGAATCTTTGAGACGACGCAGTTGATGCAGATGTTTTTCCCTTACTAATTTCTTCATCAATGTTATCAGGTAGGGTTTCATCAATGTTATCAGGCAATATCTCATCATGAGGACCATCTAAATTAACAAAGCAAACTCAAATACATAACAATAAGAAACTAGACACTAATTCCTACTAATAAAGTCATTCCACATTTGTTCTGCCATCTCATCCCTTTTTGTATTCCATTGTCTAGCTTCTTGTCTTTCTTCTGTTTGGGTATGAGTTAAGGTAACAAGTTATCGTCATCAACATCAACAGTTGCTTGATTCAACTCATCATTAGGATCAACTCCCATAATATGGTTATGAATTATACAACAAGCTAAAACTATATCCACTTGTGTCTGGTAATCCCAAAAAGGTTCAGCATCTAACACACGGAACCGTTTCTTCAAAATTCCAAACACTCTCTCAATAGATGTACGTAAAGACGAATGACGAAGATTGAAAAGTTCTTTCTTATTCTCAGGACGATGAGCACTAAACTCTTTCAAATGGTATCTAACGCCACGGTATGGAGTAAGTATTACATTCCGTATGCCATATCCAGCATCACCAAGATAATATTTCCCTACAAGTTTACATAATTTGATTACTTATATGCAATAACGAACAACACAATGTAAAAATTGATTACATAATTTTATTTTATACCTTCTGGAATTTTAAATTTATTTGGACGTGTGAGTGCATCATTCAAGACTTGAGAATCATGTGCACTACCTTCCCACCCAGCTAGCACATAACAAAATCGCAAATCAAAAGTGACAGCAGCAAATACATTTTGTGTTGTTCCACCCTTACGTCCGCGAAAGCTTCCTTGCATATTAATTGGCACAGATGCACAAATATGGGTTCCATCTATTGCTCCTAAGTAATCTTTGAAATATGGATAAAATCTTGGATTGCTAATGATTTCATGAAGAGTTACTTCACCATCCGGTAATACTATGAGGTTCGTATACAAAGATAAAATGGCTCTCAAGACACTTCTAAAGTAACGATGAACTGTCTCAATTGACCTATGATACCTTGACCCAATTACTCGAAAGCGTACATTGTGACCTATTATATGTAAAAATATTATCACTTGTTCCTTAATACTTACGGCTCTAGTTGTGCGTAATAAGTTCTTAGTAGCAAAAATGTCACACAATTTATAGAAGGAAATAGGTCGCATTCTAATAACGCTAATGCATTTGTTATCACCCTCACACAAGATACTATTTATGTAACTCTCTCGCTCATCATCTCTATTGAGGATGTCATGTTCTATTTGGTTTGTATTCCTAAGTTGTTGCAATAGAAGGACTCTCATAGCTAGTATAGCACTTTCTGCACCCATAACAGTTGCACGCACATGATTTCTATCCATCTATACAATCAAAATAATATGACAACAAATAGCAACAAATAAAATTAACACATAACCACAAATTAAGCAAAGCATGTTATTATATAATCAGTAAAAAAAAATATCAGCAACAAGTTCACGGTTTGGCATAAAAAAATAAAAATAAAAAAAAAAAAATTGCAACTGATTTCGCATCGGAAACCAGTTCTGGTTTCCGATGCGAAACCAACTGGTTTCCGATCGAAAACCAGTGACGCACTGGTTTCCACTCGGAAACCAATGACTGGTTTTCCGCATCGGAAACCAGATCTGGTTTCCAATGCGGAAAACCAGACTCACTAGTTTCCCCAGCCATAATATTTGGAAAAAAAATTAAAAAATAAAAATAAAAATAATATACCTTGTAGCTTTTCTAGTGTTGGTGAAGCTTTTGTGGATTGTTGGAGGAGATGTGGTAGTAGTTCTCTGTTGAATGTTGAAGAAGCAGTGAAGGGAGAAGAATCGTGTCTACGGAAAGATGGAAAATGACTTCCGCCAAAAAAAAGGGGGAGTCATTTTCCAGATTTTAGCCCTCATTTTCCATTGACTAGCTAGCATTTTCCTTTGACTATTTTATTTTTAACCTTCCCAAACACCAAAAACCTGGAAAATGACTTCCAGATCATTTTCCGGGTTTCCAAACAGACCCTTAATGATTTCACCCTTTTAATTTGCATTCAATCTTTCATGACCTCACACTTGTACATTTGTAATATCAGTTGCTTTTTGGCACAACTCCATAAAACTCTTCTTACAGAAATAATAAAGATAAAAGTTTCATTCTCTCAAAGGGTGGAGGGGAAATATTTGGCTAAGAGCTAAGGGTTTAATAATGGGGGTAAATCAAAGAAAAACAATCACAATGAGAGGAGATGTGACACCCCAAAATCCAAATTCAATTAATGGATTAATTAAGTAATTAATCCTATTTCAATTAGTGAATTAATTCCTAAAATCCTGAAAATTCAATACTTGGGGACTAATAATTGACTAGTCAACCCCAAAGTCAAAGTTGTACCTTGAGCATTGTAAGGAGTTCCCTTGTCCCTTACATTTCCTAATGTTAGTAAGGGTATTCTTGACCTTTCACATGGTGTTCTTTTGTGGAACTATTTGTGTGTCTTCTTGATGTTTCGTATGGTATCCATGTAGGTCTTTGGTGTCTTGAATCGTGCTAAGTGTTTAACATTGTGTTTCGTTGAACCGTGATGTGTCTTGTGTGTTCCTCAGAACTACCTTTGGTTTATCCGTTTGATAAGCATGCTAGTTTGGTGTCTAAATGCTAGCGTGTGAGTTGTTTGTACCTTCCGATGCGTTGATGATAACTTGTGTTATTCATCGTTGTTGTTGTTGGGCTGTGACCCATTCCTTGATTGAGTATGTTTCATACCTTCGTGTGATCCGTTGATTGATTCCTGTTGGGGTGTGATGCGTGTGTGGCTTTACCTGGATTGCACGATTAGTGGTATGGGACACTAGTCACCAAGGTATTGCAGCGTTCCTCGTGGTGGCCGTGACGTGATTATGGAGTTGTGACCTGTCTGTCAGGTTCACGTATTTTCTTGGGATGGCGTGTGTCTGATGCGTAGTATATTTGCAAACAAATAATTCTCGGAGTACGAGTTATCGATCCACAGGGAAGTGGTTGTATCAAACACTAGTTACTAACTTATTCATTAGAGCTAATCCTAACAATTACTTAGATGATTGATTGGCATAAAATAAATAAAATAAAACAGAGGTTCAGGGTTTTGAAAACAATTAGAGAGAATTTGAGATTCATGGGATTCAAGTATTTAATCACCTAGTGCCAATTATCGTTTGCAATATTTAGTTTGGAATTAAGATTTGTGTGGGAATGCAAAGTGGAATCGAATTACTCCCGTAATCTCTATTCCTAGTGAATTTCCACTCCCATGGCTTAAACACCCAATAAGATCAAAGATCAGCATTCAATTATTCCTAATTACTACCATCTCCCGATGAGTAATAATCTAGAATAAACTTCCCCTAATAAGTTCCCCTTTCCCAAGGACCAACCATTAGGTGCAATCGTGTGTGCCCTAATTTATGCCCCAACTCCCATTGGTGACACAAACATGGCTATGAAGCTAGTAACTATGGCCATTAATTACAAGCATCAAACAATATTATCACGATTGCAACACAAGTATTAAACCCAAATAATAATATATTAAAGAAACTGAGAGCTCAGGCACATAGGTTCATAAACACTTTTACCCAAGAATCTCTAAAGAATTTAGCCAAGCATGACTAAATTAAACATAGCAAATATAAATAAAGAATTACAAATCATCAAAAGAGTACAAGAATTAACCAGACGATTTTCCCAAATCTCCCTAGTCTTCTTCTTGCTTTCCAAGACAACTTGTGGCTCTTGATTTCTCTCCTTCTTGTCTCCCAGAATCTCTGAATTCTCTCCGTCCCCCTCTTAGGGTTGAGGAAGGAGGGATTTTATAGTGGGTACAAAGTTGAGATGAAATAGGAATTGGACTCAAATTATAATTCCTATATTTAAATAAAGAAATTGGAAGTTGAAGATGCTGAAACCAACGCCCTTTTGTAATTAAGTTGGCGCATTCGCGCTTCGCTCGACGCGTCGAGACCAGCGGGTCTCGATCACAAAACATTCTGGAAATTTTCGACGCGTCGAGCCTTCTGGTCCCCGAACTTGTCCAAAATTGCTCCAAACTCATCCTTGAACTTCCCTTGCTCATAGAATTGACCTACAATGGTTCAAAAACACTAACAAACACCGTAAAACATTCAAAACAAGTGTGAACCATAATTAAATGATAATAGCAAGGAAAATATGTATTAAATAAGCAAAATTAAAGAACTTAAATACTGAGATGATTCAAAATAACTATAAAAACAAGCAAAGATGTGATAACATCAGTGTCGTCGTGTGTGTGTACGGTACCTTGTGTACTATGAAATTGCTGGCTTTGTTGGTGGTTTGTTGGTGGGGGACGACGGTCCCAAGAGGGAAAAGGTTGAACTAAGAAGTACAGGGGTCCTGGAGGTAATGGTTGGAAAGAAGATACAAGGTTGGGGGTAGCCATAAGGTTGGAACCGAGCATAAGGCAGGCATATCAACTCGTGATGGGTGATGTCACGAGGGCTATTCTAGCCACTGTGGTGAGTTCTTCTCTTGTGACGTGTGTAGTCACAAAGGCATGTGTTGCTGGTTGTGTGAGTCTTATTCTTTTGCGTTGTACTTGTCGGGTTTTGATCTATTGAGTGATGATAGACCACGCCTTGACTCTTTTGTGAGTCGTGTTGTTCTTGTGGTCTTGGGATGTGTTCCCGTGTGTTGTTGTTGAGAGTGTTGAGTCTTACGTTGGCTTTTACTCTTGGTTTTACACTTATATATATGTATTCCGTTTCGAAAATGGCTTTACAAATGTATATCTTATCTATGTATGTTATTTCACATGTATTGGTGGGTTACCAGCATTATTCGCTGACCAGGTGTCATCCCATGTTTATTTGTGATCTTTCAGGTGATGTCTAGACGAGAGCGCAGTCTAGTACCCGATAGCTTAGCTCCTTCCGTTTGTTTTATGGCCTGTGTGCCTATCTAGTTGTAGACTTGTGAGATTTGGGATAGTTGTATACCATGTAGATTTGGCCGTAGCGTTCATCTTTTTTGATGGGCGTGGCATAACACCCCTTGACTTGGATTTATGTTTATCCAGTTATCTTTTAATCTTCCGCTATGCTAGTTGTTTCGTTGTGTTATCTGCATGTGTTAAGGCGTTTTATAGCATGTGTTTTGAGGGGGTGTTACAGTTGGTATCAGAGCCTAGGTTTGAGCCTAGGAAGGAGTCAAGTCTAGACTTTCTAAGTGGCTAAGTGTGGTTTGAGACCTTTAAGCGACCTTAAGAATCTAAGTGTTAGGCTTAGGACTCTAGGTTGCGCGGTGAGCTGAGTGTTGCTTTCTGTTCTTTGCTTGTTTGTTATCTTTTGGTAACCGTGTTGTTGTTGTAGAAGTTTGCGATGCATCCCCGTCAGTGTACCGCAATGTTTGAAGACGTGGGTGAAGTGGTTAAAAAATCTAAGTTTACCGAATCTGGTAACGCTTCTGGGGTGATTGAGCAATGGATCCGGGGCGGCGCGTCAACAAAGGTGAGTCCTAGTACAGCTATCTTGCCGACATCTTGAGATTTAAGGAGTAATGGGGGAATAGAAGTTCATCATCCGACGGAAGGGTCACCTCAAAGGAAAATGCTTACCTTAAGAGAAGCTCGAACAACTGACAGTGATGTAGTAGTTGGGACCTTCCTCGTGCAATCTGTTCCGGCAACAATTCTGTTCGATTCGGGAGCATCTAACTCGTTCGTATCACCCAGACTCGTGAAGAAGTTGGGTTTAACCGGTGACGTTGGTGTGAAGCTTAACGTTAAGGTAGCATCCCGGGAAGTTAGGACGTGTGACCGTCTATTTGAGGGTATCAGGATTAACATCAATGGGGAGGAGTTTCCTAGCAATCTAATCCAGTACGACTTGGACGGGATAGACGTGGTCTTAGGTATGGACTGGTTGGGACGGTTTAGAGCCCAAATCCTATGCAAAGAGCAAAAAGTGGTGTTGCGAGGACCGAGTGGGAAGAGGGTATCATATCGGGGAACAACGGAAGAACCCGGGATCAAGTTAGTCTCAATGATGAAGATGAAGAACTACGTGGAGAAAGGCAATGAGTTGTTCTTGTGCTCGGTTGAGAACTTGAAGGCAAAAGGGGATGTAGCTCAGACCATACCTGTTGTATGTGAATTCCTCGATGTCTTTCCCGAAGAAATCCCGGGAATGCCTCCTTCAAGGGAAGTTGAATTCTCAGTGGACCTCGTACCCGGTACAGCGCCTTATCGTTTAGCACCCAAGGAGATGCAGGAGTTGAAGACTCAGTTGCAAGAGCTTCTGGATAAAGGTTACATCCAGCCAAGCACATCACCGTGGGGTGCGCCTGTGTTGTTTGTCAAGAAGAAAGATGGAAGTATGAGGTTGTGTATCGATTACCGCGAGCTGAATCAAGTCACAATAAAAAACAAGTATCCACTGCCGCGGATAGACGATTTGTTTGATCAACTCCGAGGCGCCGGGGTGTTCTCCAAGATTGATTTGAGATCAGGCTACCACCAGTTGAAAGTGGCAGATCAGGATATACCTAAGACGGCGTTTCGAACGCGCTATGGTCACTACGAGTTTACGGTTATGTCGTTCGGTTTGACTAACGCCCCTGCAGTATTTATGGACCTGATGAATAGGGTGTTCAAACCTCACCTCGACGACTTCGTGATCGTATTCATCGACGACATCTTGGTGTATTCAAAGGATAAGGAGGAGCATGTTGGACATCTTTGGACGGTACTTCAAATCTTGAGGGAAAAGCAGTTATACGCCAAGCTTTCAAAGTGCGAGTTTTGGAAGGACAGTGTAGCGTTTCTAGGTCACGTGATTGATAGTAGGGGTATTTCCGTGGATCCGGACAAGATACGGGCAGTGAGAGATTGGATTGTACCTACATCGGTGGTGGAAGTAAGAAGTTTTCTTGGTTTAGCGGGTTATTATCGAAGGTTTGTTTTGGATTTCGCCAAGGTGGCTCAACCATTGACTAAGTTACTAAGGAAAGAAGTGCCTTTCGTTTGGGATCAAGCCTGTGAGTTAGTATTTCGAGATTTGAAGGAGAGACTCACGACTGCACCAGTTTTAATATTGCCATTAGGAACGGAAGGGTTTGAGGTATACAGTGATGCGTCCAAGAAGGGACTAGGTTGTGTGTTGATGCAAAATGGGAGAGTGATTGCTTACGCCTCACGCCAGCTTAAAGTTCACGAAGAGAATTACCCTACACACGATTTGGAATTGGCCGCCGTAGTGTTTGCTTTGAAGATTTGGAGACATTACTTGTATGGGGTGCGTTGCAAGATCTTCACGGATCACAAGAGTCTTAAATATATCTTCACCCAAAAGGATCTCAACATGCGACAAAGAAGGTGTCAAGGACTACGAATTGGACATTCAGTATCACGAAGGAAAGGCTAATGTAGTGGCGGACGCCTTAAGCCGGAAATCGGAGCATACCGCTAATTCCATTTGGGTAGTAGCTGATGAACTTTGCAAAGAGTTCCAACATATGAACTTGGAAGTGGTTGAAAAGGGTGATATCGAGACAGAAGTCCGTTTTTACAACTTAAGAATTGAACCTACCTTTTTGGGGGAAATTAAGAAAGAGCAACAAAAGGATGCATGCTTGATGAAAGCAAGGGATGACCTAACTAAAGGGAAAGGGGGATCGTTTGAGCTGTCTACAGATGGAGTGTTGAAGTATAAGGGCCATTTGTGCATACCCGCGTCTTGTGATCAATGGAAGCGACAGATTCTAGAAGAGGGTCATAACACACCCTACTCGGTCCATCCCGGAGGCGACAAACTTTACAAGGATGTAAAGAGTATCTTTTGGTGGCCTAATATGAAGAAGGAAGTTGCAGAATTTGTTGGGAAGTGCCTCAATTGCCAAAAGGTTAAAGCGGAGCGTTGTAAAGTCAAGGGGTTGGTACAACCATTAGAGGTTCCACAAGGAAAGTGGGACTCTATATCTATGGATTTTGTGGGAGGTCTGCCGACAACCCGTTCGGGTAAGGACAAAATCTGGGTGATAGTTGATCGTTTAACTAAGACTGCTCGCCTTATCGCTATGAAGGAGACTTGGAAAATGACACAGTTGGCTCAAGCTTATGTTAATCAAGTGGTAAAGTATCATGGAATTCCGAGGGATATCATCTCCGATTGGGATCCAAGGTTCTTGTCTTAATTCTGGAAATCATTGCAAGCGGCCCTTGGAACCAAACTAAGTCTCAGTACTGCTTTCCACCCGATGACTGATGGGCAAACAGAGTGGACTATACAGACTATCGAAGACATGTTGAGAGCTTGTATGCTAGATTTTCAAGGTTCATGGGAGGACCATTTGGATTTGATCGAGTTCTCTTACAACAACAGTTATCATTCTAGCATACGCATGACGCCCTATGAAGCCCTCTACGGTCAGAAGTGTCGCAGTCAGCTATGTTGGGAGGATTTGGTCAATCCAATAGTGTTTGGACCGCAATATTTGCTTGACACAACCGAGAAAATTAAACAGATTCAAGGAAGGATGAAAGCGGCTCAAGATCGCCAAAAGTCCTACGTCGATTTGTCTAGAAGGCAAGTGGATTTCTCGGTTGGGGATAAAGTTTGGTTGAGGGTATCTCCCACCCGGGGAGTGATGCGGTTTGGAAAGAAAGGAAAGTTGAGCCCCAGGTTTATAGGTCCGTATGAAATCCTTGAGAGGGTTGGAAGTTTGGCCTATCGTTTGGCGTTGCCTTTGGAATTGGAAAGAGTGCACAATGTGTTCCACGTATCGCAGCTCAAGAGATATGTTCACGACCCAGCTCACGTTTTACCATCGGAAGTAATACCGTTGGATGAGGACTTAACTTATGAGGAGAGGCCGCTCAGAATTCTGGACTTCAAGACTCGAGACACACGTAGGAAGTCCGTGAAGATGGTGAAAGTGTGGTGGACACATCATGGGGTTGAGGAAGCTACGTGGGAGCTGGAGTCGACCATGCGGGAGCAGTATCCAGAGTTGTTCTCAGCAGGTACCTCGTCTTCGTCGTTTGTTGCTTGCCTTGTGTGTTTGCTTGCTTTGCTTGTTACCTTGTTGTTAGCTAGCTTAGTAGTTGGTGTTTGGAGTTAGTTGTCTAGTTCTTGGTTGTTGTCTAGAAGTCGGTGGTTGTGTTGAGGATAGAGTTCTTGATGCTCAATCTATCCGTTCGTTAAACTCTTGTCAATCCTTGATTTAATATGCCTTCATTCTTGTTTTGAAACTCTTGTGAGATCTTTTGAGTTTTGACCAAAAGAGCTTGTTCTTGAACCTCTTGTCACAATGTTGTTTCCTATCACCGTTTGCTTTTAATTCGTCGTACCCAAGCTTCGGGGACGAAGCTTCTTTGAAGGGGGGAGGATGTGACACCCCAAAATCCAAATTCAATTAATGGATTAATTAAGTAATTAATCCTATTTCAATTAGTGAATTAATTCCTAAAATCCTAAAAATTCAATACTTGGGGACTAATAATTGACTAGTCAACCCCAAAGTCAAAGTTGTACCATGAGCTTTGTAAGGAGTTCCCTTGTCCCTTACATTTCCTAATGTTAGTAAGGATATTCTTGACCTTTCACATGGTGTTAGTATTGTAACCTAACCTAGTAGACCATCTTCATTCTATCCCTACACTTTCTAAAAATCTAGCTCCACCTTCTCTCTAAAAGGTGAGTAGCTTTTCTTCCAAGCCAAGTTGGAACCTTGCCAAGATTTCATGAGTTGCTTCCAAGATTCAACCTTTCCTATATTTGGGCATCTAGGAGGGTAAGATCTAAGTTCCTCTTGTGTTTTTGGTTTTATCTAAGGTGTCTTTTCTTAAAGCTATGATCTTTATGATCTTTTGGTTTGTTCTTGAAGTGGGTTTGGAAAGTGAGCCTTGTGGGGAGCTTGTTGAGGTGTAAAGTGAATTCTTTAGCCTACAAGAGATAACCCATGCTCTACAAAATCTATTTTGCTTACCAATATGTGATTTCTTGGATTCTACATGTGTTTTGTTATGAAATGTGAGTGTTGATGCATGATCATGTGAAAATGCATATCTAGAGCTTGTGTTTAGGGTTCTTTTGTGCCATTGCTTGGCTTTTCCTTTGATTCAAGTCATTTTGTTGTACTTGGTGAGATTTGGCATGTTTTGGACTTGAATTTGAGCTTGGTGTTGAAAATCCCCGAAGGGATTGTTTTGGTACAGGGCGTGTACCCACGGGCAAAACGGCAGGTGGGGCACCACCCGCCACCCCACCCGCGGGTACAAGGCTTGTGGGAAGAGTGTTCCCGCGGGCGGAACATCGGGCGGGGCACCACCCGTGGGTCCACCCGCGGGTACACAATGTGGAGTTGTTTGGGGGATTGTTCTCCGTGATTCTTTTGACTCGGTATTTGGTCTTTTGACTTCCCGATGTTCTTTTGTTGAACTATTTGTGTGTCTTCTTGATGTTTCGTATGTCTAGAACTATGTGGTAGCTATCCATGTAGGTCTTTGGTGTCTTGAATCGTGCTAAGTGTTCAACATTGTGTTTTGTTGAACCGTGATGTGTCTTGTGTGTTCCTCGGAACTACCTTTGATTTATCTGTTTGATAAGCATGCTAGTTTGGTGTCTAAATGCTAGCGTGTGAGTTGTTTGTACCTTCCGATGGGTTGATGATAACTTGTGTTATTCATCGTTGTTGTTGTTGGGCTGTGACCCATTCCTTGATTGAGTATGTTTCATACCTTCGTGTGATCCGTTGATTGATTCCTGTTGGGGTGTGATGCGTGTGTGGCTTTACCTGGATTGCACGATTAGTGGTATGGGACACTAGTCACCAAGGTATTGCAACGTTCCTCGTGGTGGCCGTGACGTGATTATGGAGTTGTGACCTGTGTGTCAAGTTCACGTATTTTCTTGGGAAGGCGTGTGTCGCCGTGTGTGTGTACGGTACCTTGTGTACTATGAAATTGCTGGCTTTGTTGGTGGTTTGTTGGTGGGGGACGACGGTCCTAGGAGGGAAAAGGTTGGACTAAGAAGTACAGGGGTCCTGGAGGTAATGGTTGGAAAGAAGATACAAGGTTGGGGGTAGCCAAAAGGTTGGAACCGGGCATAAGGCAGGCATATCAACTCGTAATAGGTGATGTCACGAGGGCTATTGAAACCACTGTGGTGAGTTCTTCTCTTGTGACGTGTGTAGTCACAAAGGCATGTGTTGCCTTGGCATGTGTTGCCGGTTGTGTGAGTCTTATTCTTTTGCGTTGTACTTGTCGGGCTTTGATCTATTGAGTGATGATAGACCACAACTTGACTCTTTTGTGAGTCGTGTTGTTCTTGTGGTCTTGGGATGTGTTCCCGTGTGTTGTTGTTGAGAGTGTTGAGTCTTACGTTGGCTTTTACTCTTGGTTTTACACTTATATATATATATATATATATATATATATATATATATATATATATATATATATATATATATATATTCCGTTTCGAAAATGGCTTTACAAATGTATATCTTATCTATGTATGTTATTTCACATGTATTGGTGGGTTACCAGCATTATTCGCTGACCGGGTGTCGTCCCATGTTTATTTGTAATCTTTCAGGTGATGTCTAGACGAGAGCGCAGTCTAGTACCCGATAGCTTAGCTCCTTCCGTTTGTTTTATGGCCTGTGTGCCTATCTAGTTGCAGACTTGTGAGATTTGGGATAGTTGTATACCATGCAGATTTGGCAGTAGCGTTCATCTTTGTTGATGGGCGTGGCATAACACCCCTTGACTTGGATTTATGTCTAGAGTAAATACTCAAAATGGTCCCTCGACTATAGCTAAATTCACAAATTGGTCCTTGACTTTCAATTTCAACCAATTAAGTCCTTAACTTTGTAATTTTGACACGATTTGGTCCTCCATCTATTTGACCGTTTGTTGACCGTGATCGACGATCTCCAGAAGAACCTTCAACTCTCGTCGGAGCACGTGGAGGCCTCCAGGATGACGTTGCACTGGTTCGGAAACACGTCGTCTTCTTCGATCTGGTACGAACTCAACTACATTGAATTCGAAGGGAGGATGAAGAAAGGCGACCGGATTTGGTAGATTGCTTTCGGCAGTGGATTCAAATGTAACAGTGTGGTCTGGAAATGCAACCAGAACCTTAAAAAATCGACGATGGACCATGAAATTACATATATATCTTCAAAAATCACAGTCAACAAACGGTCACATAGGCAGAGGACCAAATTATGTTAAAATTACAAAGTTAAGGACTTAATTGGTTGAAATTAAAAGTTGAGGACCAATTTGTGAATTTAGCTATAGTCAAGGGACCATTTTGGGTATTTACTCTTATGTTTATCCAGTTATCTTTTAATCTTCCGCTGTGCTAGTTGTTTAGTTGTGTTATCTGCATGTGTTAAGGCTTTTTATAGCATGTGTTTTGGGGGGGGGGGGGGGTGTTACAGGATAAGTGCTTAGCACTTATTTAAACAAACAAAAGGCACAACAGGGACACAAAGGATAAAAATATATAGGGACATGTTTAAAGGCTATGGCTAAACAAAAATGGCCTAAATCACTTCAAAACATGCAAAAATTTAGACTTCACTTAGGGAGTAATGAGGCAAGTTCTAGCAAAACACCCATGACCGGAATCTCACATAAGCCTTCACTAGCAATGCATAACACACAAGATCAAGAATTAATCCAATTATTAAGTGGTTAACAAAGTAGGCAAGGGAACAGATCAATTATGTGTTACACCTCAAATCATTAATCATAAATTGAGATGCAGCAAGCACCACTAAAACAAACCACTAACCAACAAGAGAGAGTAATTGCAATTGCATGCTGAGACAAATAACTTATTCACCAAAAAAACAAAAATTTTAAAATTATCCCCAATTACTGACTCCTCCCCCACACTAAAATATTATCCTCAATTACTGACTTCTCCCCCACACTTAAAGATTTGCATCGTCCCTGATGCAAAACAAAAGAAAAGAGAAAGAAAAAAAGAAAATAACCCGAACTAAAAAGCAATAAAACTAAAATAATACGAAACTAGAAAACAATAAAACTAAGCTAGAAAGAAATAAAAGATAACATGGGGTGCCTCCCATGAAGCGCTAAGTTTAGCGTCGTTAGCTCGACGTTACCTCTCTAGCCATCAAAAGATCTGAAATTGAAAATCCCCTTCTTTCCATCAATTTTCTCTTCCAAGTATTTCTTCAAGTGATCTCCATTTATAAACTCATTTAAGCTTGAACCCTTCAAATCATCATGTATGGCACCACATTCTCCCGAATCAAGAATTATGCCTCCATTCTCTTTTCCTTCTTTTTCAACACTCTCTTGTTCAACAAGTAATGAGAGTCTCGGATCATCCACATGTACTCCGCGGGTGGGGCCACGGGTGGACCTCCACTCGTGGTTCCACCCGCGGGTACCACTGCCCACGAGAGGTGTACCCTGCAGGTGGGGCAGCGGGTTTCCCTGCCCGTCGTTCCGACCGCGGGTACCAACCTATACCAAAAATAATCCCTTCGGGGATTTTCAATAACAAATCCAAATTCAAGTCCAAAACACCCAAAATCTCACAAAATACAACAATATGACTTGAATCCAAGAAATAGCCAAGCAATGACATACAAGAATCCTAATAACAAGCTCTAGATATGCATTACCACAAGACAATGCATCAAAACTCACATTTCATAACAAAAATCACAAGTAGAAGTCAAGAATTCATCATATAGGTAAGAAAATAGATTTTGTAAAGCATGGGTTACCTCTTGTAGCCTAACACTTCACTTATCACACCCTTACAAGCTTCTCTTAAGGCTCTCCTTCAACTCCAACTTCATAAACACACCAAAAGACAACAAAGATTCCATCTTTAAAAAAAGACACCTAAAAAGATACTAAAAACACTAAGGGACCAAGGATCTTACCCTCCCTTATGCTCAAGCTTAAGAAAGTATGAATTTTGGAGACCAACTTGAAGAATCTAGGATTGACCAAAACTTGGCTTGAAGAAGAAGCTAACAATTTTCTAGAGAGAAGGTGGAGCTTTTGTGTTTAGGGTGTTAGGGAAATGAAATGAAGGATGGCTCTAGGTTAACTTGGGGCACAAACATAAGGTGAAAAGACTTCTTTTCCCTTACTAAAGTGGGAAGTGTAAGGAGACAAGGGAACAATTCATAAGGCATAGAGTACAACCCTTTGACTTGGATTGACTAGTAAATTTCTAGTCCTCCGACTATTGAATTTTCAGGATTTTAGGAATAAATTACCAATTAAGCTAGGATTAATTATCTAATTAATCCTTAAATAGATTTTGGATTTACGGGGTGTCACACGCATTAATTCTCATTCTCTACGAGGCAGTTTAACGAATCACCATGCCTATGTTCCTTCCTAGACCATTATCCTCTCAGATCTCAGGACGGGGAATGTAGATGGTCAAAAGGCTTACCTAGATTTAACAATCTCTCGCATAAATCTAGGGATCCAGCATCAGCCAAGGAGTTGGGCCCCACTCCAAGGAAGCTACAAAGATTTCCCTGAACAACAACACATCCATAACATCAACAATCAATCACCACAATATGGGAAATCAAAACAAACCCATCAACACAATAGCAATTTTCACAACAATCCCAATCCCTAAAATTTTAACCTACAACCATTAAGATCAATATCAAGTAATTGCAAGATAGGCAAAACAAGATATAAGCAATAAAGAGTAAGGGGTATATTTTACCCAAATGCAAGCTAGATCTCTTCAATAGCAAGGAAGAAATAAAGATCCAAGCCACAATTGCTCCAAACCTCCAAATCTTCTTGCAAATCCAAAGGTTTTTGGCTAAAACCCTAGAGAGAGAGAAACTAAGCTAATCAAGATCTAAAACTTCTCTCTAAAACTCTGAAAATTCTCCCTAAAATTGTGTAACTCCTTCTCCAAGAAATTTGAAATATGCCTTAAATATTGCTTTTTCCATTCGGCCTCCCATTTACGCACGGCGTCACGCCGTGACACCGGCGTAAATGGGAAATAGTTCTCCTCGGCGTCAAACAGCGCCCGGCTCCATAAGTTGGGAAATACGCAAGCCTCACGCCGTGACATCATGCATAAATGAGAATTAGTCTTCGTACTTTTGCCTTGTCCTTCTTACACTGCTCTCACGCTGTGAGGATGACGTAAATGGGAAATAGTTCTTCTTTTCTCTTCCTCACGTGCTTGGCTTGTGACGTGTTTGGGTCCTCGTGTGCGCTCTTTTCTTAGCCTTGACCTTTTTAGCCTCTTTTGCCACTTTTCCTTCCCAAAAACACCTATATAATCATGCAAAATACAATTGGGAAAGTATCTTTGTGCTAAATCGTGTTTTTAGGATAAATTACTCTCAAAAGCAGGACTTTCAGGTTAAAAATATGCAAAAACACCTATAAAAGGTTCCTCAAAACTAGCATATTTTGACGCTTATCACAAATTTTCGCAAGGTCAAGAAATTCGTTTGGAACAGTCATTGTCCCCGTCAATGTAACTAACACGACTGAGTCCAATGAGTGCGGACTGGTGATAAGTGTCAAAGACACATATTTTTAGGGTCCATTTAGGGTGAATTCTGTTGGAAAAATAGCTTGAAATGGCATATTAAGTGGCTATTTTGTGGTACAATTATCAGTGGGGTCCACTTCCGATTTGGGTCGGGTCAAAGTGGATTCGGGTTCTTCGTAGTGAGACGAAGAGATTGATATATTGTACGCTCAAAACGGATAATGGGTGAATGAGATATTGATTCTCAAAGTAGACCCATTGAGTTGGAAAAATGAAGGGAAAAAGTGAGCTTTTGTCCCACATTGGTTTGGAAAGAGGATTTGACCCCCCTTTTATACAAGAGTTTTTTTAGAGCTTGTAGAATTGTATAGCATAGAGGCTCTCTCGTGGGGGGGGGGGGGGTATGCAAATCAAATTCCAACTAGAGATGACTTCGGAAAGGCTTGATTCAAGCCCGAGCTCGTGTGCGCCGGCACCTACGGGCACGAATGTCGTCCGGAAATTGGCTGGCCTTGCGGGCTAAGTTATTATGCCAACTTTCGGTATCATATTTTCCAACACAATAGCCACTTGGGTTCGGCCAAGACCGAGACGAGCTCGGTCCAGGCCGAACTGAACCATGGTTTCGGCCTTGGGAGGCCGAAACTTGGCGAAGCTGAAAGTTTCGGCCTGGGGCCGAAATTTGGTGAGGCTAAAGGCCAACAGTCCATTAACTCCAGTTTTGAATTGTGAATTTAATTCTGTTAATGGGGGTTGCTGTTTCAGATGTTACACAACGTGTAATTAAGGTCATGATAAATGCTATTAAGTACTCCTCCCCTATATAAGAAGGGGTAGAAGGTAGAAGCTTTACACACTACGAACAAGAAAAAGAGCTCTACACGAAATTAGTTTTCAAGCTTCAAAACCTTCTACTTCTACTCCTTTCTTTAGCCTAACTGTGTTCAAGGCTGTTGCTCTAGTTCGCCGGGTTCGTTCGTTTGGGTGCTTAAACGTCGAACCGTAGCGTGTTTTATCCTAGGAAACCTAGGCCACGGCGCTCCTAGCACTTTTGGGAGGTGGCAAATAAGGTTTTAAGGAAAGAGTGGTCTCTTGACTCACGCTAAAAACCCGTACCCAAACACGAGCCATCATTTCCTTCTTTCGGTTTTGAATTATGCTTCTAAGCAAAAATCCTCATTTTATGTTATAGTTTGGTTGGAATTATAATATGTGTATTATAAATTCCTTTTGGTTGATATATATTGGTATATCT
Organism: Ipomoea nil; assembly: GCF_001879475.1. Classification (NCBI taxonomy): domain Eukaryota; kingdom Viridiplantae; phylum Streptophyta; class Magnoliopsida; order Solanales; family Convolvulaceae; genus Ipomoea; species Ipomoea nil. The sequence goes on from NW_017619458.1 coordinate 4,389,266, forward strand.
TTTTCGTAGATATACATGTATATATAATCGTTGGGTCCGTTTTATATATATTTGTGTATATATATATATTTCGGATATATATCTAATAATATTTTATATATATTTCGTGTGTATATAGATAAATATTATTTTACGGATATTAAATCGATTGTGGTTCATTATCACCAACAATCTTAAAACCTTAATTATTTTGATAATGAACAAATCGGTGGAGTCCAAGAGTATTGGATCCGTGAATGTTGCCGGAGGTGCACATTCAAATGGTAGGAACGGCAACGATGTTGCACATTCCGTGATGCCGGTTGACGGCGGCAACGTTGGAAATAATATTTCCATGGGAGTTGCAAAGACACACGATGGTGCTCCGGAGAACTTTGGTTCATGAACCGGTAGACTTGTGGCTGGTGACACACATTTGGTACCTATTGTGTTGTCTAGTGGATCGGCTAAAAGCCATGAAGGATCCTATGATGGTGTAATGACTACATGGTCTGAGGACTATGGTAGTGTTACAAATGACTTCAACCGTAATCGAAGGAAACTCAAGCGAAAGCTTAGATTTCAAGAAAATTACGAAAAGAAGGAGAAATGCCACTACGAAGCAAACCGTCACCCTAGTGAAAAGGTTGAGGATAACTTCGCTGTGTTTAAGACATGTGGATGGTTGGACGAGTGAGGTCACAACCGAGGTACCCCCGATGTGCTCTATGGACCACCCTTCGTGGAGTGGATGTTTGGAAAATGGAACAAGGCACACGGGTTGAAGGATTACTACGAAATAGGAATAATGGAAATTAGTTTCCAATGTATTTTCCTATTTATTTATTTTGAATAAATATTGTAGTATCCTTGTGATACATTTTATTGTTGAATAAAATGAATTGTTCCATTTGTGGGTGTTGAACTTTGTATATTTTAAAAAATAATCTTGTGTGATATTTTTAATATATAAAAGATTCAATATGGGTGCGTAATGCATCATGGAGCATTATGTGGAAAATGCTAAAATGGCGTAACGGCCGGAATGAAATGTAACAGGCGTGTTACATGTTGAAATCCCGCAACGAACTTCGGTTCAGGTTCATGTAGAACGATACGGATTTCAAGAATCAATTTGTCAAAAATTGGAATAAATATATAATCGTGAGCGTAACAGCTCAAGTGTTGAATATTTTAAATAATATTCTAAGAACGATTATTTGAGTTTGATTCAACTAGTCAGAATTTTGGTTGAATTGATAGTGTTAATTGTGTTAAAATTAACTTGATCAAAATTCCAAATTATACTAGTATGAAATGTGATTTGAGACAAATTGTTGGGACGTCAAATTAAGCTTGAGCTTAATGAGAAATGCTAATTAAACTTAGCATTGTTGAAATGCTAATTGTGGTGCTTAATAGCACTGGACGTCCAAAAATGTTAAATTAGCATTATGCAAGAGGCTAATTAAATTTAGCATTAGGAAAAGTGTTATGTGATTAACACGAAAGGAAGTTTGGTTAATTGTGTAATTAACTAATAATCCTAGTGTCAGGTAGCACTGTAATTATAAATTAAGCAACGAAAGGTTGTTGTGAGTTTATAATTTAAAGCAATAGAGATTGCTTTGGAATCGATGCGTTAGTTTAGAAGCAATAATTCGTGCTTGGTATAGCATGTTTCGTGCTTCACTACTAAGCACTAATTCGTGCTTCAATTTCGGAAGCACTGATTCGGGTTTGTGGCCTTTCGGTCAAAACCGAATGGGTTCGTGAGGGCTAATCTGTTAGCACCTACGAGATGTGTTAGCGTGTAACACATGTTTATTCTTTAAAGAATAAAAAGGGAAAAACCAAATTAATCGTGGATTAATGCGGTTATGAACGATCGATGTGGTGAACGTGAAACACCTATTGGTGATTTCGGCGCAAGCGATGGTATTGTACTCGAGAGTACGGTACGGTATTCACCTCAATCGAACGTTTTTGCCGAACATAAATATCAAGACGTTGATATGTTCGGGTCTACCTCTAAGTATGTGAGGCGAGACAATTCTTTGGACAAGTGAGTACCTTTTAAATAAGGTTACCCGCATGAAATTCTTACGAATTGTGGGTACGTAGGAAGTTTCCTACTAATGCCTGAAATGTGGGGGTGTCTTGCCAAAGTTGTGTATTGGTTCTTAGTACACGAGTCCAAGAGTTTGGATGTACATAAGAACACGAAAGATTGATTCAAGAAATTCATCGTTCTTGGAAGATGTATTTTTGTGAAGGATCAATAAAGGACCTAGCACGTTGAAAGGAACTTTCGGCGTAGCTATGGTTGAAGGGTATGAAAGAGAACCCGAGCTCAAAGCTAGACGTAGCAAGAGAGCTAGGATTGAAAAATCCTTTGGTCCATATTTTCTGACGTACATGTTAGAGTGTGATGCGCACAATCTAACTTGTTTACTAGAAAAGAAATTGGATTTTCTGACATGGTTGTTAGAAAATGAGCCTCGCACATATGTAGAAGTGGTGACTTCTACAGATGGACCAACCCGAGAGAGGCTATCGAGAGTGAAGTAGATTCTATCTTAGAGAATCATACTTGGAACTGGTTGTTCTTCCTCCAGGTTGTAAAACCTCGGGATCCAAAGTGGATCACTAGTCAGAAGATAAAACCGGTTGATTATATTGAAGTGAAATGGCCAGGCCTGTAATTGTAGATTACATGCAACGCGAGTGCCACGGTTACTTCGATATAAATATTCTCTTGTGATGAGAATAAAATCCATTAGTATGATACTTGCCAAAGAGCTGTTTAGCGAGACTTGGAAGTTTATCGAAATGGATGTATCGCTTTCTTAATAGACATGGAACAACCCGAGGGTTTTGTGGTTCCGCGCTATGGAAAGAAAGTGTGTAATTGGTGAGATCATTGTATGGGTTGAAACAATTGCCTTAGTATTTGGCATGTGAGTTTGATCATACAATGATGACCAACGAGTTTAGTATAAATAAAAGTGACTAGTGGGTCTACGTATTGCATACAATAGACGATGATATCACTGTTTGTTTATACACGATAAACTCATTGTGGGTAGTAACGATCAAATGATCAATTCTACCAGAAACATGTTAAATTCGAGATTTAAAATGAAGGGTATGAGTTTGGCAGATTGAATCCTCGGGATTAAAATTGTGAGAAGACCGTATGGTCTCGTGTTAAACCAATCTCATTGTGTTGATTAAATCCTTGCAGAGGATGTTAATCAAGTGGCTTGGACATCGTTAGATACTAACATACAACTAGCAAATAATCACGAAGATTGTATATCTCATGGAGAATACATTCAGATTATTGGTAGTTTAATTGCTTCTAATGGGTTGTACTAGGCTGGATATTGCCTTAGCGGTTAACGAACTCGGTAGACATACGAGTAACCCTAGTGTTGCGCACTAGAAGGCAATAGTGTGAGTTATGAGATACTTAAGGTATGCTCATACTCTAGACTGCACTACGTGGGATGTCTAGCCGTACTTGGAAAGTATAGCACGGATATCAAAGGACACTAAGTCCATCAAAGGCTACGTCTTTACGTAGGCCAGTGCAGCCGGTTGGACGGAAATTCTCGAAATGAATTTGTGATAGCTAAGATCCGACGGGATCAAAGCTGAGAGCCTTACACTCGTGTCGCGAGCGAGTAGGCTGAATGGCTATGCCATTATTTCGAGAATGTTCCTGGTGGTGAACTCGTACCTCCAATTTGTGTGCATTGCGACAGTCAAGCCAAAATTGGTTAAGTACAGAGTTAAATGTGGAATGGTAAGTCTAGACTTATAAGTCGTAGACATAATATCATTAAACAATTTCTCACGACGAGGGTTATCTCTATTGACTACGTGATGTCAAAAGATAACGTAGCGGCCGCTAACTCGCTAACCAGAGGGTAAGCAAACGGTTGTGGAGAAATTGGAACGAGGAATGGGTCTAAAACCCTTGGACTAAAAGTTCTATAGTGGATACCCAACCTAGCTAGCACCTAGGTTCAATGGGACAACTAAGTTATGGAACGGAGCGTGTCACTGTGGGGGTCTCGGACTCCCTACCACTCCTCGTTAGAAACAGTGACTCCCGCACGAGGCTAGCATGTTGATGCTTTAATGATTCTTGAGTATGCGGGATACTCGAGAAAGAATCACCTATGTAAGAGAGAAGTGAGGGTCGCTTCAAAGGAGAATTGTTGGGCACAATTCTTTAGAAACTCTCGCAGAACCAGGAACGGTGACCCACGACCAAAATGGGCACACTCATGAGAACAGAGTATGGTTGGGAGGTTCCTGTGTGAGATATGTCATCGTCTACACAAGCGGCAGTCGGTTCAAAGACATCGCGTTCTACCGTACAGCCAGTAGAGTAAATATATCTTCACAAGGGAAGGTTCAAAGGGTATAGTGACTCCCTACCTATCCTATGCAGGGATCGACCGTTTGAACACAGTTGTTTCCGATTTCAAAATACCCCGAAAATCAATTTTTCATTCATGTGGGGGATTGTTGGAAAAATAGCTTGAAATGGCATATTAAGTGGCTATTTTGTGGTACAATTATCAGTGGGGTCCACTTCCGATTTGGGTCAGGTCAAAGTGGATTCGGGTTCTTCGTAGTGAGACGAAGAGATTGATATATTGTACGCTCAAAACGGATAATGGGTGAATGAGATATTGATTCTCAAAGTAGACCCATTGAGTTGGAAAAATGAAGGGAAAAAGTGAGCTTTTGTCCCACATTGGTTTGGAAAGAGGATTGTATAGCATTTGTGTAGCAATATTGTGCCAATTAGCTATGTTTTGCATTTTACTGTAAATTATCACCACAATTTGTATTTTATATGTTTTTAAGTAAGCTTCGGGCTTAAGCAAGGCAAAGTGGTACAATCGGAGCGAAAGCGGGACAAGAAGACGAGCCGAGACCAAGCCACGAAGGCCACAACGTGTGTTGCTGTGTGCGTTGTGGAGAAGCAAAAACAGAGCTAATTTCCAGAAAGTTCAACGCGCATCACAACGTGTGTTGTGACGCGCGCTGGGCGGAATAAGTTCCCGGACAACGTGCGTTGTCCAGGGCGTTGAAGGCTGCGTGGAAGAGTTGCGAAAGGGATTGAAAGGGGAGGCTATTTAAGAAGTTTTTGATCAGATTTAGAGAGGACTTTTGGTAGATTGTTAGAATACTTTGATAGCTTAGCATTTTTTAGATTGAGAGAGAACAGTTTGTAGAGAGATCTTAGTATATTCAAGCTTGGATTTCTAGGGAGATTCATTGAAGGAAGAGATTGACAAACTCCAATTCAAGAGATCTTGCAAGACTTCTTTTTATTCCCTAATCTAGTTGCTTGAATTGGTATTATCTCTACTCTTTTCATTTCTATTTGCTTGGTTAGATTTAGATTTATGAATGCTTTTACGATTTCTATGGCTATTATAGGCTAGCTTAGCTAGGGTTTGAATTGTGAAAGTGTGTGATGATGATGCTTTTGTGACTTAGTTCTTGAATTAGGGATTGATTGATTGCAATGCTTCTATGTCTTGTTGTTAGGGATTGATTTGTTTGCATCAAAGGAACTTGATCACCTCCTATGGTTGTTTGAGGGATTGACCTATGTTGCGCTAGTTCAATCCAAGCTCCCATCCTTGGCATTTCCTAGAACCCTACGAGACTTGGTTGGGAAGGAGTTGTAGGCAAGGTATTTGTTGAAAGGTTTAGGTGAGACCTAAACAAATCCTAGTAGTCTAAGTTACGAAAGGACACAAGCCACTCCCTAGACTTAGCATTTGCATCCTCTTTCCCTGTTCTTAATGATTCTATAAGCATCTTAATCCACACTAAGCAATTCAACCCTGCTATCTATCTTTCATTTGATTACCACTTGTTAGCATTCGTTTTACTAGTTCACTATGACGTTTATCTTTTGTGTGCGTGTGACATGCAGTCAAACAATACCGATGTCTTTACTTTCCGAAATTAGCAACTTAAGGGTAACTCCGAGCGGCCATCCCTTGAGAACGACATAATCCGGGATTCATCCCAACACAATCAACTCTTACGCTATACCTAGCAAGAGTGAAGAAAAGAAACGCAATCAACTGGACTTGTCTTTCTCCAAACAGGAAAGTTAGAGGAAGTGAGTCTAATCCGGAAGTGGGTGGGAGCATTTAATTGAACTTGACTGCCACGGAAGTAGGAGTGCAAAGAAAGAGAGGGCAAAAAAATTGCCCGCTGGATACTAAACTCTTGATACCATGTAAGATATGCAGTGTATAAACAGAGAAGAGAGATACATTTTATTGAAAATCTAGGAGCAATATATCTATACAAATGTACAACTGCAGAACCAAAGATAACGGAGCATTACAAGGAAAGCTACAATAATAACCTGCCATAGCTAAGGAAAGATTGCATAAAACTCTAACAGGTGCTTATGCCTTAACATGATAGTCTTAAACTGATGTCCTAGCGTTCGATTCCTCTGCAACATCCTGAATTAGTTTGGCAATATTATGGAAAGATGAACCTCCTCCCTCCATTGCCGTCCTTGCCATTTCTCCAAGCTTTTTCATTCTTTTTCTTCTCATTTCAGCCTCCTCTCCTCCACCCATCACTTCCTCAATGGCCACTACAATATCATCTCTATTCACTTGGACTCCTGTCTGTTCTTCCGCTCCAAACAAAACAGGAAACTCCACTCCAGTCTTCACTCCGATTCTTAGTACATTCACAATTAGCCTCTCGTTCAAGAATTGCTCCCCAAAAAGTGGCCAAGTGATCAAAGGCAAGCCGGAAGTAATGGCTTCCAGGGACGAGTTCCACCCGCAGTGAGTTAAGAATCCTCCGATAGACGGGTGAGACAAGATTAGCACTTGCGGAGCCCAACCATAGATGATAAGCCCTTGTTGCTCTTTAACTCTTTCCTCATATTTTTCTTGGCGAAGCCAGTTTTGAAACTCATCGGAGATGTGCCTGTAAGTATTTTTCCACATATAATATAATATAATATTTTGTAATGATTGTGTTGCAAATGAATGATTAAGTCAAGTAATTTAAAATATTTAATTTGGCTTTAACGGCCTATGATAATGACTCATAGGCCTCTAAGTAAACTAATCCTTTCACAGCTCTATATTTTGAATACATATACCATCTAATATTCAAGAGAAAAGTTATAGACAAAAACATTATTCTTCTGTAGGTCTATCATTCTAATATAATATAATATAGTGTATTATTTAGTAATTGTGGTGCAAGTGAATGATTAAGTGTATAAGTGATTTATTCAGTTAGTAATTTAGGATATTCAGTTTGACTTTAAATAAATATCGACTTATATGTAGTATTTGAAAAAAAAAAAAGACAAAAATTTGAAACGGGACAACGGTGATATGAGAATTATGTCTAAAATGCACCGATTCTTTGTAGACATCAACATTTGACTTGTCTACAATGATTTACCTTTTCCCATATGCACTCTACCGGGAATTTAAGGTTGGGATTCAACCATTTTGGAAAAGAATACACATACTATCTAGTATTGTAATTCAGAAAAGAAGTACACAAAAACATTAACGTTATTTCGAAGGTCTCTTTAACTATTGCTAGAAATATTCAAGTGATCTTAAAGCTTACGTTGTTAGGAAGAAGCATATAATAATATATAACGGTACCTGATAACCCAAATGAAAGGGCGGTTTGATGACTCCAGTGCGAGCCCGAGCTCTATCATCTGAGGAGTCGGCAATCGCGAGAGGCTTCCGAGGCAGACGAAGAGGACAGAGTTGGCTTCCATGGAGTCTAGCCATTTCAAGCAGTGGTGCTTATCAATGGAGGGCATGTTCCCCCTTTCAGCCATGTCCGATTCCTCCTTATTGCACAGAGAAACAGGGCCGATGGCCCAAACATTTCTCCCTTTCTTGAACTCCTTAATGTATTCTGGTTCCAGCTCCTCAAAGCTGTTCACCACTATCCCAAAAGCGCTATCCTCTGCGTCTTTCTTCTCCTTGGCATACTTGCTGCGCTCCTCGGAGCTGGGTTTCACCAACTGCGCGAGTTGAGCTTTGGTTATTTCGATCTTATTTTTATTTGGCAGTCCAGGCACTTCAAAGTACTGGGATTCAGACTCTAAGCTTTCAAAACCATCCCAGTTCCATATATTGTGCATACAAAGCAGAGAGAAAGAACACATCCCATGAAAAACAATTTTCGGGATGTTAAGGTTCCTGGCGATATTGGTCGTCCATGGGAGGCACATATCGGAGATTATGCAGGTGGGGGTGGGTTTCATCTCCCTCATCACTTCCTCGATTCTGGGTTGAAGCAACTTCGTGGCGGCGTAGAAGTTCATCCCCATATCAAAAGATGGGAGCAAGTCCACATTCTCGCAGCCCTCTGGCAAGCCAACCTCGGCGCAGGGAAAATAACCAAGCTGGACGACTTGGATTGGGAGACCAGATTGTTGGGCGCGATCAATCACGGCTTTGACTCGGGTGGCGTTATGGGGAGTTAGGAAAAGTGTTATTCTGACGCCCCTATGGGCCAGCAATCTGGCTATGTCTATCATGGGGATCATGTGGCCTTGAGCCATGAATGGGACCAACACGAAATGCTGCTGCTCTGTTATCAACGCCATCGATCGCTACCAACTGGAAAATGGAAACTGGCTTTCGGGATTTACTGGCTTTGCTTAGCTTAGTGTGTTTTGATATGCATGACAAGTGGGGACTGAATTCAAGTTCTGGGCATCTTCTGGGTACGATAAAGCCTTTTTAATTGCCTAATAATGATGATGTAAGGGCATACCGCATCCCTAGTCATGCAATTATTTGCTTCGATTAGTTAAATTAAATGAAATATATTATTTGAACTCCAAAGTTTTAGGGAGTACTTCTTATTTTTACTTTACACTCAAAATATTGATGTTGATATTTTTTTGAGATTCAAAAGATAAAAATAAATTTGTCTCTTCACTAAGGTTTAAACATGTAACCTTTTATTTAATAGAGCTATAGTTATGCTGCTTAATCATAAGGTTACTATCTCATAATTTATGAGGAAATAAAATTAAAAGAGTAGAGATCCAAAGTTCATGTACTAGAAGTTATAGTGAAACACCTTTTTGTGGATATTATTGATTGGTCCCGACATTAATGGCAAGATGACAGCCGACAAGATGAAGCTTTGGATTTTGCTGACAGCCATGAATTCTGATCCTCTAGAAAGAGTTTTATTAGATAAATTCTCAATTTCTAGTCTATCGTGACAATTTATACTTGGATTCACATAGTATATTGTGAATCTTGAATTAAAATGACAATGTTTTGATGTTTAAATTTTATGGAGGAATAGATTTTATAATTTTTTTCCTTTTTTATGTTCCTATACAGCTACTAATTTGTTCCAAGTACAAAATTAATACTTTTAATTAGGTACAAAATAGGCACAAAATTTTATAATGTAAGACATAAATTCATAATATAAAGACATAATATGTTGTATGTTACATAACTATTAGTCTATTCTAGGTACAGAATTCACACTTTGAAGGTACAAAATTTCATAATACAAGACACAAAAATTCACAACACAAGATAGATACACATGTTATATATTTACTTATTTTCAAATTCACAACACAAGATATAATTCATAACATAAATTTTTTTTTGTGCGTTAAGACACACAATATGTTGTGTGTTACACAACTATTAATTTGTTTCAAGTACAAAATTAATACTCTTATGGCATGTTTGGTTCGCGGAATAGGCATGGAATAGAATAACATTCCTAGTAATAGACATATTCCTTTGTTTGCTAAAATTTTCTATTCCCAATAACATTGTTCCGGGGAATGATCTATTCCCCTTGAAAGGGGAATATAGATTCCAGGCACCCCCTGGTATTAGGCAATTCCTGAGTTCTCAAGAATAGCCTAAAATTAGTATTTCCTATTTTACCCTCAAATAAATCTAAAAATGTCATTTTCAAAAAATAATAATAATCTAAAACAAGTCACTACTCTGCCCTGTCGAAGCCATCGTCGCTGCCGGACCTGTCGAAGCCATCGCTGTAACACCCCCCCCCCCCCCCCCCCACCTCCCAAAACATGCTATACAAAAAGCCTTAACACATGCAGATATCACAACAAACACTAGCACAGCGGAAGATAAAAAGGTAACTGGTTAGACATAAATTCAAAACATGGGGTGTTATGCCACGTTTACCAACAACGATAAATGCTACGGCCAAATCTGCATGGTATACAACTATCCCAAAACTCACAAGTCTAAAACTAAACCGGCTCACAGGCCGTAAGACAAACGAAAGGAGCTACACTATCGGGCACTAGACATCGCGCTCGTCTAGACATCACCTGAAAGAACACAAATAAACATGGGACGACGCCCGGTCAGTGAATAATGCTGGTAACCCACCAATACATGTGAAATAACATACATAGGTAAGGTATAAATTGTAAAACCATTTTCAAAACGGAATACATATATATAAGTGTAAAACCAAGAGTCAAAGCCAACATAAGACTCAACACTCTCAACAAACAACATGGGAACACATCCCAAGACCACAAGAACAACACGACTCACAAAAGAGTCAAGGCATGATCTATCATCACTCAATAGATCAAAATCCGACAAGTACAACGCAAAAGAATAAGACTTACACAACCGGCAACACATGCCAAGGTAACAAATGCCTTTGTGACTACACACGTCACAAGAGAAGAACCGGTGGGCTAACCGGTGGTGCACGGCGACGAACTGCGTCTTCATGTAGGCAAAGCCCTCCTGGATCAAGCGGTTCTGCTGGCGAAGCAAGGCGACAATACGCTCCTCGTGAGCCATGGCATTATGCTCCCTCTTCGTGCGAGCTTCTTTCCTTCTCCGATTCTCCTCACTATCCGAATCACTCTCTTCAGCTTCGGCGGCTTCCAGTGCTCCCACCACATCCTCACGATCGGCTTCATCTTCGGTTTCCTCATCACCTCCCAAGCTTTGAATAGCGAGGCTCAACTTCCCAGCATGGATGCCAAGCTCAGCTGCCAGCTCTGCCCTTTCTTCGGGTGCTTTTCTTGCCACTTCTTCAAGCGTGATGTACTCACCATCATCCATCTGAAACAGATTACAACTCCGAAGGTTGGTGGCATCCAACACTAGCTTTCCCACGGCCTTAGGAAGACAACCGTCCACACTAACCCCCTTCCTAACCAAGATCCAACTCAACACCATCCCGTATGGTAAGCTCTTCCGATTGTGATCCCGACAAAACACCATGTGTTGCAACATCAAAGCAGGCAAGTTGAACTTAACCATATTCTTGAGACAGAAGGCAAAAGTGCACTCCAACTTACCCAACAGCTTGCTCTTGTTGTTGTTAGGCAACAAACAGTCCGATACCAACATCACCAAAATCCTTTGCTCCGCAGACAACCACTTCTTCTCTGGCCTGGACGCTTGAGTGAAACCACTCGTACGGCCCATCAAGTAGCTCAAGTAGTCACGATACCCCATGGTATCCATACTAATCCAAGCATGACCACTGTACTGAGCCACTCCGGTAGCAGACAAACTCAAAAGTTGAGCCAGCCTCTTCTAAGAAAGCACCAACTTTACACCTCTCACTTTAGAAGTGATCTCAAGCTTCTCACCCTCTTTGGTCACAACCATGTGACGATAAAACTCTTTAACCAAACTCGGGTAAGTCTCGGCCCTTATGGAGAGAAACCCATCCAACAAACCCTGAAATCTAAGCATATCCAACAAGGGACTAGGAAAAGATTCCGGGTCAAAAGCTTTACCTTCAAGAACAAGGTAGTGGGTATCCACCTATTCCGCTTTTCTAGCCAAACTTGATCTTCTAGGCATGGTAGGAGATGCCCAAAGCTCAACAAAAGGTGCCCACAACTTCTCTTCTTTCCTCTTCACTCCCGTTACTCTCCTCTCTCTCGCACGGCTCACTCTCTCCCTCGCGGTTCTCTCTCGGCGACAGCAGGTCGGCGGCGGTGAAGCTACGGGTTGGGGGTAGGGTTTAGGTGATCTCACGGGTAGGGATAAAGGAAGGAGAAGAGAAAGGGAATTTTAGGGATTTGAGAGAAATTGGAAATTAAAAAAAAAAAAAAAAAGATGATTTAATTTGGGGATTTTGGGTAAAGTGGAAATTTATGGTTTAGATGGGATTAAAATTGGATAGATTTCAAGGAAGACAATTAGCTCAAATGGGTTAGAGGTTGGGTTGACAAAGAATAGACTCGGGTTTGAAACTCAAAGGTTATAATTAAACATTAGGCTTGGCTTTTAAGCTACACAAGGAAAGGTTTTTGGTATGAATTTTGCTATTTCCAATTTCAAAGAATACTTGGAAAATTTAGGGAGCTCACAAGGAATTGTTTTAAGAACAACCAAGTATAAGGATTGTAGAATTGACCCAAATCACAAAACATTCCAAAGATGGATAACTAGCTTCACAACGAAACTTATATACCAAACTAAAGAAATCACTTAGCAAGAAGAGTTTACACTAAGCTCCAAAAGAATCACTACTAATGGCATGTTTGGTTCATGGAATAGGTCAGGAATGGAATAACATTCCTTGGAATAGACCTATTC
>NW_017619458.1:4404397-4594397 GCF_001879475.1 Ipomoea nil
AGGCTAGAGAAAAGGGGTTACCTGCCAACTCATCTTCCATCAAGCCCTCCGACTCAGCCTGTGAACGCGCCATCACGAAGACCCTTCCAGGTGGCCTAGCTCCGACTGCTCCACGACCCGAACTCCCTCCCGAGGCTCCTCCGACTCCCGGGAGTGGCGGCAACGCTCTCTGACCGACAAGCTGGGGACACTCTGCGACTTTGTGACCACGATCCCCGCATCGGAAACACCTAAACGCCTGGCCATGACAATCTTGGCCCGCATGCACCTTCCCACATCTACGGCAAACAACCGTCTTAGCTTGATCCCGACGCTCCACTCTGTTAGGTCCTTGAGAAGAAGATGACACGTTATTGGCCGAGAAACTCGGTCTTGGCTTCTTAAAGGTAGAAGAACCTCCGCCCTCAGCCCTCTTCCTAGCTTGCTCGTACGATCCTCTCTGAAGCTGTTGCACGCGATATAGATCAGTGGCACACACGTAAGCGTCCTTAAGAGAACTTGACCTACTCACAGTCAAAGCTTTTCGCGCCTCATAGTTCAGACCGGCCACGAATTTCTCGACTTTAGCGAGCTCTAAAGGCACAAGCATCCTCGCAAAACGTGCCAACTCCAAGAACTTCTTGTGGTATTCAACCACAGACATGGATCCTTGCTGCAGGTGGAGAAACTCTTCATACATGGCGGCGCGCACATGTGCTGGGTAGAACCTCTCGCGCATTCTGTCCTTGAGCACGGTCCAGTCGAACTCAGGTTCTTCAAGAAGAACCGGACCTTCGTGGACCCACCACAAATTCGCTTCCTGGCAAAAGTAGAACGTTGCTAGTTCTACTCTTCTCTCTTCGGGGCAACTCACAACGGTAAAGATCTTGTCAAACACCCGTAGCCACTCTTCCAAGACTACCGGGTCTTCCTCGCCGGCGAAGGTTGGCGGCCAATGTCCCGACACCAAACGACCTATATCACGGTGCCCAGCAGGGGGAGGAGGCGGCACAGCGTGATTGTTGTTCAACAAAGCTTCACTAAGCGTCTGCATGGTCTGTGTCAGCTTGTGAAGGTTCTGAGCGAGCTGCTCATTGGTCGAGGTCTCTGGGGTGCGTGCTCGGGGACGAGGAGGCATCGCAACTTCTACAACAACAACACGGTTACCAAAAGATAGCAAACAAGCAAAGAACAGAAAGCAACACACAGCTCACCGCGCAACCTAGAGTCCTAAACCTAACACTTAGCTTCTTAAGGTCGCTTAAGGGTCTCAAACAACACTTAGCCACTTAGAAAGTCTAGACTTAACTCTTCCTAGGTTCAAACCTAGGCTCTGATACCAACTGTCACACCCCCCCCCCCCCCCCCCCAAAACATGCTATACAAAAAGCCTTAACACATGCAGATATCACAACAAACACTAGCACAGCTGAAGATAAAAAGGTAACTGGTTAGACATAAATCCAAAACATGGGGGTGTTATGCCATGTTTACCAACAACGATAAACGCTACGGCCAAATCTGCATGGTATACAACTATCCCAAAACTCACAAGTCTAAAACTAAACCGGCTCACAGGCCGTAAGACAAACGAAAGGAGCTACACTATCGGGAACTAGACATCGCGCTCATCTAGACATCACCTGAAAGAACACAAATAAACATGGGACGACGCCCGGTCAGCGAATAATGCTGGTAACCCACCAATACATGTGAAATAACATACATAGGTAAGGTATAAATTGTAAAACCATTTTCGAAACAAAATACATATATATAAGTGTAAAACCAAGAGTCAAAGCCAACATAAGACTCAACACTCTCAACAAACAACATGGGAACACATCCCAAGACCAAAAGAACAACACGACTCACAAAAGAGTCAAGGCATAATCTATCATCACTCAATAGATCAAAACCCGACAAGTACAACGCAAAAGAATAAGACTTATACAACCGGCAACACATGCTTTTGTAACTACACACGTCACAAGAGAAGAACTCACAACACCGGCTACAATAGTCCTCGTGACATCACCCATCACGAGTTGATATGCCTGCCTTATGCCCTGTTCCAACCTTATGGCTACCCCTAACCTTGTTTCTTCTTTCCAACCATTACCTCCAGGACCCCTGTACTTCTTAGTCCAACCTTTTTCCCTCCGGGACCGTCGTCCCCCACCAACGACCACCAACGAGACCACCAATTCCATAGTACACAAGGTACCGTACACACACACGGCGACACACGCCTTCCCAAGAAAATACGTGAACTTGACACACAGGTCACAACTCCATAATCACGTCACGGCCACCACGAGGACCGCTGCAATACCTTGGTGACTAGTGTCCCATACCACTAATCGTGCAATCCAGGTAAAGCCACACACGCATCACACTTCAACAGGAATCAATTAACGGATCACAACGAAGGTATGAAACATACTCAATGAAGGAATGGGTCACAGCCCAACAACAACAACGATGAATAACACAAGTTATCATCAACCATCAGAAGGTACAAACAACACACACGCTAGCATTTAAACACCAAACTACCATGCTTATCAAACAGATAAACCAAGGGTAGTTCCGAGGAACACACAAGACACATCACGGTTCAACGAAACACAATGTTGAACACTTAGCACGATTCAAGACACCAAAGACCTACATGGATACCTACCACATAGTTCTAGACATACGAAACATCAAGAAGACACTCAAATAGTTCCACAAAAGAACATCGGGAAGTCAAAACACCAAATCCCGAGTCAAAAGAATCACAATGAACAAATCCCATCACAACACCGAAGTGTTCCCCGCGGGTAGACCCACGGGTAGGCCCCTACCCGTGATTCCGCCCGCGGGTACACTACCCACGAGGCCAATGTACCTGCGGGTGGGTGGCGAGTAGGGCTCTACCCGTCGTTCCGCCCACAGGTACATCCCTGTGTCCAAAATAATCCCTTCGGGGATTTTCAACTCCAAGCTCAAATTCAAGTCCAAAACATGTCAAATCTCACCCAATGCAACAAAATGACTTGAATCAAAGGAAATGCCAAGCAATGGCACAAAAGAACCCTAAACACAAGCTCTAGATATTCATTTTCACAAGATCATGCATCAACACTCACATTTCATAGCAAAACACATGTAGAATCCAAGAAATCACATATAGGTAAGCAAAATAGATTTTGTAGAGCATGGGTTACCTCTTGTAGACTAAAAGACTTCACTTTACACCTCAACAAGCTCCTCACAAGGCTCACTTTCCAAACCCACTTCAAGAACAAACCAAAAAGTCATAAAGATCCTACCTTTAAGAAAAAACACCTAAGATGAAACCAAAAACACAAGATAGGCTTAGATCTTACCCTCCTAGATGCCCAAATAGGTGAAAGGTTGAATCTTGGAAGCAACTCTTGAAGTCTTGGCAAGGTCTCAACTTAGCTTGGAGGAAAAGCTACTCACCTTTTTAGAGAGAAGGTAGAGCTTAATTTTTAGAAAGTGTAAGGGATAGAATGAAGATGTCTACTAGGTTAGGTTACAATACTAACACTAGGTGAAAGGTCAAGAATGCCCTTACTAACATTAGGAAATGTAAGGAACAAAGGAACTCCCTTCAAAGCTCAAGGTACAACTTTGACTTTGGAATTGACTAGTCAAATACTAGTCCTCAAGTATTGAATTTCAGGATTTAGGAATTAATTCCTCAATTGAAATAGGATTAATTACTCAATTAATCTATTAATTGAATTTGGATTTTTGGGGTGTCACAATTGCACTGAGAGAAAAATGAGAAAAGATATAGAAGGAAAGCTCTAATCTCATATGACAAATCGAAAGAAAGCAAGGAGAGTTGCAGAATTGAAGCATGTGCTCCATCTCAACTAAAAGCCTAAGCTTATAGTTGGATTGCACATTAATGGTTATATGCTTAACACGCCCCCTGCGGTGGGTTCCAAGCAACACGTGGACTGTAGTCGCTTATCGAGTAACCTTTAGTCTAGCTCTGATACCAAATTGAAGCATATACTCCATCTCAACTAAAAGCCTAAGCTTATAGTTGGATTGCACATTAATAATTATATGCTTAACATGCCGTTCTTCGGAAAGCATCGTCTCTTCTTCAAACTTTGAGCAAGAAGAGATTATTTACTTGATGGCAAAACTAGAAGAATCCATCCATCTCTTCTTTGAGACAAAAAATGATTTTTTTTTTTTTTATTCTGTCTTTTAGGCTGCTATTGGTGCCTTTCAATTTCAAAGAAAGATCTCAATGGATGTTAGAGCATATAAAGTCCAGGGCATCAATTTAAAGTAATAATTGATCTCATCAATTAAAACATACATCCACAATAATATCCATCAAATGCATAACGATTGTGGAATTTAAACGTGACATTGATTGTTATACAATATCTAACTGATTCTCACAATATAGAAAATCTCAGGTCAAACTAAGGTCAAAGCTATATATCCGATCCCAATAAGCTTCCTTAGTCTTCTATAATGGCCTCCCCAAGCTGGTTACCAAAGTTGATCACATCAATCAATAAAACTAGTCTAGAATTATAATTTTTGTAAAAGAAACACTTACCTTCGAAGGGAGTGAGTTAAGAAAAGAATTTACATTCAGAATAAGAAAGAGACACAACACACAGACATATTTTAAAATTTACAACAATTGTAAATAAACATAAATATAACCACGCCCCTGCTCAACAAACACATTTCTCAAACAAAATAAACAATAATATCCCAAAATTAAAATTATGCATTGCAATTTTATAATCACACCATAAATCATTTTGGACTTGTGCGATCCAAAAAAAAAAAAAAAATTGAAATATTAAAATCATTGAAATTAAAATTATGCATTGCAGTTTTATAATCACACCATAAAACAAAATTAAAAACTTTAATTTTAATGATATAATATGATTATTTAATTTGCACACATAATAATAATAATAATAATAATAATAATAATAATAATAATAATAATAATAATAATAATAATAATAATAATAATAATAATGCCAAGCACCTTGTGCTCATATGGCATCTCTGTGACTCTCCTTGAGAGAAGGTCACAGGATCGAACTTCTGTGATAGGACATTGACGGCTGTATTAGTTGGAAAAAGTATAGAACAGATACTATCTATCCGCAAATAGTAAATGAATTAATTTTTCTAATGCATATAAATGGATTTTTTTCTCCAATTTATTCGTGGGCTGCTCAATTATCAGCATTCTATATTTTTCTACACGTGGGAATATATATTTCTTTCATGATGTAGAGTGTTCATACCAATAACGCATTGTAAATTGAGATGTTTCAATAATAATGGATAGACAAGAATATAAAAGAGAGAGATTTTATTAATTAATATTTAGACTGTCAACTATAATAATACATGAAAACCAAGAAAAACTCTGAAAGTTTTTTTTTTTTTGAAAGGACTCTAAAAGTTAAAAGATAGAAATTTAAAGATCTCAAAATTTAATCTATATTTATTTAGACTCCAAGTTATTGTATTGTATTCTATAATAAAACACAACAATTCTAAGCTTTATTTTAGGAGTGAGTTAATTTTCAAAATGGTCCTCCGACTATATCCTTTTCTCAAATTAGTCCCTGGCTTTTAATTTTTTCAAAGTGGTCCTCTGACTTTTGATTTTTAAGTCAAAATGGTCATCCGTTAGCTTTGGCGTTAAGTTTGTGTTAAAATGAAGGGTAAGTTGGAAATTTATGTTTTGCACTCCAATTTAAAGCAATCTGTGATTCCTTTCAGCAGTCTGCACACATATTTCTTCAAATTAGATTTTTGCTCTCCTAAATCTGCAATCAAAATGTAGGATAATCAACTAGAAGGCCAGAAATCTTTGCATTGGGAAGTTTGTTGATGAAGTTGAAGATGAACTTTTTTGGCCTTCTAGTTGATTATCCCACATTTTGATCGCAGGTTTAGGAGAGCAAAAACCTAATTTGAAGAAATATGTGTGCAGACTGCTGAAAGGAATCACATATTGTTTTAAACTGGAGTGCAAAACTTAAATTTCCAATTTTACCCTTCATTTCAACACCAACTTAACACCAAAGCTAACGGTGGAGGACCATTTTGACTTAAAATTCAAAAATCGGAGGACCATTTTGGAAAAATTAAAAGTCAAGGGACCAATTTGGAAAAAAGGCCATAGTCGAAGGACCATTTTAGGAATTAACTCTTTTAGGAGTTCTACTACATAGACTTTCAAATCATATTATCTAAATTTTACTCCCTGTGGCGAGTACTAGGTTACATTTTGCATGTAAATCCCAATATAAGTGTCTACATCAAGATTTTGTGTGTGAAAGTAAAAGTAAATAGTAAAAAATGTACATGTGTATCTGATTTCTAAAAGGGAATGCGTAAGAGCTTACATGTGCAAAAACCGACAATATGTGACGTTGTGTCCATGTCGAGTTGTTTTCAAAGGTTAATTTGACTCCTGTACGTTACTACGTATACAGACAATTATTGGAATGCAGTGCAATATAATGGCTGATGGCTCTGATCTGGATATGATGTTGCAGCATGCAGCATCACTGCTATATATATATATATATATATATATATATATATATGGTGCATGCATCTAGTACATATGTTGGAGATTTATATTTATTTTTTAAAAAAACAAATATTTTAAGAGAAAATAGCTCTTTTAGTCCATTAATTAATATAATTATACTTATATTGTATATAGATTCGGTCTATAAATTATTATTATATACTTATTTTTCAATTTAATTATGTGTAAATTGGCCGTTACGTTTTAATCCATTACTAACAAATTTTATTAAAATTAGCATTGCACTTCAAATTCTTAAATTATTGAATTACATATTACATATTACATATTAGTCATTTCATAGAGTTCTCTCAACTCCCTCAATTAAATCTTTATATATACCGATTATCTTCATTCGTAAGGAAGAATTGTTAGTTTATAAATTTATAAAGAGTTTTTACCCATTTTGATCCCCTAACTATGGCTCATTCTCAATTTTACATTCCGACTTTTAATTGCACCCAATTAATGTGGTCCCTTGACTTTAAAAAATTACCCAATTTGGTCCTCCGTTATCTTTTCCATCAATTAGGCGTTAAGTTGGGGATATTTTGGTCCATTCATCTGCCGCGCGTTTTGACCATCTGCCTTTACCTCCGTCCTTAGTATTACACTGCATTTGAGTATTAGAGAACTGAACAGAACAGAACCATCCAGTCACAACGATCAATTCTATTATTTTGGTAAAGGCAATTAACAACACAATGCTATAGAGATAATCTGAAAGAAAATTCTCATAAGAAACTTGCCCTAGAAACATATCAGTTAAGAAACCTGCCCTAAAAACATATCAGCTAAACAATTAAGACCAACGCTCAATTCTTTGATTCCACCGTTTCAAAGACAATAATTGACTATAAATTTACACCCAAAAAAAAAAAAAAAAAAAAAAAAAAAGAAGAAGATTCCCTGCCAAAGAATATCATGCCAAATACGTTACTCAAACAATGAAATCAAGAAAAGAAACAACAGCAATTCAAAATTGGCACGAGAATTAGAGAAAAAGCTAAAATCCTGAGGAGGATTATTGACTGGTGAGACGATGACGAGGGTTTTGGAGAGCTTCAATGAGAAAAGGGTCGACCATTGACAGGTAAGCAGGAGCTACATCCGGCATCGAGACAACGTCAGTAGTTGACGGGGACACAGCATGGGTCGCTATCGTTGAAGCCCGTATCCAAGACAACCCCTTTGCTCTATGGGGAATTTATACGCCCAAGAAGAAAAAGGTAGAATTGTGTCTCCTTTCGAGTCAATGACAAGAGAGACAGATTGGGGCGGGGGGGGGGGGGGGGGGGGGGGGGAATAGGAAACCCTTACTTGCCCCTTATCACCAATCCAACATCGTATTGGCTCTTCCTCTTCGTTTTCGTTTGCTTTTTCCATTGGCCGCCCTGCATAAATATCTCGTTTGGGTTTTCACACTGTGAAAAATGGTTTCCGTTGTGAAATTACCGCTTTGAGTTATCTTCTCATCACAGTTGGAAAAGAAATCTAGGGTTCTTGGTGTTTGTTTGCAGAAGAACTTCTCAGTGAAGAAGAAAGCAAAGAAAGAGACCACCGGCAGATATATTAGGCGCGCCAGCAGATGAATGGACCAAAATACCCCCCAATTTAATGCCTAATTGATGGAAAAGGTAACGGAGGACCAAATTGGGATAATTTTTTAAAGTCAAGGGACCACATTGGGTGCAATTAAAAGTCGGAATGCAAAATTGAGAATGAGCCATAGTCAAGGGACCAAAATGGGTAAAAACTCATTTATAAACATTATCTACTTATCTTTAAAATAATGGTAATGGTAAATAATGTTATTTTACTAGTTAGAAAATGAATTTATCTTTCTAAATAATCAATGTGATGTTTATATGTTTGGTTTCATATTTCTATAGTAGTGTAATATATGATTAGTATGTCTTATTTGTAATGTTTTTGTTTCTTATATAAATTTTTGAAGAGCATTTAAGCAAAATGGATGCTAATAAAACAAACATTGATTTATGAATAATTATAATAGTTTTTCATATATATATATATATATATATATATATATATATATATATATATATATATATATATATATATATATATATATATATATATGTATATATATATATATATATATATATATATATGTATATATATATATATATATATATATATATATATATATATACATATATATATATATATATATATATATATATATATATATATATATATATATATATATATATAGATTTTGGTTCCGGTGAGGTCAGGTCTTCCCGTGCGGTCAGTGCTGCATACACCATTAGATATGCATAAATGCATCATACAGTGTTCGAAAATACACCAGAATGAAATGCCAAAAAATGCACCACAAAAAAAAAAAAATACACCACACATATAGTGTATTTACAAACACTGTGTGGTGCATTTATGCATACCTAATGGTGTATGCCGCACTGACCGCACGAGAAGACCTGATCTCACAGGAACCTGACCATATATATATATATATATATATATATATATATATATATATATATATATATATATATATATATATATATAATAAAGCTATATGGTTTGGAAAATAATTAATGTTACAATTAATGTCACAACATCCTTTATTATAAAAAAAAAAATAAAAAAAAAGCACAACATTTAAAAAATAAAATAGCTATATATTATATAATCATATAAAAAATATACTTTTAAAAAATAAAATAGCTATATATTATATAATCATATAAAAAATGTGTTCAATTAGAATTTAAATTTACACATACAAAATTTGAAATTTGCTTTCCAAATGTAATTATCTTAGTTATTATTCGTATTGTGAAAATTATAATATAGATGAAATACAATTAAGAATAAATCAATGTAATTATGTAAATTCTCTCTATAAGTTTATTTGAATATGCACACAATTAGAGATTATATTAACCATATAAAATTATAATTATAATTTTAGTTTTAATTTTAATTGTAATTTTGTATTCTATAAAAATAATAAATACTTGACCAATGAAAGCTCAAAAATATTATTATATTAAATAATTTAAAATATTTTAGTTTTTCTATTTTTTATTTATATTTATAATAACATAAGTTTTTCATGTGCATCGCGCATGTGAATTACTAGTATTTATATCTATATATATATATATATATATATATATATATATATATATATATATATATATATATATATATATTAACATTTCTTTACGTAAGAAAATTATTTCATAACAATTTTTTTTTTATATCTGACAATGATCTAATTAATATGCGTGTTGAAATAACGCCGTGAATCTTGAATGCAAATTACTTCTTAGAATTCTACTTGATTTTAGGTTATGAATTGTTATACCAATTAATTAAGTCATTCACGAAAATAATCAAAGAAATAAAGACAATAAATAAAATCAAGTACACAAGAAATTGATCACGCAGTTCGGAATGATATCTCTTACGTCTGCGGGGCAACTCACGTTTGCCCAATTCACTAGATGTTTACCCAGGTTTTACAAGGAGGTTTGTACATACGGCAATCAGCCACTACAAATAATTACAATAGGTAGATCACCTTTCCTTTTATAATCAAATTCCACTTAACCAATTCTTTCCATATATAAACCACACACCATAATTATTGATAGCCACAATAATTAATTAATTGGTCTTGCTTTCCAGAATTCACACTGACCATATACCATAGAATAGGTAGATCACCTTTCCTTTTATAATCAAATTCCACTTAACCAATTCTTTCCATATATAAACCACACACCATAATTATTGATAGCCACAATAATTAATTAATTGGTCTTGCTTTCCAGAATTCACACTGACCATATACCATAGAATATAAATTAGGCTGACAACTTATGAGAGCCATTTGATAGGAGGCGGTCCTATAATATAAAATAATTCACATAAAATAATTCGTTCTAACCCTTTGACAATTAAATTAGCCAATCTTATTATAGGATTTTAACGTGTATCATTTGTACACTAACAAACTCTTCCTTTGGTAATTTAATTGACAAAACTAAGGCTTATATACTTTGAGCAAAAAATAAAGTAATTTCAAAATATTTAAAAAAAGCTCTTAGTATATTTGCTTGACATAAATTCTACGGATTAGAATTATGAAACAAATGACCTATGGATCGTAGCTCCATCCTCAGACAATAAACTCCAGGCAGTAGACAAAGATGCATATATAGTCCATCCAAAGATCTCATAACACCATAAGAATTCCAATAATAAATAGAAAACCCAGATCCAATGATAATAAGAAACCCAGATAATTTGAGAGCAATTAGATAGATAGAAAAACTAAATAAAAACTAATCATCCAACCAACGATAATGTTCAAAATAGAAACGGTCAATAAATCAGGAGAAATGGCCCAGATTACCAGATTTCCAATCAACATACCAACACAAGGCATACTACAACCAAAGATCATAATTCTCCTCCTTATTTGATTGTAGCAAAAATGAGTGATGGTGAGTGTACGGGTGTGCTGTGTTGTCCTAAGGGGATTGGGGGATATGACACGCAATATGCAATCGCAATAAACTAGGCACTAACATAAGGAAATCAACAAGAAGCTAAGCAAACTAGAAGTTTAAGGAAATGGTAAGACTAACACATACACACAAAGATAAACACAAAATAAAGAAATATGACTCAAGCTAGGGAGCATTATCATCTAGATACTTCAACAACCTATGGGATTAGGGAGAACAAATAACCAAGGAATCAAGAGGGAATGCACGTAGGTATCCTAAGCTACGAACCACTCTCGTGATCAATAAACAAGGATTAGAACAAGGAATTGCTCCACTCTCATGGTTTATCAATTCCAAGTCCATCAAGCACACAAAGCATCTAAAGCCCCCAATTCCCCCATTCTCATAGGAAAAATCGGGTTTATGCAAAGGGTTGCTAAAATCCTTAACCCAATTCTCATTGTAGCCAAGAATTCTCCAAAAGCATGATAATGAATGTGTACATCAAACATTAACAACATACAAACACAAGTCATTCATAAACTCAAGAACCCTAGGTTAGTGTTCTTCCCCCTTTTTGTAATAATCACAAATCGAGCATCAAGAAAGTTAATACAACTCTAACTCAAGTCCATAAACTAACTACACTTGATTAAATAGCATAAAGGACACAAAAACATAAATATAAAGCATAAACATTGCAAAAGAGTTTTAAAAGAAGAGTAAGAAACTTCTCAATTGAAGATGAAGAATTTGTGGTTCAATCCCACTCCAATCCATGATTACAAGCTTCATAGATGAGTTAGAGATGAAATACTAGACTAATCTAAGCTATGAAAGTGAAAGAAAGTGAAAAGGAATCTAATTTCTAGAGAGAAGGTAGAGAGAATTCTAACCTAAAAAAACCCTAAGTGAGAAAGTTGCAAAATGAATAATGAAGTCTCCTTTAAACCTGGAAATTTTTGCTCTTTAAAACTGTCTTCAACGCGCGCCTTACAGAGTGACGCGGTGCGTAAATGGGAAATAACATTATTTTCCATTTACTCCGCCGTTACTGCGTGACACCTCGCGTAAATGGGTCTTCTGATGCTTTCTTCACTGATTTTGACTACTTAGATGTTCGAATTGGCCTTCGTGGTCTTCATGAAAGTTGTAGATCTTTTCGATGCCAATCCATGGCCACCTAAATCACCTCGATCGGACAGTCCTAGCTCCAGATATGATTATTCTTCCAAACTGTCGCTTAAATGCCCTAAAATTGTCAATATTTTGCTATTTTCAACAAATGTAACCAAAACTTGTACTTGTACCTAACTTTAATCAAATTAAGCTATTCTAAGCACATAATAGACCTGAAGGACTCTAATTAAGCAAAATATAACTCTTAATTAACCCATAAAAGTGACACAATTTAACACTTATCATTATTCAAACCATAGTCCCCCTTATTATATATACTCCTCTTTTTTGTCAATAAATTGACAAAGGTAAACATCTATATTAGTGGACTGAGTCTGACGGAGTGCCCGATTGGACAGAACCTGCACAAGATGAATATAGACGGACCTAGAACTAGGCACATGCAACTTGCACATCAAATAACACAGAAGCATTACACACATTCAATAATTTTCAAATTGGGTCAAACAAAAACAGACAAACTAGCAAATAAAATAGTAAGTACATTCAGATAAAGAATATTCAGGCACAGATTCATATAACGCAAATTCAGGCACAGATTCATACCAGATAGCACATGAAAACACACAATCAAAACAAGCACGGTCATGACCGTACCAAACAAAACACAAAGAATAATCCGCAATTTAGATCAGTAGGCAATGAAAAATGACAAATTGCGAGAAATTAAAAAAAATGGTATTGAAAAAATACCATTGTTAGAAAATATCATGCACACAACTAGACTCCATGGACAATAGATTAGAAACAATTGTAGTGGCATTAGTAGATATAGGCATAGATAATGCAATTTCAAAAACAGACACAATAGGGGATGTGTGAAAAATGGAAATAGTGGGCAAATCAATCATAGAGAGACACATTCCAAATAAAAATGTAGGAGACATGTATTCAATGTGAGAGCATGTAGGAACAGAACCATTTATTCAAAAGATAAACTCCATGATCCTGAAACAGATCCTATATCACTGATGCAGAATATTACACTGGCAAAGATGAAGAATTGTCAAGATTTGATGAATGCAAGGATATTGAAGTAGAGGGCACCAGATTAAGTAAAGGAACACATAAAAACTTAGCTTTAGACAGGAATATTTGCAGGTATTTCACACGACACATTAGACAATGAAACCCTAAATTCATTCATGAAATTAACAAAAGGAATTAGAGAGTAATGAACCTGTAGACCTTATTACCAAAGATGATAGCAAAAATTAATTTTGAAGATGGATTAAACTGCTTAGAATAACTCAAATTATAATTACCTGAGACATTAGCAAACTTTATTAGATAAAACAATTAAAATAAATAAAATTAAAATTTACCTGTTATTCTTATTTGCAACCCTTACTCAACAGTTTGCCAATTATCATTTTGAGATGTTTTAGAAATTGCCTGAGAGACGAAATCGATTTTCCTAACCCACACTTGTTTTACAAAGGTGCAATATGTTTTTGGGTGAACTTCTCACGCCTTTGATCTTTATAAAAATAAAAGCACTCAGGTCTGGTATGGCCACGAACCCTACAATATTGACAACTAGGGTTATAACGTTTATATCTAAGTTTATTGTCCCATACTTTACCATGATTTTGTCTCGTTGAACTTGACTCAGGAATATCTTCTGGATCTGGTCCAGAACCGTTGACAAAGATGGTTTTGTATTTGTTGTTGTTGCCATCGGTGAAGCCTAGACCAAATTTGGTAGATGACTGTCTTCCTGAATCAAGAATCTTGTCAAGTGTGGATGTAGTATCCACCATTTGGATTTGCTTTTTGAGAGTGTTCAGCTC
Source organism: Ipomoea nil (assembly GCF_001879475.1). NCBI lineage: Eukaryota > Viridiplantae > Streptophyta > Magnoliopsida > Solanales > Convolvulaceae > Ipomoea > Ipomoea nil. Next base: position 4,418,503 of record NW_017619458.1, read on the forward strand.
CTGCTTCATTGCCTTAACTTCCTCCTTCAGCTTCTCTTCTCGATCAGAAGTAGCTTTAAGAAACAAATCCCTATCAGCTACTTGATTCTTGTACACTTTTCTAGCATTGTCTAAGATCCCTACTTCACTAGACAAGGAACGATTAGCTTTAAGTAAGGCTTCCCATTTGGAGTACAACTTTTTATATTCTACTTCATAAGATAAAGCAAGTAAATCAAAATCATCAGCTGGGGTGTATTCGCCTCCTTCTGAGTCTGCGACATCTTCAGATTTTGGAAGGACTTCAGTTCTGGCGGTGAATGCAACAAAGTTACCAGATATTTTCTCTGCATTAGATCCAGCTACTTCTAACTCAGGTTCATCGTCACTCAGGTAATGGGTGGCATAGATTTCTTTCGCTTTAGATAAGTGGCGCATTCAGCTTGTATGTGCCAAAGCCTTCACATTCGTAACATCTAATCCCCTTGTTGTTGGACTTGTCTTTGGAATGGGCTGGACTAGAGGTAGAAGACTTATAATTTGATGTGTCAAATATGGAACCATTTTTTGATGCAATCGAGCTTGATCCTTTTTTAAACTTGTTATTTCGAGAACTCTTTTGTGAAACCTATTTCAAAATTTTAGAAAATTGTTTAGATAAAAACTCAATTGGATCATCACCTGGTTCCTCTTGATTAGATGTAGCACCCTGTTTTTTAGTGGCAAAGGCTACGATTTTTTGTTTTTTGGTGTGATCAGTAAGAATTTCTATTTCATATGTTTGAAGTTTTTCCATTAACGGAGTCACGGTCTTATTTTCCCAACCGTCATGTTCCTGAATAGTTGTGACCTTCATTCTGAATCTAGGCGATAGAGATCTTAGAATCTTCTTGACCAGCTGGTTGGGGGAAGGGTTCTCCGAGTACCATTGCACAATTTGCCAATTTTTGCACACGACTGTGGAAACTCGTGATGGTTTCATCTTCATTCATCTGAAGTTCTTCAAAATCATATTGTACTAGTTGCAGTTTTGATTGCTTGACTGAACTTATACCTTCGTAGGTTGATTCAAGCGCCTCCCATGCACCTTTTGCTGAATCAATACCTACAACTAAAGGAAATTAGCTTTCATGTATCAATGAATAAATCGTGTCAAGTGCTTTATCATTATATCGAGCATTAGTTATTTCTGTTTGAGTCCATTCAGATTCAGGTTTAGTCACTAGTGGATCATCAGCACTAGCTCCGGCCTTAGTAGGATGCGTCCATCCTGTTAGAACAGAGCGCCAAACGAGTTCTCCTTGAGCTTTCAGGTGAGTTCGCGTGCGAGCTTTCCAATAGGCATAGTTATCACCTGTTAACTGGGAAGTTCCTTGAGTTGATCCATCCTGAAACACTCAACACACTGTGAGATTGGACAAACTAATAAAATAAACAAAAACACTAAAAGCCACTGAAAACTTTAGTTCAAGAAGCATGGGATAGCCATATCGATAGACTAGTAATGTAAGTCTCCGGGCTCTTATACCAAATGAAATAACGCCGTGAATCTTGAATGCGAGTTATTACAATTTACTAACAATCTCCCCCTTTGACAATTTAATTGACAAAACTAAGGCATATATACTTTGGGCAAAAAATAAAGTAATTTCAAAATATTTAAAAATAGCCCTTAGTATATTTGCTTGACATAAATCCTATGGGTTGTTTTCAAAAAAAAAAATTCCTATAGGTTAGAATTATGAAACAAATGACCTATGGACCGTAGCTTCATCCTCAGACAATAAACTCCAAGTAGTAGACAAAGATCCATATATAGTCCATCCAAAGATCTCATAACACCATAAGAATTCCGATCCAATAACAAGTAGAAAACCAGATCCAATGATAATAAGAAACCCAGATAATTTGAGAGCAATTAGATAGATAGAAAAGCTAAATAAAAGCTAATCATTCAACCAATGATAATGTTCAAAATATAAACTGTCAATAAAGCATGAAAAATTACCCAGATTACCAGATTCTCAATCAACATGCCAACACAAGGTATACTACAACCAAAGATCATAACTCTCCCCCTTATTCCAACCATACTCCCCCTTATTATATACTTCTCCTTTTTTCCAATAAATTGACAAAGGTGAACATCTATATTAGTGGACTGAGTCTGACGGAGTGCCCGATTGGACGGAACCTGCACAAGATGAATATAGACAAACCTAGAACTAGGCACTTGCAACTTGCACATCAAATAACACATAAGCATTACACACATTCAATAATTTTCAAATTGGGTCAAACAAAAACAGACAAACTAGTAAACTAAAAAAAAAAAATGTTTGTCAACCTCAACAATTAATTAATTATTTACAAAACGATAATAAATAAATTAAAAAAATAACTAATGTGTTTTTCAATAATTTGAAAATTTAAAATGGATTATTAATATTAATATAATTTATTAGTAGTGGACTAAAAATGTCAATTTACACATAATTAAAGGAAAAATTGTGTTTGTGTTAATAATTCATGGACGAAGTCTACAATAGAGGTATAATTAATGGACTAAAACTACTATTTTCCATATATTAATTCAACTCTAACAGTAAAGCATTACAAATGAAAAGAGGGTGGTAAACCCACTTCATGTAACCAGACAAAGTGATGGAATCCCGAGCTAAAAAGTGGATGAGAAGAATGGTTTAGAGAATAATCTTATTATTGATCAATCCATGATGATTTAAAGTACAAAATGAAGAGATGTATTTATAATGATAAAAGAGTCTCAGTCAGAATATGAATGGTAAATGGTAATATTCCTAATAATATAGGGAGAGAGAGAGAATGAATTCTAGTAGGCCTACAATACAAAGTCCTAATACGCCCCTCAAGGTTAAGGTTATCTAGATGCCTGCCAGTTGGTCTTTTTGTAGAGATGTAGTTTCCTTTTATGCTACTTTGTCACGAACAAAATAAAAGAATCCTGACGAACCAAAATTTCGCCCGCAGGATCGACTACAACGGAACACTCATCTAGAGTACAGCTACAATAGGATACTCATCTAGATCGCGGCTGCGCTACAATAGGACACTCATCCGGAGCCTTAATAAATAAAGCCGGACATAGAAGCGTGCCTTTTAAAATGTGCCTTTAATGTATCCACTGATATTTTTACCACGGAGAAAGGGAACAATTGAGTCTTCCATACTAAATATATAGTTTGAGGAAGTAAGTTTAATGGAGATAAAGTGATGGGCTGTTTGTGAGGTATTTATCAGGGCTAGGGTTGAATAATGGGGTATTTATCAAGGCTAGGGTTGAATAAGCAATCTTGGAGATGACGCAAGAGGAGGAGGTGGTGTCGTCGGCCGCTGGCGGCGGGGTTAGTGACGGTAACGGTGGTTTTTTTGTTTTTTTTTTAGCCATGGATCATTTGGTCTACTGATATCAGATGATCAAACCATGACGATTTAAAGTACATGATGAAGAGATATATTTATAAGGATACAAAGAGTTCCGGTCAGAATAAGAATAATAAATGATAATATTCCTAATAATATAGTGCCAGAGGAAGAATGAATTCTAGTGTGCCTAGAATACAGAGCCCTAATAAAGTAAATGATTCTTAATTGCTTAACACAAAATATAAGCACATTACTAAAGTGATGAATCATATCTTTAATATCAAGCAAAACAATATCAAAATGTGAAACCTCAATATCAAAATGTGAAACCTCATCCATTAAACAATATCAAATTACTAAAGTGATGAACCACTTGGAGTGCATTAGATTTCACGAGAACAATATCAAGATTCTGGAATTTCAAACAGTTTAAAGCTTCACGAATTGCAATGACTTTCACTTCTTTCAGCGTAAAAATTCCACTCCATACTACACATTTTGCTGCTTTAAAGCTACCAGAACTGCTCTCAGGTGTTCTGATCAATATATATGAATGTATGTTGGAGATATGTCTTATGATTATGTTATTAGGTGTTCTGATCAATATGTGAGGTAGAAAATGGAGCGAATGAATAATATGATAATATTTATTTCTTTCGATTAGTTATCATATCCTGAAAATACATTATAATATGTATTTATATGGGTTGAAAAATTAGCATAAAAATGACGTGTAGATTTGGACTTTCTTAATTGAAGAGATAATTTTTGTATATTTATACTCTCCAAACATATAATGATTGAATGGGAAGTTGATTCTCAAATTATACTCATAAAGTTAGGAAAAAAGCTTCGAAAAGCGTTAAAATAGCTTTTGTCGAGCATAAACAAATTTCAAACTCCGATCCTTATCCTTTGTGTGCACGTTTGATAGGTAGGAGACAATTATGGGGAAAAAGAATTGTACTAATTCGGTGAGAAAACAATAAAGTGTGAATTTAAATTACATTGGGTAGACATGAATATAATGAGGAAAAATTGAAAGGAAAGATGTTAATAAAGACTAAAATGTCCTTGCATAATAATAATAATAATAATAATAATAATAATAATAATAATAATAATAATAATAATAATAATAATAATAATAAGGGTAAAATAGTCATTTACCATAGAATTACAATTCCACAATGTGTGGAATTGCAATTCCTAAGAGGGAGGACTAGGGGTGGGCGTTTCGGGCTTCGTTTCAGTTTTTTTTCAGTTTCGACTTTTCGGTTTTTTAAAAAATTAAATCATTCGGTTTAACATTAGAGTTCGGTTTAAGATCCCAAATTTTAACATTTCCTAATGTTCCAAACATACTACCAAATAATACATAATCACATAATCCATATCCAAAATCTAAACATTATATAACAAAATAGCAATTCAAAATTCAAACATACTACTAAGTATTAATTAATTACAAAGCATCACATAGTTCAAATCCAATGTTCAAACATTACAAACACGAAACATGCATCACATAGTTCAAATTAGGGCAGGGCATTTCGGTTCGGTCTTAAACCGAGTACCGAGACCGATCTCAATTTAAGGAAACCGATCGGTTCGGGTTTGAACCGAAAACGGATCTTTTTTTTTTTTTTAATAACAGATATACTAGGGCTGGGCATTTTCGAACCGAACCGGTTGGTTCGGTCTTAAACCAAAGTACCAATCGATACTCAATTTAAGGAAACCGATCGGTTCAGTTCGGTTAAAACCCAAATCGAACCGAAAAATCGATCAATTTTTTTCTTTTTTTTTTATAATATAATAGATATATAATATACTAAATGTCCAAGATGAGGTTTGAACCCTTGACTATTACGGGGCGTTTGGTTGTGGGGGGGAGGGAGGGAGGGAGGGGGGGGGGGGATTACGTGAGAATGGAATTGTGATTCCATGAGAAATGAATTACTGGGAATAAAGTGAGAATTTAAATTCCAGTGTTTGGTTTACAGGAATAGAATTACTAGAATTTCAATTCCAATGTTTAGTATACATGGGAATTAGGGTGTGTTTGGAAACCCGGAAAATGATTTCTGAAAATCATTTTCCGAGTTTTTGGTGTTTGGCTGTGCAAGGAAAATGGAAGTCAAAGGAAAATGCCACATAGTCAATGGAAAATGAAGCCTCTTTTCCGGAAAATGACTTCCCCTTTTTTTTGGGGGAAGTCATTTTCCATTCTTTGTTCTCTCATCTTCTGGCCAAAAAATTTCCACAACTTCACCAACACCTATTGCGCACTGTTCTCTCCTCATGGGATTTGGTTCTCGGATTTGTGACCGTACGTTTTCCGGCGAGCACCGGTCGGACATCTCCGACCGGAAACCAGAGAGCAGTGCTCTCTGATTTCCGGCTAGAAACCAGAGAGCAGTGCTCTCTAGTTTCCGGCCAGAAGTGCTCTCTGGTTTCTAGCCGGAAACCAGAGAGTACTACTCTCTGGTTTTCGCCGTCTCTTTTTTTTTTTTCTTTTTTTTTTTAATTTTTAATAACTTTATTTATGTATATTATTTGATTTCAAAAATATAAATATTTTTATATTTTAAATAAAATAATTAATTATATAAACTATATAATTCTATCCCATTTTCCAGAAAATGAACCAAACACACTAAAGACAGTTTTCCGCTTTGCAGCCAAACACGAGAAAAGAAAATGTTTTTCAGAAAATAACTCATTTTCCAGAAAACATTTTCCGGAAGTCATATACAATCCAAAATGTCCATTGTTATTGTCAGACATTAATTTTAGGTTTAAAAATGGATGGGTATATATATAGGCGCACATATGCACCAATATATGTGACTGGGTACTAGATTAGTATTATAAATATTTTATTTATTTATTGTAAAAATAAAGTATAAATTATATCAAAATTGTTTACATTATTAATAAACAAAATATAAATTTTATTCATCTCTATAGTTTTCATATACGATTAAAATTTATTACTTTAAGGAATTGCGAAATATAATTTGAACTATAACATGTAATTATTTGCATTTATCAATTTTTTATTGTTAGACATAAATTTTCACGCGTACAAAATGTTAGTATTATATATAAATATTATAATAATTAATAATTTCAACTCCTTAAGTCCTCAGACCTCAACTCTAAGTCGTAAGTCCCAACATTTGGTGTTTTAATAATTCTTATTTTTCAAATATTAACTATGTAGATGGATGATTCTTTATCTTGTCATCAACAAAACACTCCAAGTGAGCCAATGAACAATCGGTCAGGCAAAAAAAAAAATGTTCAAATAGTGGACTTCCACCAAAATGGAATTGAACCGAACTTTTTCAAACCGAACCGAACTCTATTGTTAAACCGAATGGTTTAATTTTTTTTTTAAAATCGAAACCGAAAAAAACCGAACCGGAAACTGAAATGCCCAACCCTAGTTCAAATCCAATGTTCAAAGATTACAAACATATATGAAACATCACATAACCCATATCCAAAGTCTAATATATAAATATTAGATACCAACATAACAATTCAAACACAATCAATATAGCAATCCAAATTCCAAAGTCATATCTTGTTCAGTTGTTCCTCCATTATCACGGATCAATATCATGATGTTGCCCTGCTGATTTGCGGATCTCTGCACAACAAAACAAAAGAAAAAAAAAACAAGATAATGTAATAAAATATTGAAGCATAAACTAATATAGTATATATTATACATAAATTCATAATAAAATATAGAATTGTCACTCACCTTCTACAAACAAATCCATAAACTCAGTTTCTTCTAATATTTGAATGAGGCTTCCTGCTGCATTAGATTGGAGTGAAGACCGTAACCAATCTTGTGTCAAAATCAATGCCTCTACCATATACGATGTCAAAGAACTCCGATATTGGTCTAAAATACGGCCTGAAGTGCTAAAAACAGACTCAGATGCAACACTTGAAACTGGAATTACAATTCTCTCAAACCAAACCATGGAATGGTAAGAATGGAATTACAATTTTACACTACCAAACACTCCGAATTTGAAATGTGTTGAAATGTGCTACTAGAAAGCTTTCTCACGTGCAAGAGTCCAAATCATGGATCCAAAATAAGCTCTGCATGTTTAAACTCATGTGCACCCTCAAATGTGCATCCAAGTGCTTCAATAAAATTTCTTACTATGCATACGTTATGTATGCATATCCCCAATTTCCAATATAAAGACTACCAAGTTCAACCCCTATTTGTACACTCTAAGCATAATGAGTCTTAATCTCCTCTGATTGGTTAAAATCGCCTCTCAATGACTCCAAATTTATAGTGGAGGTCGGTGATCAGTAGAACCATCTGAACTAGCTAGTCAAGGCATGTGTCTCTCTTTCTCAATGCAAAAGGATTATGATAATCCACTATCATCTAATATAGCTGCAACTTTTTCAGAAGCAATGATTTTGTAGCATTGTAAGCAGATACTGAACCCACAAATCTTTGCAATGAAATGGTATTCTGTTACAGAAGTTTTCATTGCAACAAGAAATGTGACATATAAATGAAAATGGAAACATTATATATATATATATATATAGTCTCAGACTGGTTTCATAGTATTTGATTCCTCTGCAACATCTTGAATTAGTTTGGCAATGTTGAGGTGAGATGAACCACCTTCCTCCACTGCTCTCTTAGCCATTTCTCCAAGTGTTTTAGCTCTTCTTCTTCTCATTTCAGCCTCCTCTCCTCCACCCAACGCCTTCTCAATAGCCAAAGCAACTTCATCTCTATTCACTTGGACACCTGTCTCTTCCTCCATTCCAAACATGACTGTGAACTCCACTCCAGCTTTCACTCCAGTTTTGAGCACATTCACTACTAACCTCTCATTCATGAATTGCTCAGCAAAAAATGGCCAAGTTATCAATGGCAAGCCGGAAGCTATCCCTTCCAGGGTCGAATTCCATCCACAGTGAGTCAAGAATCCCCCTACGGAAGGGTGAGACAAGATTAGTACTTGTGGTGCCCAGCCGTAGATGATGAGGCCTTGCCCTTTAACTCTTTCCTCATATTTTTCGTGTTGGAGCCAGTTTTGGAACTCGTCGGACATGTGCCTTATAACCCAAACGAAGGGGCGGTTTGATGACTCGAGGGCAAGCCCAAGCTCCATCATCTGAAGAGTTGGCAGGCGCGATAGGCTTCCAAGGCAGACGAAGAGGACAGAGCTGGTTTCCTTGGAATCAAGCCATCTTAAGCACTGGTGCTTATCAATGGAGGCCTTGTTTCCCCTCTCAGCCTTGTCTGATTCCACCTTGTTGTACAGAGAAACTGGGCCAATGGTCCAAACTGGTTTCCCCTTCTCTTTCCTCAACTGTTTGATGTATTCTGGTTCCAGCTCCTCAAAGCTGTTTACCACTACCCCATAAGCACTATCCTCTGCATCTTTCAGCTGTTTGAGAAACTCCTTGTATTCCTGGGACGGCGGATTAAGCATGTTACCGACCTGAGCTTTGGTGAGTTCAATCTTATCAGGCAGTCCAGGCACTTCAAAGTACTGGGAATCAGACTCCATGCTTTCAAGACCACTCCAGCTCCCTAACTTGTGCTGACACAAGAGGGAGAAAGAACCCATCCCATGAAAAACAATTCGCGGGATGTTAAGGTTGTGGGCAACATTGGTTGTCCATGGAAAGCACATGTCAGAAATTATGCAGGTGGGAGAGGGTTTCAGCTCCCTCAGCAACTCCTCAACTCGGGGTTGAAGCATCTTAGTTGCGGCGAAGAAGTTCACTGCCAGTCCGATAGAAGGGAGCAAGTCGAAATTCTCACAGCCCTCGGGTAAGCCTGCCTCAACACAGGGAAAAACAAGGTGGATAACTTGGATAAGTAGCCCGGATTGTTGAGCCCGAGCAATGGCAGCCTCGACTCTGGTGGCGTTGTGGGGTGTTAGGAAAATGGTGATTCTAACTCCCCTTTGTGCCAGCAATCTGGCTATGTCTATCATGGGGATCATATGGCCTTGAGCCATAAAGGGAAACAAAACGAAATGTAGCTGAGGCTCGTGTTTTAGGACCGCCATTGCTGTATAGGATATCCAAGCTTGCTTGTTTAGAGTCATTTTATAATTGCAGAAGCAGTGCGAATTTCTGACAGATTACGTGCCAAATTATACCATAGACCATGCAATTGACACATTCTGTACTTACAATTAACAATTTTTATACCTATAAACAAATTGAAGGCACATTACATAATAATTACAAATACATAAAATCTACAGACACATAAAGTGTTAACTATAGATACAAAATATGTTAACTACATACATATAACATGTTAACCAATATCTTTTGTATCTGCAGTTAATATATTTTGTACATGCAGTTAACAATCTATTTGTCTGTTATCATATTATGCGTCTGTAATTTATTTACAAGTACATAAAATTTTTAAACTACAAGTACAGAATGTATTAACGGCAGACACATAATTTTTAGACCAAGGTTCACAATGTACCCTGGTCCATAATATAACAATTGAGATTACGTAAGGGCATGCATAAGCATCTTTTGGACCGACTTCTCTGCCAAATCATGTGGCACTTGAAAATGATACAAATTTTAGTGGATATTATTTTCTAGTCCAGAATTGCGTTAGCAAGATGATGACAAGATGAAGTTTCTAGAAGCAAACACATCATGGGGATTTCTGATCATGAATCTCACAAACGGTTCTTGTTTCAACAAATAAACACCTCTTATTGCCTATACAAGAGAATACAAGCGCTTCAAGACAAAATGAACAAACCAAAATACATGGTTGGCAGCTGTACAAGTAAGTGCACAGAGATTAAACCAACAAGAATCTTCTCAGTATGATTCTGCACTCAAGTTAGACTGCAATATCATACAATAACGTAGTAGTTATAGCCGATAGATGCCCCTTACTATGGTTTCGGTTTCTATTATATTCATTTCACGTTGATTCTTATAATTCACGGATCCTTGTGGAGTTCACTTGTTCAAGCGAGCATCCCTCCATGAGCTTGAATTGGGCGATTTTAGTAACAGGCCTAGTGCTGCTGAGCAAGTCGCCCTAACAATTGCATCTGTTGAATTGCTCGCCTTGCCAACCAATACTCCAAATACCTAACGACAACTCAAATATGTCAACAGACTGGTAACACGGTGGTTAAACAGTAAAACTGGAGTTATGAGAAGCGGTTATATCAGACAAACCTGACTGTAGTAGAGGGCTGAGATGTTTTTGTTATCTGAAAGAGAAAGCATGCTACTACACAAATAAACAGCGTTGGCTTGAATAACTGGCCAGGGAGCATCAAATGCCTGCAAGCCAAAAGTTTTACCGGCTAAGTTTGGAAATACAATTATTTTGTGATTCTGTACTTTACCATGGTCGCCTATTCCAGCTCCTTACTCTTAAGTTTGTTGTTAATATATCACAAGAAAACAATGACTCTGAATAACATATAATGGCTCTTAAAAGTAATTGAAGCGAAATCTGATGATTGACCAAAAACCACCCAATATTTTTGCAAAATGCATAAAGTAACCAAATAAACCATCTAGCATCAATCACGTATCAATGTCACTCGATCTTTAGCATTCAATCCCTACAATCAAACAATTCTAAGCTTTTTCTCAGCTGAAATGATTTCTATATTTATGAACTTTCTGTAAGCAATATCTATTACTTGTTCATTTATCTCTACCACCCTCCAAAGAGCAGTTCATTGTACTAGTTATTGATGGATAGTTTTCAGGTTGAATAGCAATTCTTTAAGGTGTAATGTTAGTTTTCAGGTTGATAGCGATTCTTTGAGGTGTAATGTGGTTAATCGACTCGAAGTCTCGAACAGTTTCTATTTATATTCTTATTTTCTTCTTGATATTAATAAAAATTTCTGCAAGAGTGAGCCAAACCTGTATTATTGCTGACAAGTAAGTATCTACTCGGGGGCCAAGATACTGAGTAAGTTGTCTTGCAAGGTCTCTCAAGAAGTCTTCATAGTCACTCCTGAAAAATAAAGGCTGCTTAGATGTAACCCCATTGAATGTTAAAGAAGTATAATTTAATACGATAAGCACATACCTATGGTCTGAACTAAACCGATGTGTATTGAGAAGAGCAGGGATTGCGTCAATTTCAATCAATGGAGCAATGCATTTTAAAGTGTTCTGGTAAAACAAAGTTGTTGTGTTGTTGATTCCACTTCCAAGAAACACATCATGTAAAGAAAACTTTCTGTTCAAAAAAACTTACCCGGCAAGCTTGTCGGACACCAAGATCATCATCATGAAGATGTAGAACCATACGTGGGAAGGCAGCATGAATCTGAGAGGGGAAGATAATGTTAAGCTCTAAGAGTCAATATGTGAAGCGGTGGCTCCTAAAATGCAACCAAAGAGGATAAAGCAAAGAGGCTTTTCATAATTCTACAGTTAATACAAGTAATATAATAGATACATTTAGCAAGGCATAAAAAACACCAAATGTATTTAACTAGTTTCTAATAGATCAAATCACAGTCAAGTGAACACCTGTTCACGAAATGAATCTAGTATTGATCCTGCTCCATAGCTGCTGAGTGCACCAAATGCTGCAAAGGCATTGGCTCGAATCTTTGCATTCAAGCAAACCTGTTGCCAAAGCAAAGGAAGTGATTAGGGGAATGACTATTTTATGGATAGTTGATACGCTGGCAACCGACAATTCAAAATTGTCAAAATTTTCCAAATTACCAGAAAAGTATTCAATTGGTATCAAATTTCAAGCATTTATAATGAAGAAATATCAGCAAAAAATAGCTCTTAATTTATCTGCCAGAAACAGCTATCAAACAGTTGACATCAGATTACTTTCCAATGAAAACTAGAAAAGCAAAATATTGTGGTGACATCTTGCAATTTTGAAGTAACCAATGTCAGTCATTCAGTTAAGACATTATATGTAATCATTGCTATGGTGAAGCCACAAAAGATGACTACTCAAGAAGATACATGTATATGCTAGTATATAACTCACTTGAAGATTACGGAGCCGGATTGAAAGGTTGAGCAGTACAGGTTCCACAGCATCAGTGGAGGACGACTCAAGAACCTACAAAGTATACCTTCCAATTTATCCCATGTACGAAAGCTAGATCCAAGTTTCTAAGACAGAAAGATATAATGATTTTACCAGCAATAAGCATGAAACTGCAGTTAACTGAACTGACTCATCTGAATCATCCAGTAAAGCTAATATCACCCCAAGAATCTGAGTAGTGTACTGAAGGACATGGATAGATGGCATCTACAAGATCAAATGGAAATTTGTTGCTCATTCATCAAGTATATAAAATTGGCCATTTTAGTTAATAAGATTTCACAGTTCTTTCAATGTGAAAATGAAAATACAGCAAAAGTCATAGTCTAAAAGAAAGAAGTACAATAGGGAAAAATTGGTAGGAGAAAACAAAGAGCCAAAATACCTGAACAAGTCCTCTTAGACAGAGACGCCTCACTGTCGGAGAGTCATCTGAAACATGCCGGCACAATGCTTCAACCATCTGCCCCAATAGAGGACCAAAGCCATCACTGCAGTCATGAAATTATTCTTTAGAATCAGCAAAGAGAAAACAAAATGAGAAACTATTAACAATTGTGCCCTTTAAATTCAATCCGAAATAACAAAGAAAAGAAATCATATACTAGGGACTCCCATCTCCCTGACTGACACACACAGGTATTCTTTCCTTTTAGCCCTTATCTTAGTGGTCAAACAAGTGAGTATCTTTGCCACAACTCCATGCAAACTCCATCGATCTTCCAAATATGTAGCTTGGGGTGGAGTTGGATTTGTAGGCAAGGACAAGCAAAGATCTACACATACCTATAGCGCAAAAACTCTGATAATGCTGCTGCGGCAGCTTCCCTCTGTACTCTTAGGGGTCGATCCAATGACTTACTTAAGAACAAACATATTGTCGGTACCTGGAAAATATGTATTTAGTGAGAATATCTATAGCAACTTAAGAAGTTCTGTGCATGTGAAATGTATAGTTAAGAGGGATGAAAAAGTAGTGAACTAAAATCCACTTCATTTTTATAATATTCTGTTGATGAATTATTACCAAGAGTAATGCTACCCACCCCTCCAATCTTCCCCTCCTTACATGGTTCTAATTGGACAACTAACTTTCTTTTTAACTAATGGTGGGGTCACCCAATTCATGAGCACCCAATGATTATAAGCCACATCAAGGAGGGAAATATTAATGGAAACATTTGGAAGGGAAAATAGCATTTTCCTTATTTCCAATGCCAAAACATAATGTGTATTCAGTTAAACAGAGATTAAGGCTGTGTTTGGAAACCTGGAAAATGATTTCCGAAAATCATTTTCTGGGTTTCCAGTGTTTGGCAAGTGGGGGAAAATTTAAGTCAACGGAAAATAAGCTTCGGTCAAAGGGAAATGACTATACTTTTCTGGGAAACGACTTCCCCCTTTTTTTGGGGGAAGTCATTTTCCGAGATTCAGCTGTGCGAAACGGCGACCTTCATCTTCTTGCTGTTGGTTCTTCATCTTCCTGCTAGAGAGAAACCACGACCTTCTTCATCTTTGTTGAATAATAGGAAAGTTGTCTTAGTTTCCTATTCTTATTAGTAGTTTCCTATTCCTATTAGGACTAATTTAGTATCTAGTTTAGTATATATAGAGGTCCATAGAAGTATAGAATAGACATTAAGAGAGACAATCTATTGTACTCTTTCATTATAATATATTCTCTATATTCTCTTGTTCTTTGGTTATCACATATTTTGCTTCCGCCTAACTGGCGGGTGGTGGTTATTCTCCGCCCGCCAGACCTATCAATCCCTCAATTTCAACATGGTATCAACGCCTACTTTCCTAGGCTGTTTTTCTTCAAATATTAAAACCCTAATATAAACCCTAGCTTTCCGCCGCCGCTGCCGCCACCGGAGGGTAACCACTGCCGCCACTGTTTTCTCTCGTTCCGACGCACTTCTAGTTGTTGTTCAAAGCAACTAACACCACAGCCTTACTCGGAACCTTGTCGCGAGCCGTCGCTTGAAATCCGGTCGCCATTCACCGTCTCACGCGCCCACACGCGCCACCATCGTCGTCGGGAGTGCTTTCGCTTTTCCGGCCAGATCTCCTCTTCTCCAGTGATTTTGTGATCTCACCTCCTACACCAATGGATTCCTCTCCCTCTTGCGACCTTATCTGGAAAATTTCATCGCTTTCCTCCACCGCCGTTGACGCCGGCGACCTTCCTCACGCGCCGGCGCGTGAGTCTGCCTCCGGCGAGATTTTTCAGATGGTTGTTTTGCCCTTCTTTCAACTTTTTGGTGAAATTTGAAGGCTTCTTTGGGTTTGTTGCCGAACATTTTCCCATGGTGTTTGTGTTTTGGTATAACCGTGTTTGTTTCTTTATCTCCGGTATGCCTTATCCCATGGTTGGTCAGTTTCAGCACTACTATAAAGGCATTTGATTATTTCCCATGTTTCAAGTAAGGGGGAGTGTGACTATCTACAATTGGTGTGCTATCATTTACTATTATTTGCTATTTTATCTACTATGGGCTCCCTTTGCTATTCTTTGCTCCCTTTCTGCCTCTACCGCTCTCTTGTGTTATCGGGAGGTTGTTCATGTTTAACTCTATCCTTGGTGTGTTCATCTTCATTCCCGAGGTTCATGTTCAATTCTGTCCTCGGTGTGTTCATTCCCAAGATCGTGTTTAGCTTTGTCCTTGGTGTCTTCGTCTTTATTCCCAAGGGTCCTTGGTGTCTTCATCTTTATTCCCAAGGATTGTGTTCAGCTCCGTTCTTGGTGCCTTTGTGTTCATTCCCAAGGAAGGGTCAGACATAGTGCAATCTTCTTTGAAGTCATCCATCCTAGAGTCCTTATGTTGCTGTGATGGTGTTCGTGTTAGTCTTTACCCTTGGTGCCTCCATTCCCAAGGATGTTCATGACAAGCTTCGCCCCTGGTGCCTTCATTCCAAGGGTTGCATTGTCCCTCCGAAGCCATTCAGCACTGTTAACCTCTAGTTGCATTTAATTTTCACTTGTAATTTTGAGTGAGGTAGAGTGCTTGTTTTAATCCAAGCTTGGAACTTCAGATGTTCCAGCTTGAGGGAGAGTGTTGAATAATAGGAAAGTTGTCTTAGTTTCCTATTCTTATTAGTAGTTTCCTATTCTTATTAGGACTAATTTAGTATCTAGTTTAGTATATATAGAGGTCCATAGAAGTATAGAATAGACATTAAGAGAGACAATCTATTGTACTCTTTCATTATAATATATTCTCTATATTCTCTTGTTCTTTGGTTATCACATATTTTGCTTCCGCCTAACTGGCGGGTGGTGGTTATTCTCCACCCACCAGACCTATCAATCCCTCAATTTCAACAATCTTCTTGCTGCCAGATACATGTGGATGTTTCTGGCGGAAACCAAAGCACTCTGGTTTCCCCCGGAGACCAGAGATCTAGTTTCCGAGGGAAACCAGTGAAGATTTTTTTTTTTTTTTCTTTTAATATTGCTGGATTTTTGTTCGTTTTCTGGAACATGAATCAAACACACCAAGACAGTTTTCTGGAATGCAACCAAACACTGAAAATGAAAATGTTTTCTGGAAATTGACTCATTTTTCAGAAAACATTTTCCAGAAGTCATTTTATGGGTTTCCAAACACACCTAATATCTCAAAAATCTTGGAGACTTGATTGTGGAAGGGGCTGACAGATGTGCTATACACTGCTCATGACAGAACTATCCATTTATCCTCCACCATTTGTCTGCATGGTTAGTTCTTTTTCCTTTACAAATGTAGAGGAGGCATTTTTTATTATACATAAGATATTTAATCATTTAAATTTTAAATAATACTCCTCATGTGCTACTGAAGTTTCTTTTCTATCAGAACCAAAAACATTAATCAAGTTCCTTCCCTACAAGGGTTTTTAAAATACTAAAACTGTTCAAGTAAGAGACACTCATTCTGGTCTAATTTTCTTTCAATCAAACAGGAAACTATTAGGAGATGTTATAATTTAAGATTGGGCCATGGTCACTCAACTGGGCTATAATGCACATGGGCCAAACCACACTAAAAGATTGAATCCAACCAATTAGCTAGTCTAACCCATGGCCTTATAACGAAAGCTCTGGACGCCACCAAAGTGGACCTAACAAGCGGGCTTAAGCTTGGACGCCACCAATACCCATAACCGGGTGAACCCAAAGTGGACCGAACAGGCTCTGATACCATGTTATAATTTACGATTGGACCAGCTTGGACGCCACCAATACCCATAACCAGGTGAACCCAAAGTGGACCGAACATGCTCTGATACCATGTTATAATTTAAGATTGGACCAGCTTGGACGCCACCAATAACCCAAAGTGGACCGAACAGGCTCTGATACCATGTTATAATTGGACCAGACCCTCCCCTGAAACGTACCCATAACCGGGTGAACCCAAAGTGGACCGAACAGGCTCTGATACCATGTTATAATTTAAGATTGGGCCAGGGTCACTCAACTGGGCTATAATGCACATGGGCCAAACCACACTAAAAGATTGAATCCAACCAATTAGCTAGTCTAACCCATGGCCTTATAAACCCATATGTTCTCTCTTATTTTATAGATGTGGGACTCTTAACAGGAGGGAATGTTACAATAGAAATCATAAAGAGAAGGTCTTCCTATTACTTTGAAAGAAGTTAATTGGTTCACCAATGAACTACATGGGAAACTGGACCTTCTTTCTTTAATTTCCAGTAGAGTGAATTCCCAGTGTGACAAGATAAATAAGCTTTTCTAATTTTCATTTTATTTTCTTTACCCAGTAAGGTTACCACCGTCATGGTGAAATAAATAAGCTTTTCTTAAGATTCCCACTCTGCTTAAACAAAATGAAAGGAAGAAATTCTTTTTTCCTTTTTTTTTCTCATTGTTTTCTTGTCTCTTCACTTTTCAGGTGTGTGTGTGTGTATGTGGGGGGGGGGGGGGGGGGGGGGGTGTGTGGATGAAGAGGAGAGGCATTTCAGTGGGTTCATTGTACCTCCTTTGGTCTTTTTATAGAGATGCTTCCAGCAAGCTCCCCAATAAGATTTATCCACTTCTCATTTTCATTTTGCTCTCCACCCCTAGCCAAAATCTGTATGACATATTTGCCTTATTTGATTATCGATGTCATTGGTAAACTCATAAAAGCTTCAACAAAGCAAAAGATGACTCTACCTTTCCCATCTCAAGATCACCAACACATTCACAGAAAGCTTGAAATGCATTCAACAGGGCACTGAATTCACGGGAAAACATATGGCCAGAAAAAGATAAATTAATATCAAAGCAATTCATAGCATATGTTTGTTGCATGTCAGTATGATGTATGCAAGAATATTACCGGAGTGGTTCTTGATCCCCATAGCTAGCTAAACCATGGCAGGTTCCCAAGTGAAGAGTAAGTGTTGCAAGCACAGAGGCATAACTTTGCTCAACAGTTTTTCTCCCAAATTTACCACCACCTCTGGTGAAGAAAAAAACAATCTTGCTAATGAATCAAATGTACATAAGAATTCAATCATGAAATTCAAAATTACACCTGAAGAAAGCAGTGAGAGCCAATACTGCTGCCCGTGAAACATCATCCTCTATGCTACCATCAACAGAATTCCTGGAACTCTCTCCTTTCCCACTATCACCACCTTTCAGTGCAGGAGATTGATTGATGACAGATATCACATGCTCCAGAAATGAATGTGAAAGTACCAAATGCTGTGAAAATGCCTGTTGCCCCAGTCAATGGATCCCAAACAAGGATCCCAAACAAAGTTAAATTATCAAGATGTTTATGTGTATTTAAATTACTATAGTTGGCTACAAAGCAATAAAGTGATTAATAAAGCAAAGGAATTGACAAGATAATCAGCAAAAGTTTGCCTATATCTAAATGCAGCAAGCGTTTACACAGCAAAACTAGATGTTCTAATTTTATTTTTTAAGAGTTCATAATATTTAGCAGGTATTTTCTTTAGGCTTCTTTGTGGTCTATTCTTTGTGATCAGTTTTTGTCTGGGTATGGTGTGGGTTCGGCTCATTTAATTAAGGACGGTGTCGATGGGCATTCCTTCATCGAAGAAAAGAAATAGCAGAAAGTTTTGGCCAAATAGGACTATAGGAGTAGGTTGTGTTCAACTAGAAAGGCATTGACAGCTTTGGTGACGGGAGGTATCCGTAGGCATTGGTAGCATCCAAGCTTCCAGTTCAGGGGGAGTGTCCTATCCCAAGCTTGTTTGGTTCATGTTGGGTTCACCCGGTGTTTCTCCGTGGTATTGGTGGCAGTTCGGTGCACGTTAGTGGCATTCAAGCTTCTGTTTGTAGGGATGGTCCAATCTCAAGCTTGTTTGGTCTACGCTAGTAGCGTCAACTTTGGTGGCATGTACTGGGCTCGGGTACAAGCCATGAGTGATTTTATGCGGTGTTTGGCCAGGTTTTCTTTGTGTTCGGTGGAAGCCTTGTTGGTGCCAATCCCTGCCACTGCAAGATCCGAAGATTGTTATAGAAAAGCTTTCGTTTTAAGGGAGTGTCTTAAATAGATTTGAGTTATTTCGTTATTTAGTTATTTTGGGTTATCAGCTATTTGTGTAACAAGTTGGGCATGATTAATATCTATGCTCCAACTTGAAAGGGAGTGCTATGGAATATACATAATATATGGAATCTCTATAGATTAGGCAGTCTTAGGGATTTAGGCAAGTAGGCATATGGAAACTTGTTTCCTATTCAAAGTCTTCTAGCGTGTATTTATAAGGCTTTGTATTCTCTTTTCATAAGACAGTATATTCAGAAGTCCTCTCTTTACTTTCGTAACAATGATATTTAGATTCCCATCACAATTCAAGAGGCATTACAGAATTCAGAATGGAAGAAAGCAGTAGAAGATGGGATTGATGCACTTGAAAAGAATGGAACATGGACTATTACTAATTTGCCAGTTGGGAAAAGACCCGTGGGTTGCAAGTGGATTTTCACCATAAAGTATAAAGCAAATGGAACAATTGAGAGATTCAAGGCTCAACTTGTGGCTAGAGGATTTACACGATCCTATGGGATAGATTATCAAGAAACTTTTGCTCCTGTAGCAAAACTTAACACTATCAGAATTCTTCTCTCATTAGCTGTCAACCAAAATTGGTACTTGCAACAGTTGGACATAAAAAATGCTTTTCTAAATGGTGACCTTGAAGAGGAAATCTACATGGAAACCCCACCTGGTTTCAAAGGAGGTATGGCAAAGAATCAAGTTAGCAAACTTAAGAAGTCCTTGTATGGCCTTAAACAATCCCCCGGGCTTGGTTTGATAGATTCACAAAGGTGATTTTGAAGCTTGGCTATAAACAAGGTCAGTCAGATTATACTCTGTTTGTTAAGAATTCTCATACAAGAAAAATTGCTATACTGATAGTCTATGTCGATGATATTATTCTATCTGGGAATGATGTCGAAAAATTACAGATTTTGAAAAAGTGTTTGTCAAAAGAATTTGAGGTTAATAAAGATCTTGGAAATCTAAAATATTTCCTTGGGATGAAAGTGGCTCGACCAGATATTGGTTTTGCAGTGAGTGTTTTGAGCCAATTCATGCATAGCCCTACAGAGAGACACATGGAGGCAGTTTATAGAATTCTTAGATACTTGAAGATGACACCAGGGAAAGGCTTATTTTTCGGAAAGACAGAAAATTGTGACATTAAGATGTACTCAGATGTTGATTAGGCAGGAAACATCACTGATAGACGGTCGACTTTTGGATATTGTTCTTTTGTTTGGGATAATCTTGTTACATGGAGGAGTAAGAAGCAATCAGTGGTAGCCAAAAGCAGTGCAGAAGCCGAGTACAAAACACTAGCACAAGGAATTTGTGAAGGGATTTGGATAAAAAGGGTTCTCAGTGAATTGGGACAAGTGAGTTCATCTCCTATTCTAATGATGTGTGACAATCATGCAACTATTTGCATAGCAAAGAATCTTGTTCATCATGATAGGACTAAGCACATTGAAGACTTAATTTGCAAGCTAGGATTACATGATATATATTCCCCAGCTTGAGGGAGAGTGTTGAATAGTAGGGAGTCAAAATTAGGGAATTTATTTTAGGAAAATATGTTAAGAATAATAGAGAGATTGAGGGTGATTTTCAGTATCTCCTATGAATCAGTTTCTTGATTTTCAATTACCAGATTTTAAGGAAAGAACTAATTACTAGAGTAGGTTGTATATATGCTATTGTAATATCCATTAGTTTAATGCAAGAATTTTCAGAATTTCTTCAGTAAACACCAGCAAATGATCAATTAATATGCTCACATGGAAAGCATCCTGTATTGGCCAACCACCACGCAGTCTGTGTATATCTTTTGTCACCATATCTCGTCCTGCAGCAGCTAATACTTCAGTGAACACAACTTTTGAGGTTGTGTTTTCAGCTACAGAACATATCTTTCAACAGTTAAAGAAGTCACACATAAGAAAATTCTAGGCAAAAATGTGAAAACATCTTCCAACAAGCTTTAACAAATGAAAACAGATAATACGATGGTAATTATAGTTAAAATAGACATTGCAGAGATGAGGATACAGCTCCAAGAGTTTCCTGACGTAAATACTTCTCTGTTACATGAACCACAGCAGTGAGCAATGATTGCGATGTCCTGTTGTATATGCATGTATATGCCAAAAAAAAAAAAAAAAAAACAACAACAACAACAACAAAATCAAGCTTGGTTGAAGAATAAATACCCAAAATAAATAAATAAATCCTATCCACCCTATCTACATGAAATCCATAATTAAGTCCATTTAATAGAGGACCTTGAAACTTCAATCTCATTCAACTCATTTCCCCTGTTTGTAACAAACTCAACCACTGCTTGAATAGCACCTTCAGCAGACTGCTTGATCTTGTCACATATAGCTCCAGAGCAACCATGTAGAGCAGCAACAAGCTGTACAAGACATGATATTGCAGATTATTCAAAAAAAAAAAAAAAAAAACCAAACAAACTTTCAACACTGTCAAACCTCATCCTTATTCAGCAAGGTACAAACAGATGAAACAACCCGGTTGAACACCTCTGATGGGTCTATTGAAGCATCCTGGCAATATAAAATTAAATTCAGAAAAGAAGAAATTACTTTGATTATACAAGTAGCAAATTAAGAATGTTGTGGAACCATTTTATCGCTTCATATCAGTGATTAAGAAGGGAGAGAATTCTAGAAGAACTTACACTTCTTAAGATAGCCACAACATCCTCAAGGGATGACAAAGCAATGTAAGACAGCTCTATATCGATTCCAAGACTAGAATTTATGGGCTTAGGTAGGGAGAACGATATATTGAAAAATAGATTTAGAATCTGCAAGGAGAAAACATGTGATCTTTTATACGCGACATCCAGGGACAACATGAAAATATGAAAAATATCCCTTTTGATTCAATACACTAACAGCAATTTCAATTGAAATTCCATTTGAAGACTTCATCCCAGTAAAAACTGTGCAAACTTGCCTGAACAGAGACTTTCCTAACTTCATAATTTGTATCTATGCAGCGAGGCAGATACACCATTATTCGCTCTCCCAATGACAAAGCATCACGACTTGGTAAAAAAAATGCAGCTATCAATTAAACAAAAAAGTGTTAACACATAAAAGTTGGATTAGTAGCATGAGGGGAATAACTAAGAAGAGAGAATTACATGGTAAATTGGAGAGATTGCGATTAGCAGCATGGTCAATTTGTTTGCTATGACTGCAACTACCCTGACAGCCCAGTGCACAGTATCCATTGACACAAATTGCCCGAAACTTGATGAGCAGCTCATGAGCTGCTAGACACCCTCTTTTTCTTTGGTACTCCAAAGAAGAGGAAACAAATGGATCAATATTTCTCAGAATATGCAACAGCTGCTCTGCTCGACTCCTGCCATCTTCTCCACTATATTGGAAATGATAATCAAATAAGCTTAGAGCACATAAGATATATACTTCACTAATTTACAGTTGTTACATAATATCACAGGCACAAAGATATGCTATATGACTCACAGTTTACTTATAGTTTACCTGATCTTAAAAGTCTACTAAAACAACCACCTTTTGGAAAGAAGTCAACCTTAAATATCTACTAATATAAAGCAAACAAGCAACAGAGTAAAGTACCTTGTGACCAGTATCGTGCATAGAAGAGTAATGAGATTGTCTATAAGGGGATTAATAACATCAGAAGGATCATTTGGAAGACCAAAAAATCCAATAGTGGCCTGTCAAATGAAAAAATATTTTGACTCTTATCTTCAGCACTATGTTGTCCATCATAAAAATTAAGCAAGCAACATTTTCACATAGAATTTCCACTGGTTCGCACCTTCATAATAAGATTTCTTGTTTCAGTAGTCAGTTTTGGCTCCACAGAAACTAGCGTAGTGCAGGCGCTTAAAGCAAGGGACTGCACCAAAATTTCCACATTCCCAATTTTTTTGTGACAAAGGCAAGGAGAGAAAGGATTTAGTTTAGAGAATTGGATAAAGATGGAACAGAAATTATTTCTCAACAAAAATAAAATAAAGATGTTACAGAATCATATTGTCCAAAATCCAATACAAATATACAATACACAAACCTGGGTGTGCAAGAGCTCAATGTTAGAATCAGAAAATCCTTCTTCCTCGTCTCGGCCCATTAAAGTTAATATATAGTCAAGTAATAGGTCTCTTCTTTTTAGTGGGAATGATATACCACTTTCAGATGCACCGATTACAGCCTGACCTGCATTTTTGTTATTAAAATAATCAAAAAATTTCAGTGCCCTATCAAAATCCATTTCCACACTCAAGAAAGTTTTCATATTTTTGGACTCATGTTTATGGAGAGAATACAAAATTTTCACAAAATGCCTTGTGTTAATCCTAGAGTATAAGTAACTGCTTTATTTAATAAAAATAAATAAATAATAAAATAAAATAAAAGGAATGCATGAAGTGGGATACAACTTTTTTTTCAAGTTCATGGGTTCATGAATGTATTTATTTAATAAAGCTCAGGCCGCTCATTACATTTTACACAAAAGAATAAACTAAATGTGCTCAGTCAATCACAGATAACCATTAATAAACAGACACGAGAACATGAAAGTGCTTCTGCAAACCTAGTAAATCAATAGCAGTGATAACAGCCTGCTTTGCTCTGGGATGGCGTACATGAAGTAGTCGTGAAAGCATATTAGTTCCCTGTAAGCAATGCAACAATCATATTGTGTAAAAACAAATAAGGCTGCTTATTAAACAGCTATATAAACTAAAGTTGAGAAAAAACACAATTTATGCAAGCTAAGTTAATGTGAAAATAGAAGCCCAAATTTGGAGACTTGGGCTTTCTACTCAAAAGTAGAAGAGCAGACTAGCAGAGTAGGATTTCTACATAAAAGGGATCCTTATTGGAGTATGAACAGAGAACACATGAAGATACTTTGCAGCCACTTTGACCGCATAAAGAAGAAGGCCTAGCCTTCAGAAAATAATGAGATCTACATACCTTAAATATGCTAGTGAAAGAAAATAACAAGATGTAAATGAGTTTGAATATAGATAGAGTAGTCCTTGGTTTGACAAGAGGACCTTGTTGAGTGAAATCAGGTGAATACCAGATATCTAAAAACTGTCATTAATTGGTCTAAATAAAACCTTAATCTTTACATGATATTCCAAAACAAACATTCAATATGCAGCCTGTCAGGTTTTATTGCAGTTTCAAAAGCCCACACTCATTTTACCAGATTGGCTATCTCATATTTCTAAAATGTGCTTCTGACATAGACAACTTTCGAGCATAATAATATCTCTAAATATTCATTAGTACTTTTTTTGAAGGAAAATATTCAAAACTAATGAGAAAGAGCATTAAAAAGCTTGATGACATCACTTCCATGTATACACATTAATGACATTATAGATCTGTAGGAAACTCATACACACCACAAGTGCATCTATTCTGGCTTCAATAACTGTTGGAGGAGCATACTTAGCAGCATATCCATACATCAATGCCAATGCAGCATGGGTATCATCAGATTCTTCCATTTTACCTCTATCTGAGAAAAAAGAAAAAATTCTGCAATAACAAGAATATAAAATCAAGATTAATTTTAAAAAATAGGTCCAGAGAAGTTGTGAATTTTCATGATATACAATATCAGATAAGAGTGAAACCCTCTTTTTCTGGTGGTCACTAAAAGTAGTACAAAGGCCTTGATTTTGGAGTCTTAGGGCTTCCTTTTATTTTTTAAGAGTAATGACTCTTCAAGAAATATAAAAGAATTGGAAATATTTATCAGTCACAATACAAACATCATTGATAAAATGAACTCTCATGATGGATGCAAACTTAGCTGACAATCAACCTCAAAAGTACAACGCATTCTATTTTACATCAGAAAATATGAATAGCTCTCCAAGATGATTGTTTCAACTCCTTTAAAGAATGAGTATCAGACAGGATATGTGAATTTCAACTTTGTAGATCATCCTGAGAAACAATTCTGTTACTCATATTGGTACAATACTAATATATTTAAACGCTAATATCTTGGATTCCTACAGAGGAAAAATATCTTAGAAAAAATTAGAGAATTTAAAGAAGAAATTGAGGATCAATGTTCAGTTCATACAGAACCATTAACTCTGCAGAAGAATTGCTAACAAAGCTGCATCTTATCAATGTGCAATATGCTAAGAAAGCCAAAATTAAAGGAAGATTAAGGAAACAGACAACTAAAGCATCACCTTTGTAAGATACTTTGGCCAACGTTATCTAGAATGCCTTTTAGTTTATCTAAAACTGTATCCAAGTGTGATGCTGCAACCTGAAACAGTATGCCAGCTACTCATAAGCTTGAAAACTGCAAATGGCTACACTGAGTTCCATAAAAATCTTATTTCAGTGCTGAATATCATCCAATGTAGAAAACAGATAATTTATGCAAAACTAGTTACCAAGCCCATGGCTTTAGCTAAACCAAGCCTATTTGTGGGGACAGCAATATTGGCTTGTCTATACATCAGATCAATTTTAGCACGAACATAAGCTCTATCATGAACTTTCTGCAGCAAAATGCCAAGGCACCTACATTAAAATGAAAAGGATAATAAAACATCTAAGCATCACACCACCAATCCATTCACCTACATGTAAATTACAAGTATTAAATGCAAGATCTGACACTAGGAATTTTACTTGACTGGAAGTGGAAAGTTGGAAACTTGGCAAAGTAAGAGATACCATCCACTCTTTTCTGGCATATGGATTTACTATAAAATTTTCACTCCATCCCAAAACAAAGTGGGCTACTTCACACCACATTCCATCAGACAAAATTGTTGGAATATTAAAAGTCTTGGGCAGCTTACTAGCCTTAGTAATTAAATGGGCAGCTCACAAGCCTTAGTAATTAAAGCCTTGGGGAGATGAGTAGTTTCTTTATTTATTATTGTTTACTCTTGTAGACCTATATATAGACTTGTAACTTGAAGTTAGATGTATATACAAGAACCCTTTCTAGCTTTTAACATGGTATCAGAGCCTCTTTTTTGGGGCCTGAAATTTCTCTCAAACACCTACAGCCGATGAACAGTGGTGACTGTTCATCATCCCTTTTCTGACAAAATTTTCCAAATCAGTTCGTCCCTTGTCTGCGATTATATGGTGATTTTCTCATATTTTTCTGAAAGCTATGGCAAAACATGAAAGTTTAAACAGCATGCTGAAAGTTGCCAGGACCAACTTGTCTCATACTGCTCTTGCATTAAAATCTTATTCATCTTGGATTCTTGATTCTGGAGCCACTGATCACATTTCTGGTAATCTCTCATTTTTCTCTAATATTGAGTTCTCAGATTCTCTTCCCGATGTCACATTTGGTGATGGATCAAAAGGAAAAGCTATAGGAATTGGAAAAGTCACCATTCATTCTTTGTCTTTATCCAATGTCTTTTACATTCCTGGTTGCCATTTCAATTTGATTTCAGTTAATCAACTTACTCACTCACTTAATTGCCTTGTCACCTTTTCTTCTGATTCGGTGGTTATTCAGAACCGTCAAACAAAAGGGACAATTGGTGTAGGATATGAATCACGAGGTCTATACCATCTTTCATGTTCCGCCAATACCAAAACAGCTTGCTCGGCTTCTATTTCACCCCTTTTTAACAATTGTCGTTTAGGACATCCTGACCTCAATAAATTAAAACAACTGGTTCCTGGATTGTCGAATTTAAAAACCATAGAGTGTGAATCATGTCAGCTTGGGAAGCACTCAAGAGCTTCATATCCTAGTAGAGTGAATAAGAGGGTCAATACCCCATTTTCTTTAGTTCACTCTGATGTTTGGGGACCGTGTCGAGTTTCATCCACTTTGGGTTTCTCATATTTTGTTATCTTCATTGATGATTTCTCTCGATGCACTTGGGTTTTTCTAATGAAGAACCGTTTTGAATTATTTGATGTGTTTCAAAAATTCTACAATGAAATTGTGAATCAATTTGGGGCATCTCTCAAAATCTTACGCAGTGATAATGCAAGAGAATATTTTTCTGACCCTTTCACTTCTTTCTTTTCCTCAAATGGAATACTTCATGAATCATCATGTGCTAGAACTCCTCAACAGAATGGAGTTGCTGAACGAAAAATTCGGCATCTTGTTGAAACAGCTCGTACTTTGCTTATTCATAACAAGGTACCTAAGAATTTTTGGGGGCATGCTATACTTCACTCTTGCTATCTCATAAATCGGATGCCTTCCTCTGTTTTGCAAGGAAAAATTCCTCTTCATATCTTACGTCCACAGGAACCTCTCCATAGCTTTGTTCATAATACTTCTCCAGGGCGTGATAAACTTGAGGCCAAGGCAATAAAATGTGTTTTCCTTGGGTATTCTCGCCTCCACACCGGGTCCCCAAACTTAACAGGGTCGGCATGCCTAACTCGGCCAGACCTTCGCGTCTAAGGCAGAACAACCCTTAAGTGTTACTTGCTTTAAGTGCTAAGGCAGAACAACCCCAAACTTAAAACTTGCTTTAAGTGTTACTGTCCTAGAACACACCGGTTTTATACCTCTTCCGATGTTACCTTTTTTGAAACAACACCTTTTTTCTCTTCCACCTCCGTTGAGTCTAATTTCCTAGGGGAACCCATTGAAATCACAGAAATTCTCCTTGTTCCTACTTTCTCAGAACCTATATCTCCCACTGTTCCTGAAAGGACCATACCTATTCCTGAAAGAACTATTCCAACACCAACCATTCAAGAGGAAGGACATATTCCACCGTTGTTGTACACCTACCAACGACGCAATCGTCAAGATTCCCAAGAGGATAGACATCCAGTCGAGTCATGTTCTACATCATTGTTACCCAATGATGCTGCACAAAACACCACGACAGACTCTCCCATTGCCAGTCGGGTAGGTAAAAGATCCACTCGAAATCCTTACCCTATCTATAATTTCCTTTCACAAAAACGTCTGTCTCCATCATATTGTGCCTTCATTGCTAGTTTGTCAACTGCTTTTGTTCCAAACAATGTCAAGGAGGCATTAACTAATCCAGGGTGGACTCAAGCAATGGTTGATGAAATGAAAGCACTACATTCTTCCAGGACTTGGGAGTTAGTACCTTTACCTCCTGGTAAAACTGTGGTTGGTTGTAGATGGGTGTATAATGTGAAGGTTGGTCCAGATGGACAAGTTGATAGACTCAAAGCTCGACTTGTGGCTAAAGGATACACATAGGTTTTTGGCATTGACTACACGGATACCTTCTCACCGGTGGCCAAGATCACTTCTATCCGCCTCTTACTCTCAATGGCAGCCAACCATCACTGGCCACTGTATCAGTTGGATATAAAGAATGCCTTCTTACATGGGGATCTGAATGAAGAAGTGTATATGGAGCAGCCACCTGGATTTGTGGCTAAGACAGGAGCTAATCTTGTTTGTCGTCTTAAGCGCTCTCTCTATGGGTTGAAGCAATCTCCACGTGCCTGGTTTGGGAGATTTAGAGATGTGATCCAACAATTTGGCATGATTCAAAGCAAGGCTGACCATTCTGTTTTCTATAAACATCTACTTGGAAAAAGTATATATCTTGTGGTTTATGTTGATGATATTGTCATTACAGGGAATGATAGTGAAGGAATAAATCAGCTTAAGAAACATTTGTTTCAACATTTCGAGACAAAGGATCTTGGAAAATTGAAGTATTTTCTTGGTATTGAAGTTGCTCAATCCAAACAAGGTATCTATGTGTCTCAACGAAAATATGTTTTGGATATTCTTGAAGAAACAAGAATGACAAATTGCAAACCAGTTGACACACCCATGGATCCAAATGTCAAACTTCTTCCAAGACAGGGGGAGCTCCTATCCAATCCAAGTAAGTATCGGAGATTAGTTGGCAAGCTATTGTACTTGACTATCACTCGACCAGACATCTCCTTTGCTGTTAGTGTAGTTAGCCAATTTTTGCAAGAGCCATGTCAAAGTCATTGGGATGCAGCCGTCAGAATATTGAGATATGTGAAAAGGTCTCCAGGTACAGGGTTGCTCTATAAAGATCATGGACATACAGAAATTGTTGGCTATACAGATGCAGATTGGGCTGGATGTCCTTGGGATAGGAGATCAACATCAGGATATTGTATTCTATTTGGAGGTAATCTTGTCTCTTGGAAAAGTAAGAAACAAGATGTGGTTGCACGCTCAAGCGCAGAAGTTGAATACTGAGCAATGGCACTTGGAATATGTGAGCTAATTTGGGTTAAACAACTTCTTACAGAACTCAATTTCTATAAGCATGGTCCTATGAAATTAATTTGTGATAATCAAGCAGCGCTCCACATTGCGTCTAATCCTGTCTACCATGAAAGGACTAAACATATTGAGGTTGATTGCCACTTTATACGAGAGAAGGTCGCATCCGGAGACATTGTTACCACATTTGTTGGGTCAAATGATCAACTTGCTGATGTTCTCACCAAATCTCTCCGTGGACCTAGGATTGAATACATTTGTAGCAAGCTGGGAGCTTTTGATTTATATGCTCCAGCTTGAGGGGGAGTGTTGGAATATTAAAAGTCTTGGGCAGCTCACTAACCTTAGTAATTAAATGGGCAGCTCACAAGCCTTAGTAATTAAAGCCTTGGAGAGATGAGTAGTTTCTTTATTTATTAGTGTTTACTCTTGTAGACCTATATATAGACTTGTAACTTGAAGTTAGATGTATATACAAGAACCCTTTCTAGCTTTTAACAAAAATATATCAGGCAAAGAATAGAAATCAATTTATTACCGATGAAGCAATGCAGAGTGCTCATTATCAGATTTATAAAGTTCATATTGCCTTGCAAATGTATTTCCAAGCAATAGCACCCAATCAACATTCTGAATCACATCCAGAGATTCGGCAAGAAACTGTGAACCAAGAGCACAAAGTCATCAGGAAATAATCAAATAATAATAAACTAACTTCTCAAATGAATAAAAATACAGAAGTTTACACTGATAATCATGTCATCCCAAGATTCTTGATATAAAGGATCCTGCTTTAGGTCTTCAGTGTCACTCACATATGCTTTCATCTTTGGAATCTAGAGCTTATCAAACAAGACAACCAATTAGGACAAGAATTAAACTATTTAACTGTATTCAGGAATCAAACAAGAGAAGCCAAACCAGAAGTCAGAGATAGGTAATAATAGAGCCATAACAGAATATTAGTGATGTAAATAAATTAAAAAAAAAAAAAAAGCATCAGCCATGAAGACAATAGATGCATGACATTCAAAAATGGAAAAGTTCAGGATTTGCCGATTAGCAAGCAATCAATAACTATGCAACCTAACCACATAAATACATAATTGTTTCAGATGTTTCTTTAACTATTATGATTTTTCTTCACCATTAGACTGTCAATAATATCTTGAAAAGACCATCAATTATGTTGAATATAAGATCCTAACACTCGTATTCTAAGAGTTCTTTTTTTGGTATGCAACTAGTATTCTAAGAGTTAGTGACAGGAACTACAGAATTGAATCACCCACTTATTTCCGTTGTTTATATAAAAGGTACGTAGAATATCTTATTTAAATACATAGGGATGAGGGTGCACGTGCCTGAGCTATCACTAACTCTTATACTATTAGCATTAGGATTGCAAACTCTTTAACTACTAGGATTAGGGTTTTATAGTTAACAAATTATATAACCCACTTGCATAGAATACATAGATGCCTGTTTAAAAATAAGCCTCTTATATAGCACCTTGTAGAAACTTTATACCTCATCTTGCCAAAAGGAGTTAATGTTCTTGGGAAAGAGAGGTGCTAGGTACCACAGGACCTGTGAATAGAAATAGGAAAACATTAAGCAGTAAATATTTCTTGTTAAACAAAGCGCATCAATCAATTCAGGAAAATAAGTACTGAAACTTAAAAGCAGAATTGACTAAGAAAAAATTTGAGGGTAACACCATCCTTGACAGTGAATTCCTGGGTGCGTGAAATGAAAAGCATAGAATCATCCCTCCAGGATGACCAAGGTAAAAATAAAAAATAAAAGATAAAGGAGAGAGGAGTTGTTAAAAAATTAGTTGTTTTCCCTATTATTGGATTAGAAAGTTTTCCTAATTATGTAATCACATAGCTTTCCAATCTTTCCTACTGTTAGGTCTTGAATTCTTGATTTGGGAAATTCTGATCACATATTACCCCTCAAGAATATAGAGGAACAATGAGCTATAGGAGCAGGGAAGTAATTATGCAGATGAGGATCTTTCTAACACAAACTAATATTTCAAAGTTCAGTGTAGCTAAAAATTTCATTTACCCCTGAAGGTAGAGCTTCACTAAAACAAACCTAACAAGTAATCAAGCATCTATAAATCTATATACTTCTCCTAATTGATCCAAAAGCAACAATCAAATATAAATTCCCAGATTCTGATAAAATTAATAACTTATGTAGTTATCATAAAAAACCGGGCCTTGAAATAGACTTACACTCAAGATTTGAGTTACCAAGTGCTCTCTTGCCAGAGGATTATGCAGAAGTACCACTAAGCGAGCAAAAAGTTCCTAAAAGAGATCCAAGTCATAATTCAATTCACAAAACTATGGGCACAAATGCATGATACTGCCGTGTACAATTGTACATTGATGAGAGAGATTCTTGCCTCAGGTTTTGGAATATCAGTGCGAGCCTTACACTCCGAAAGCATCGCGTTACTTTCAGAGGATCTGCGCCGGCACAACTCTGAGATGCATCGGCAGACCTGTAAAAGACTATTTAGTAAGTCTTGGGTGTAAATAAATAAAAACAAAGCTCTATCCATTTTCTCCATTTTTCTTTTTTTTTTTTTCATTTGTGATTTTTTTTTAAATCTCTTTCATTCCAAGTTATAAAGTATAAACAGAAAGCATGAAATTGTCTGGTTTTAGATGAAAAACTGTGACTGCAACAACATAAAATGAACCAAATTCAGGGAATACTTTATTCAAGAGGAAGTGTTTGAAAATCTAGAACAAGGCAAAAAAGGAATGCTTAGAAATTTTGTTTCCACAAATAGTTCCTCATAGTAGTAGGAAGTTCTCATGAACACTAGAGATGTATCTTACTGTTGCCACTGCACCAGTGTAAACTCGCGGTATAATCATTTTCAATAGAAATGGCCAGAGAACATGCTGCAATTATCATATAACAATTCAGTTATTAAAACCTCCACCAACTAATATAAGCAAAGCTGCACAAGATACTACTTTGCAAAACAGAAACAAATAAAAATAGAAATCTGAAACAAAAAAAATAATAATTATTATTACACATAAATCCAACGTGCCTCTAACGGTCTAACCTCACACAGAAAAAGGAGGGGAAGAGAAGCAATAATATACCTCCATTTCAGGAACAGTAACAGTTATTAGAAGAAGACCCTTTTCACAGACACCCCTTAGTTCTGTTGTAGTGACAGCTCCGGCCTTGAACTGAGTTGAATGGAAAGATTTAGCAATAAAAGACATATGCACAAAACAAGGAATTTTGCAAAGATGGAGACATAATGCAACAATCCAACTATGTATAAAAATGAATTTGCAATCATTTCAAAAGTATTACAACAAAGCACACTAATAATCATGAAATTCATCCATGCATTAGAGGATTGGTGCCAACCTCCAATTTTCTATATACAAAGGGGTAATAATTGCCAGTAAACCTAGATGATTCCCTAGAACTTTCAAGTTCAACATTCTCCAGATCTGGCATTGCACAATGGCGTACAAGATATTCAATGAACAACTCCCCAGAGGAACCAACCAAGTAACAGTGGGAAGCCATAACAACAATTAACTGCAACAACAGAAATATAATATCACTCTGGATTTTTTTTTAGTGTAATTAATCACAATGTCACTATGGAATCATGAAATGAATCCCATTTATAATTCTAGAAATCTAGAAATAGATAATACATGAATGTTCCAAGTCATAGAGTACCTCTGCAAGAGCTTTACGAACCCCTAAATTGTGTTCATCTATTAACAGCTTCACTGATTCAATTAAGATAGGCCGTTTATTATGCCAGGACTCGGCCAATCTTGTAAGGAAATTATGACAAAGTTAGAAGACGATCATCAATATGCGCATGTGTATAAGTGACAGAAAGATTATCTCAGCAAAAAAAAAAAAAAGAAAAAACAAACCTGGGCAATAGATGCTTTAAAACACAAAGGGAACCAAAAGTGAATGGTTCTTCTTTCAACCTGCATTTCTGGTGGTGGCAAGCAAAAATTTGTGTTAACTGCAGGTCAATGATCAATGTGTAAACTAACAAACTCAAAACAAAACAAAACTAGTAACTTGTTTACTACTTTACTATACTGAAAACAATGCACAAATGAAAAGCAGAAAATTGGAGAAGTGTTATAAAGGCAAGTCCTGAGTCGAAGTACCCCAAACCATCCTGCACCATTTGAGGGGGACACAAGTTTCCTAATGTATTGAGGCAACACCTTTCCTCACAAACTTTGGAAAAAAAAAATGGGAACTACAGCATAGATATGAATTTGTATCCTCAATGGTTCAGTTTTCAATACATATTGAGGCATCAGGTATTAATCTTTTCTTCTTCATCTTGACCTCGGTCTATGTCAGTTGCATGGCTTTTCATGTGCATGACTCCACTCTATTGTCTACTAAAGGTATGAGAGAAGTAGATGGTAGAAAGACGTGAAAATCACAAAAGCAAATACATAGACTAAAGAAGAAAGTCACTTGGTATGGCAGTTGAGGTAGGCAATAAACATGCAAAAAGTATATAAATATATTTGTGGGGTTACATCCCAGCAAGGGATCTAAGAAAAACACCTCACCTTATGTATTCACCTTCTAAACATTGGTTGTAAACAATAGTTTTTCTCTTTTTTTAGGATATATTGTGGCCATAAAATTTTAGTAACTAGATCCACAAACTAATTCAAGTATGGAACAGAACCTACATTGAGAAGGAACACAAACAAATCCTCAGGGTACACCGAACCAACTGTTAGAAAGCAATGCTGAACTTCATTATAAGTCTGTCCTTCACCAAAAAAAAAACAAATAAATAAATGAAAGAACAAATCAGCTATCAATTAGAAAACTCCACACAGAACCCTCCCCCAAAAAAAGGTTCATAAATCAAACATACTGTGAATTAAAGGGAAAGAGAAATTTTTATCAAATGGATAACAGAATAGGGACAGCATGCTACATCATGAGCCAGCAGTGAGAGGACAAAGAATGCAAAACCTAACTCAACCTGAAAAAATAGCTAGACTGATCTATAGAAAATTCAAGACTCTTAAAGAAGCTAAAAGAACATAATAAGTTTGTGAAAATTATTATTTGCCAATGTTCTCCCTCAGAGTAAGCTTAATGCATCAACTGGAATAGGCTTCTTTCTTCATTCCTGTCTCAATTTCACTTTTACCATCTAGAAATCTACAGCCATCTACTCTGCCTCTTCATCATCAATAAAATCATTTTCACTCCCAAAAGAAACAGATAGAAAATGTCTAGCAGTGAATCCGTTACCAAAATTCATTAAAGGTGTAGCTAAGGTTAAGGAATACTCCCTACATCCCTGCATAAGTTTCCCAATTTCACTGTCAAATAGATATTTAAGAGTTGTTTATACTCATACAAAACAAAATACAAATACAAAGATAAGATAACAATGCATTCATCATTTCAAACAAATATAAACCTTCAGGCCCACTGGAAAATCTGAATGTTCCTTTTTGTCATTATTGCTGCAAACGAGTAGCAGAGTTGACAAAACAACAGTGAGGTCCTGCATTTGGAATGGGTGAAGTAGCTTCCTTTAGAATAATGTGTAGCTCATGTGTGTAAATGTTTGAAAAATAAATAAAATAAATAAATAAATAAAATACATAAATAGCAAAACCTTAGATCACATAGCATAAGATGCAGTAGTTACAAAAGCACAGATCACTCACTGATGCTTCGAAATAGAAATGTACACACTCAAATCTATAGAAAAATAAAATCAATCAAGGGCTTAGATACATCTGGCCCCCTCCTCCCAAATGAAAGACTGAGAAAGATATTCAATTCAACAAAGCCTAATCCCAAACAAGTCTGGATTGGCAATATGGATTTTATTCTCCATTCAGCTATCTCTAGAACTAGTTGGAGGCATAACCCCTTGCACTACCATATAAGTGTGGCCTTCCCTCACTTGCATAGATCCTGCTACTACTATGTTACCATCTTAACCTGGCATCCATATGTCAAAGGTCTATGTTGAACATGTTCATACCATCTTAATATATTCTCTCTCAAAGGAAAGTGATAGGTTTCCGCTGAACATGCTCAAATTATCTTAATCTATTCTCTCTCATAGGAAAGGAAGATGTAGGCTGACCTTTACTTGAATTGAAGATATGCTAGCTCAAGAACTCAAATTGATTTAGCACTAATTAGAATGTAACAGAGAGATATAATCCATATATATTACCAGAATTAGGTTGGACTAAGGCTTAGTTGTTAAGTTGGAGAGTGCTGTCTGTAGGCAGACCTATGCAGCATACACTAAACCATCCCCATGTTCACTTTATCCCTGCTCCCTAGACTATAGGATATCCTGTGACATGAGCTCCCATCTCATTTTCTGGATGGCAGCATAACAAAACTAAGAATCATGTGATTGCTATGCCTTGAAATGCCAAAAAAGTAGCACTTTAACTTCTAAACACTAGCTGTTTCACTTGTGTGCAATGAACTTTATGCTGTCATTCAATATACAGAATTTGAATTTTATGATTAATGCAAACTTGCAAAGTATATAATATAACTTGTAATGAACTAAATTCATTATTTTTCATTATTTTTACAATATAATTAGCACAAAGAAAAATGATATTAAGAAGGAATCAGTTTGTATTGTAGTGCTAAGCAAGAAACCACTGATCTAAGCATTGAAATTAAAAACCACACTATAAAGGATGGCTAAAAGACTAATGCTTCCTACCTCAAAATCAAGCAAGGGAGGCCCATTGTTAGAGAGTAACGAGGCATTTAACAAACTGTGAAGACTACAGGTGGCGACGAATGCAGCATCTTGTTCTCTCTTATACCTAAAAGAGATGGTCAACAGAACAAACTCAGTGAGACTAGGTGATGTGCTTGTCTGCAGTGGCAGATCAAGAAATTTTGGATGGGAGCGGGGGCAATGATGGCATGATAATATATTAATATAAAAAAAAAATTATTTCTATTTTTATATTTAAAAAAAATACAAATAAAAAAGGATCAAATTTAATTATAATTGCCATTGATATTAGGTTAGTGCAACTTAAATTAGGGCTTCAAATTGTCAATTTAAGAATATATATATTTCCAA
Organism: Ipomoea nil; assembly: GCF_001879475.1. Lineage (NCBI taxonomy): Eukaryota > Viridiplantae > Streptophyta > Magnoliopsida > Solanales > Convolvulaceae > Ipomoea > Ipomoea nil. The sequence continues at coordinate 4,454,948 of NW_017619458.1, forward strand.
TTCCATCAATCAATTTCATAAGATTTTTGAGTTCATAAATACATTAACAAATAGTCTGATAAGAAAAGTCCAAAAAGTAAGTGGAAAACTACCAACAACAAAAAACCAATAAAACAAAACAAAACAAACATTAAAAATCAAAAACAAAAGGATTAGTGAAAAAAATTATAGAAACTATGAAAACAAAACAAAACAAAAGGACTAGTGAAAAATGATAAAAAGGAAATAGAAAGGAAACTGGGGTTTTACTTGGACCAGCACAAATTAGGTTTTAACTTGCACAAAATTTGGTCTTTTAGAGAAAATTTGTTCTTATGAATGGGGGCAACTTTGTCTAATGAGTGAGGGAAAAATTAGATTATCTAATAATAGATTGATTTTTTAATGGGCAAGAGCACCCATTCTCCAAACATAGATGAGCTATTCCTTTTCTGACCCAAAAAAATTATGTAATCAGAACAAAATACCACAAATCTTATATGTACTTATTATTATGGCACTATAAAAGAGAAAATCCAAGAGATCATTATAATAAAGATATGCCTTACAGTTCCAATATAGTTGGAACAAGTCTCGGTAAAGCCGCTTTTAACTGTGTTCGTGTAATAAGACCAACCATCTGACCTAAAGCTTCCACAGCAGACAAGCGAACCTGCAAAAGTATAGAAAAGTATAAGGAAGCAAAACTTGAATCATCAGTTGAGGCAATGAACCTTCCTATATTAATATTATGTCTTAAATGGCTAATACAGGAAGACAAAGAGAGAAGCTTTTCAGGACAGGCTATCTGTGTGCATACTGCATAGTGTAAAGAATAAATATCTGAGGACCCTTTTCTTTTGTAGAGAAGAAATGTCTATAGATGTTATTGAAGTGCCAGTGGAATTCCCGATCTGGCACAAATCTGAATCTGTGTAGATCTCATGTAAATACAACTTGTTGCCATTATTTTGTGAATAAATTCATTACTTGGCCAAAAAATTTATATAGTGGAGCAGGCTATTATTACTCATTGAACAGAGTTGTCTTAGTGGATTGCAAGAGTAGCAGAAGTCTATTTTTGCCACTAATTTTATCAACATTAATAGTTTCCATGGGGTGAAGAGTGAATATGAGATGTTCACATCCCAATTCCAAGATTTCAAGGCATTCTTAACTTGCACATAATGTCCCAGCCCTACCCGCCATGTATAAGAGCCAAGAAGGAGACTATCTCATGATCCAAAGACTTGTTGATAATTAACCCCCAAATAAATATAAATCAATAAAGAGAAGGTAAGTCATTATACAGAAAAGGAAAGAATAGATCGTGAAAACCTTAAGATCCCGTGACATTGCCCAGACTCTTAGTAGGAGCTCAAAGGCAGAGTTAAGAAAAGATCTGCAATATTGAAGCATTTGTATTAAAACAGAAGTATGCATTACATTATACGCTAAGTCAAAAGTAACCAACAAAAGCATATTAGTCTCACACGACATCGGTATCTAGGATTGTAGACAGTGAGAAATCCACGCTATACTGCCAGCAGGCCTGACACCAACATTTAAATGCTGGGAAAAGGTTAACATCTAAAGTCATTTAAACTGAAAAAAGTGTGGGCTGTGCACCAATGCATACATGAAAATTGAACTGCAATTAACGATCTTTGACATTCAACATCATTATCCAACCACAATGGTAAGCAATATTTTTGTTCAAATTAATCATCTTAGACATTTCAATAGCATCCCATTTCATTATTTCAAGTTCCAAACCATGGCTTTAAGATTAGGAACTAAAGAAGTAGGTCTTTGTATAGTGAACAAAACTTGTAGAGATCAACTAAGATTGTCTGTTGCAAAAGATCAGTTCAATAAAATGAGGTAAAAAGCAACTCATGCAAGAATGGAGGCATATGTCTTTCACATTCCCAATAATGGGTACAACCTGTGCAATTGTGCAAAGATGCAAAGATGTAAAAAACTACCATTTGCAAAGATTGGCCTGTATATTTCTCTCACATTCCCAAGAATGGGTACGACTCGTGCAAGAACACCTTTTAATCGTGGAGTAAACTGCAAAGCTTCAAAAGAAATATAAATGGCATCAGCTAGTATAGTCAAACAGTCCAAGTTACACAGAATGCCACAGAACCACCCCCCCCCCCCCCCCCCATCCCCCCAAAAAAAATGCAAAGAAAAAAACAAAAACAAAAGTCCAGGAAATAACAGGAAACTGAAGTGTCAGTAACAACAACTGACCATCAGATGATGCATAGTCTGCAAGTATTTGAACCATTGCAGGTAGAGCTGAATTTGAACCAGAGAAATGGAGAAATATTTCTTCCATCATCTGCAGTGGACAAATGAGGAAACAGCAAAAAATGATTTTAGTCACAAAAAATCATCAGAAAACAATAGTCAAGAAAACATCCTGTTTTGAAACCTGGAAGCAATAATAAACAAGAAGAATAATAAACAAGAAGAATCAAGGCAAACAAAAGAAAGATTGAGAAGAATGCCAATGAAATATGTATAGCATTCCCATTCCATAAAGGAGAAAAGCAAAAGAAGGGTAAATCTAGGATAAGAACTGGTAAAAGAGACAGTACCACATCCAGCAAGCACAGAGACCTTGAGATAAACAACTTACTAGATCAGGAAGATGTGAACCAACTGATACGAGGACACCAGCAGCAGCTCTTTGCCAATCAGCATTCAATTCCTATGAGATAAAATGGAGGGTTGGAAGATGATGGTATTACCCTCTCAAATTGGAAATTTATTGCTTGACTAACATTCTTGGCACAACATCAATGCCAATCTAAAGATCAAACTTAACTGAGCTAATTGTAACTCATGAAAATAACCTGATGGCCATAAAAGATTGGAGTTAGGGATACCTTTGTTGAAATGACCTCAGCTGTTGCAATCTTGGCAAGCTTCATCATGAAAGCAGGATCTACATCCCCCTTATCCAAGGCACGAATTGCCACGGATATTACTTGAAATAAACCAGCTATATTCCCAAACCTCTAGATTCCCAAAAAGAAACCAAAAATTATACTTCACAACTTTGAGTAATATGCAGAATTGTGCAAATAGTATATTATGGTTCAGGGAACCAAAAATCAAAACTGATTAACAGTACCCGGCGTCCACCTCTAGAAACAGTTAGGCAGCAATCAAGAACCAGAAGTGGGTTCCTAAAAGAAACACAAAGCCCTTCATCTTTAATAATAATAATAATAATAATAATAATAATAATAATAATAAGGTCTTCAAAACTTGCATTAACACATAAATTTGCATACACACAGAACACCATACATCATATCATACATATATATATATGCATTGATACAGATGAGCAACGGCCAAGAATTAAATGTATGCAAAATTCAAATCTGAAGCAAAATCACACGTATAAATACACTTCTTGAGACAATACACAGACACATAAATGGAGAGAGAGAGAGAGAGAGAGAGATAGAGGTATACAAGGAAGTAATATCCTTGAGAGCAGACATGGAGGCTTCTCTGACCGAGGGAGAGTCATCAGCTAAAGATGAGACCATAACTTGAACTGCCTCTGGAACACAAATCAACAACATCAAGAATTCGAATAAAAACTGGAAAAAAAAAAAAAAAAGGAAATTGCCTAAATCAACTAATAAACGCAGCATGCGCTGCAAAATTATAATTTTTCGCCGGCGGCAGGGATTCACCGGAAGCAGGAATGGAGTCACCGGAGCTAGAAGCAGCCATGAATTGGAAGGAAGAAGACCGATCACCGGAGAAGAAGGGAAAGGCAGAAGTTCAGACAGATTGTATAATTGACAGATTGTATAATTGACAGATTGTAATATATGATAAATTAAAGAATCAAAATATTTATATTATTATACATATGAAAAAAAAAAAAAAAAAAAAAAAAAAAAAAAAAAAAAACAAGAAAAAAAAAACTAAGATGCAATAATTAGCTTAAATAATTAAAAATTTCTTAATCTACCATTTTAATAAGAGCTAATGTTAAGCTCTTAACTGAAAAAAAAAATAAATAAATAAAAAAGAAAATTGTAAAAAATGTCCCTCTATAATATGTCAATTATCAATGTCACTCCTGAATTATGAGTGGTGTAAATGTTGCCCCTCAATTATCAAAATGGTGCACAAATAGCCCCTCCCGTAACGGACCTGTGGTTCCCCACCGCTGTCCATCGTTGGTACTTCGAATCGAGGGAAGGTAAAAACAACTAAATTACATATTTACTCCGACTTAATAGTGTCGTACACTAACGGGAAACCACATGTCCGTTACGGGAGGGGCTATATGTGCACCGTTTTGATAATTGAGAGAATTCAGGGGTGACATTGATAATTGACATATTATAGAGGGGCATTTTTTACAATTTTAATATTGGTAGTATTATTTCTTAAAATGAATGCATCATGTTATATTTTACATCTACAAATCTACATGTATCTCTACAAATCTATATATATATATAAAGGAAGCCGGAAGCTGGCCAATCAAATTAAGCCTATTTTACCAAGTGGCTTGTAGTCCACTGGTATTGGGTTGCTCCCCTAAGTGGGAGGTGTAAGGTTCAAACCTCAATTGAGGCAATAGTGTGTATATATAGGGTGTCCCCTTTCCTTATAATAAAAAAATTTAGCCTATTTTCCCCGCCAAGTAAACGACACCGTTTTTTTTTTTCTATTTTGTTTTTCTTTTTCTTTTTGCGTTATTTTTTATTGGTTGAAGAGATTGCCCTTCCCGATGTAGAATTCTTGGGGACAAAGAAAAGTGTTGTTTCAGAAATAATAGGTTTCCTTCAGAAACCTATTATAGTATGTTGTTAGATACACGCAACCTCTACATACACAAAACCTCTCATTATATATAGATCACATGAGTTCGTAAAATCCTGAACGACCATCATGAAAGCATCATATTGTTTAAGGTAATTCAAGGGGGTCTCAGGATGTCTGCCCAGTGCATTCTTTGTTGGCTGATTCACCCTCAACAGATCTGGGCATTCTTTGTTGGCTGATTCACCCTCAACAGACCACCAAAGCTACTCGCTTGGTGCGAACATATTTTGCCACTGAAAGCAGAACAAGAAAATCTATTAAAAGTTGAGAATGTTTGTTTCATGATCAAGAGGTAAGTCATGCAATGAAAAATGTTTTGCTTATTATTCTTTCTTATTTGTTAGTAGTCAGTAGACTACGACTTAAATATCAAATTCAGTTTTTTATGTATTGAATGCATTGTATTTGTTTTGACAAATTTACAGGAAAGAAAATGAAATTCATAAAAGTCTAATAGGAATTGGTTTTCACATGTAAATGAGTATAATTATAAATACAGCTATTGAATCTAGGTTTGCTTATGTTGTATTTTCTATAATATAAATTACTTTGATAGATTGTATATAATAGATATTACTATATAATAATGATATTTGTAAAGATTTTATATGTATGTTAGTAGGCTACAAGTTACACTATACCTAATGTAGACTACAAATTTACTTTGCCAATAAAACTAGCACTGTTGCCATGTAGTAATCATTGCATTGATAATCAGAATAAAATAATCTAGAGGCTTACATGTTGATAGATGTTGCAATATTTAGTTTCAACAATTCTTTCAACTGCTGGTTGTGTCTTGCTAACTTCCTCTATTGAATGGCAGTTACTGAGATATAAAAAAGAGCAAATATCATTACAGGAATTAATTAAGGATTGCATTGTATGCAGTGCACTGTTGGCCATTCAAGTATGCAGTATACTGTGTGCTTAGTGTTGTTTTTTGATGACTATGTTTTCAGGACTGCATCTCATGCAGTGTACTGTTAGCCATCCCACTATGTGTACGGTTGTTTTTGGAAGCTTATGTGCTGCACACTGCATGGGTATGCAATGGTTAACCATTTCAAAGTGCGGAGTAGTATGTAATGGTTGTTTTAATTTCAAGTAAGGTATTTATGATTTTATGGTTTTCTGCTGGTTTTTCCATGCAAATAAACAACCCTATATCACTTACATATATATAACATATACACATACAGTTTATTAAACAAATCCTAATATAGGAACAAATTACAACTACAAGTTCTAGGAGTGTGCAGTTAGTTGTAGATACTATATTTATGGCCAAGTCGATTCTACAAATTTCACATTGCAAGTATATTCATAGCCAAGTTTAGCATAAAGCAACTATGTAAAAGTGCCATGTTTTTGCTTACCTGTTGATACCAGAGTGCAATATTTAAGTGCCATGTTCATAGCCAATGCTTTCTGCAACATCAAGCTTTCCCAGTGTTCAAACTCCTCTACACCAAGTCACCAAGTAATCATTTCAGCAATCCTGGTGGTATCATGCCTCCACATTTTGGATTAGGACACTGAAGCTTAGCAAAATCAGTACCTGATTTTTAAAAATACAATAATGTAAATAAGATAATAATAAATTGCTATTGGATAAGTGACTATTAAAGTATATAAACTTTCAATACTTTCATTTTAATTCAAACAAAGAAAAACTTTCAATACTTTCATATATATACATACTTATTGAAATATGAATCTAAATATATAAATACTTATTGAAGTATGAATATAAATATAAATATATGTAATACTTATTATAATTCTCAAGACTGATTTATTATAAATTGAAATTTTATAGAAGGTACTATATATACCTTATAATAATAATCAAGTATTAAAATATAACAATTTTTAAATAATTTATTTGTTTTTTTAAAGTACAAAAACAAGTCATCAGATTTCTTGAGTACAATACAAGTTACACAATATTGCTACTTTTCCCACACACCTAGCCCTACTACCAGACATTAATTGTTGATGGTAAGCTTTGACTGTGATATACTAATGTTTGACAGTGACTTTTTAGTTCTATAAAAGTTGGTATCTATATATACATGCCATTTAAGAAAGGTGCTCTGCTAAACCGGAGTCGCCATATTTTATTTTCATTTCCCACAAAAAGCATCAATTCAACTCTTCTCTAGGAGAATACTAAGCTACTGCAATTTCAATCTGAACTTTAAGAGTCCAACTGTATGTATTTTTTCCCTAGAAAAGCTACCCATCTCTATCTGCATAAATGATTCAAAAGATAAGCAAATTAGCTCCAAAAATGTAACTTTTTTTCAAACTGAACCTGCTCCTATAATCTGAAATACAAACACATAACAATTAACAACTCATTTTCAAGAACTTACGAATATTTATTCCGTATTTCACGTTGAATGACAAATACCAGTCCAAAAAACAAGAAAGAACCAGAAGCACATGCATGCTTATATGTGTAAGGTTGTGTATACGAGAAGCGTACGGGTGCAGTGGAATGGAGACCAGAAGCAAAAGCAGGGAGGTGAACATCGAAGAATAAACATGCGTATAAACACGTAAATAGTCTAATTAGTGCGAAATCAGAAAAAAAAAAAAAAAAAAAAAAAAAAAAAAAAAACGACGATTTACCTTCCTAGTTGTGGTGTTTTTTGTTCGATGTATACTGCTCTTTGGTTTCATACAGATCAGTTGTATAGAATGTTCAACGGATCTATTTCTTGAGCAGTGTTTTATATAGCTGAGATTGATGAAGAAAGGGTTAGGGTTTTTTTTTGGGAAAAAAAAAGGGTTAGGGTTTTCTTCCCTGTAATCGGTCAGGAGTTGTGAATCGATTACATCGAAGTTCCGAGGTAAATGGTAACAAAATGGTTTTAAAAAATGGCGAAAAGGCGAAATCCAGATAGATAGAGATGGTTTGTAGTGTTAGCATTGTATCTATGGTGAGCTTTCCAGAACTGATATACAGAGAGTAGACTAAAATGATAGAGGCGAGAAGATAGGATAGTTGCTCAAATGTCTGAAATGTAAGTTTTTAGGGCTTTGATATATTGGGCCGCCGGTCATGTTTTGGGGCTGTGAATATTAGTTACAAGGCTTGGAAGAACTGGGCCGATGCTTATCCTGTCCAATAGTTATGCTGTGCAACCGAATGCACCATGCGCATGGTGCATACGATGCAAAACGATGTTGTTTTGACTAAAAATGCTTGTCCCACTTAAAAAAAAATTCAGGTTCGATTCTCGACAATAGCATTATTGTGGATATATAGTTATGAATTTCTGGATATATAGTTATGAATTTATGGATATTTAGTTCATTCATTGTGGATATTTAATTCATTCATTGTAGATATTTACTTCATTCATTCACTGTGGATATATAGTTATGAATTTATGGATATATAGTTATGAATTTCTGGATATATAATTATGAATTTATGGATATTTAGTTCATTCATTGTGGATATTTTGTTCAATCATTGTGGATATTTAGTTCATTCATTCATTGTGGATATATAGTTATGAATTTATGGATATATAGTTATTAATTTATGGATATATAAAAATGCTATTGCCGGGAATCGAACCTGATTTCTTTTTTAAGTGGGATGCGCATTTTTTAACCAAAACGACGTTGTTTTGCATCGTATGCACCATGCGCATGGTGCATTCGGCTGCATAGCATAATTTACATATCCATGTCTGTCTAAATATATGTATATACGTAGTATAAATCTATATATATATATATAGATTTATTTATTGTATTTTTAATTATATTATGGTATGATTTTTAAAAAATTTTATTGGGTTTATAGTGACAATGTAAATTAAGAATTTTATGTTATTTTAATGATATTAGTTAATAAAGTTGATGTAGAAAATATTGATGATCAAGAATATTCTAATGTGCATTGTGAAAGTGCATGGATTGCATTTGCAGAGATAATCATTTTTTAGAATTCTTAGGCCTTCGTTATCTAGAATGTTGCCCATTAATAATAATAATGGTACCTATAATTGAAATGTATTTTTTCAATATATATATATATATATATATATATATATATATATATATATATATATATATATATATATATTTATTTATTTTTGACACATCATGTATGTTGTATTTTGTAAACATCATTCCTGAAGTTTTTATTTAACTTCACAAACAAAACTTTTTGATAAAAATTTCATGTAGAAATATAAGTGTTACTATAAATGATCATGATCATTTTTTTTCCTCTACATTTGCAATTTTTAAATATATGTCCTTGGTATAGGAAAATTATTTTGATATTTATATACATTTCATATTTAATTTTTTATGCAAAGTAATTAATTTTATGAATATTTAAAAAATGCTTCTTAATATATATTATTATATATAGCATTCAAAAAAAAATATTATATATAAGATTATGCATTTTATTAATTTATATTGTGGAGTTTTCATATCAAATTATGAGCTTATATCACAATTACAAGGTATACAATTTGTACTCCTAAGGGGCATAATTTTATAGGATTCAAATTTAATTTAATAATAATGAATCATTAGTTATTATTTATATTTTTTTTACATTCATTTTTAACTTTGTAAATATATATTGTTCATTTCTAATATATTTTAATATAAAAAATTGAAATATTAAAACAAAAAAAAAATATAATAATTTATATAAATTATTATAAAATATTTTTTTTTATTCCTTGGTTTATTCACCCCGTGCATCGCACGGGTGGAGTACTAGTCTAATAAGAGCCAATGAATCAATAATGTTAAGCCCTTAACAAGAACAAAAAAAAATGTCTGTATAATTGTTTCTTAAAATCAATGGTTCATATTATTTTGATTTTAGTATTTTTTTTAATGATTTTCCTTATTTACCCTCTATTATATTATTTTCTTCACTTAAATAACTTAAATTTCGTTAGTATAAACTTTAGTAACGGAATATTCGGTTAACTATTTATTATTTTTAGCTTACTCATTAATAATTTCTATAAGAAAGGTCTTAGATTCGAACCGCATCCTAATTAGAGTTAGCATAATTGTTAAACATATACTACGAATATGTTAAAATGTATTAAAAAATATATATAATATAAAATTTAACATAAACTTTGGTAAAATAATTAGCCCGATTAAATACATAGCATCCAAAGATTATAAATCAGGAACTTTAAAAATCATTTGATTTTTATGCATTTAAAAAAAAAAAAAAAGAATTGGTTGAGTTTTTTTTTTCTTTTCGTTTAATTAATCTTATTTTGATTATTTAGAACAAAACTTAATATTTCAATTATACTTTTGCATTATAGGAATGATTTAGGTCATTATGTCATTAATATTTTTTGTATGTATTTTTTATAATGGTACGATTGTACATTACTTTTTTTTTTTTGAAAGCAAATATGAGACTTTTATTAATGCAATAACATCAAAAGAAGGTGGGATAGCATCTCAAAACATAGAACCAGATTGAGTTGCGGCTTTAGTGGGCAAAGTATGAGCGATAACATTAAGCTGTCTAGAAACTAAATGAAACGAGCAACCAAACAAAGTGGTCAGGGTGGCCTTGCACTCCTCAATAACGACTCCAACGTACAATATAGGTGTGTCTCCTGCACTGATGACATAATGATGTAGGGCCGAGGAGTCTGTATGAAAAGCTACCGTTCGGCCGTGAAGGCATCGACTGTAGTCGGTAGCGGTCCACAAGCGGCAGCAATAAAGGCACCCTCACCCGAAAGGAGAACTGCACCATAATGCGCTGCTCCCGTGTCCGTGTGATAAGCTGCGTTAACAAAACAACTTAGGCTGCCCGGGCTGGTATGCGGCAGTGTATGCTACGGTGTAGGCTACTGCTTATGTGGTTTAGTCGCGGCATCCCATGCAGCAATGGCAGAGGTGGTCTGTCTCCAAACACACGCGGGGCGCAAAAGTTTCGCCTCCCACACCGCTTCGTTCCTTTCCGACCAGATGTGGTATAACACTGCAACCATCTTAACGGCCGTTAATGAAACCATTGCACTCTGAAACCACTTAGAAAAATCTCCACCATGGACACATGCAATAGGTAGGTGAGACTCATTCCAAACAAGTTTTGAAAAATCACAATCAATGAGTGAACGCATAATATCTTCATGAAATAAATCACACATGGGGCATGACGGGCTAACATCCGCTCTCTTTAAAAGGAGGGTAGTGGTAGTGGGAAGGATACCACTAATAGCTCTCCACAAGAAGACCTTCCAACGGGGAGGGATTTTCAATTTCCATAGGGATGTCCATTTATTATGGTAGTGACGAGTTTGGTCCCTGAGTTATAATGGTAGTGATGACTCAATCCATGAGTTATGACCGTATCCATTTTTAGTCCCTCAGTTATGAACTAAGTGGCGCATTTGGTCCCTGACTGTTAAAACTGACGGAAAAAATAAAAAATATTTAAAATTTTAAGGGTAAAGTAGGAAATTTACATTTTATTCACTTTCTTATATTGAAACCACTTTTGCAACATTATTTTCAACTTCCTAGCATTCTATTTCAAGGTTCTTCAATTTCAAAAGCAATTCAATAATCTTCGTATGACTTGTTAGTACCCTGAGTCTCGTATAAGGAACCTGTGACTGATCAGTACAAACAAGAGAACATTTGATCATTGTCTTCAAGCATTTAAAACACATCATCCTAAAAGTTTATGATTTCTCTTACTAAACATAATGGCAACCAAACCATAACTTTTGAAATACAAGAAGATATCAAATTTCTCAATTTATTTTTATGACAGTACAAATTCACCAAGGGAGTAACTTGGGATTTTTAGTACGTAAAATTCTTTCGTAAGCTCTGCAGTAACTTAATCAAGAATCGTATATCATGAGAATATATGAAAATTATATATATATATATATATATATATATATATATATATATATATATATATATATATATATACATCACATCCCTTGTCTTCTTAAAAAACATAGTAATGAATGAGAAACCTAAGACTCAGTTATGAAAATTCTAAAAATTTTGTAACTTCTACAAATAATTATTGACTAAACTACTGCATATGAAAACTTTTTACGTACTAAAAATCTCAAGCTATTCCATTGGTGAATTTATCATAAAAGCAATGTGAGAAATTTGACATCATTTTGTAGCTCAAAAGTTCTGGTTTGATTACCTTTGTTGCTTAGTAAAGAAAATTGAAAATTGATAGCATAGTGTGTTTCACACGTTTGAAGACAATGATAAAGTGTTTGTTTGTTTGTTATACGAGAGCCAGGTTCCTAACAAGTCATACTAAAGTTATTGAAATGCTTTTAGAATTGAACAATCATGAAATACGAGACTAAGAAGTGAAAAAAAATGTTGTGAAAGTGGTTTTGATATAAGAAGGAGAATAAAATATGAATTTCCTACTTTACCCCTCAAATTTTAAATATTTTTTAATTTTTCTTCAGTTTTGTTGGTTGGGGACCAAATGCGCCATTTCGTTCATAACTGAGGGACTAAAAGTGAATACGGTCATAACTCAAGGGTTGACTCAAAATTTAAATATAACCAAAGATGTAATTTTCCTTAATTTTTAATTATTAAACGTTTTAATATTGGGCATAAATTTTCGCGTATCGCATACAAAATACTAAAGTATAAAAACAAGCCCGAAGAATCCAACTAGTCGTGAGCCCACTACGAAACTTCTCGCATCAGACAAAAGTTTCTAATCGTTATGTTGTGCATCCGTATGCACCAAAACGACGTCGTTTTATTAAAAAACGCGCGTCTCCCCTTATGAAGACCCCGCTCATCCGGGACATGTCTGTCATCTGCAGCGTTCTCTATATGGACTCAAACAGGCACCTCGGGCGTGGTTTAACAGGTTGCATGAGTTTTTGACATCAACAGGTTTTTTGGCATCCAAAACCGATGTCTCACTCTTCTACTATACGACAGGGAAATCACGGGTATACTTGTTAGTCTATGTCGACGACATAATCATGATGGGCAACGACTTGGCTTTGATTGACACACTCCTGCATCAGCTATCCACAACGTTTAAAATCAGGGACCTGGGTACACCCAACTTCTTTTTAGGGATTGAAACAGTGCCCTCGGGAGACAGTCTTGTTCTGTCGCAGCGCCGCTATATGAAGGATATCCTGACTAGGTCAGGTATGACAGATTGTAAAGCTCTGGCCACCCCAGCTTCGGTTACTTAGCCCGCGTCTCCCTCGTCAACTCCGTTTGAAAATCCGATGCAATATCGTCGCATTGTAGGGGCTCTACAATATCTCACCATCACATGGCCCGATCTCTCCTACTCGGTTAATAGACTGTGCCAGTTCATGCACTCTCCGACGGATGACCACTGGGCATTACTTAAGCGTGTTCTGAGGTATATAAAAGGGACTCAAGACTATGGGCTTCATTTATCTGCGTCGTCAGCTTCTGATCTACATGCATATACGGATTCGGACTGGGCCGGTTTTCCGGTAGATCGTAAGTCCACTAGTGGATACGCAGTGTTTCTCGGGGATAATCTTGTGTCATGGGTTTCTCGCAAGCAGCGTACAGTCGCCAGGTCATCCACCAAAGCCGAGTACAAAGGGTTGGCCGATGTTTCAACAGAGGTTACGTGGATTATTTCTTTACTGCGTGAGTTAGGGTTACACTCCGGCTCCCCTGCCACGCTATGGTGTGATAATTTATGGGCTACCTACCTAGCAGCCAATCCGGTCTTCCACGCCCGCACTAAACATGTTGAAATTGATTATCACTTCGTTCGAGATAAGGTGGCTTCTGGGGATTTCATTGTTAGTTTCGTCTCTACCAAGGATCAGCTGGCAGACATCTTCACCAAACCTCTACCAGCACCACGTTTTCAGGCTCTACGAGACAAGCTCAATGTTGTTGCTCTCCAACCTTGTGCTTGAGGGGGAGTGTTAGCAATAATAATATTTATGTTATAGCATATGGTTTATTCTATGTGGTTATTATTCATCTGACTAGGCTTGTCTATTGTATAGGAGATATTTGTGGTAGCTTTCCTATAGGACTCTTCATTGTACTCTCTTTCCTGATCTAATGTGAATTCAGTTTGTTCATCATATTGATTGTTTAACTAAGTCAAACAGCTAATAATGGTCAAATAAATCAAAATTAACTAAAAAACTAACTATGTTACCAAACATGAGCAATAATTTTTATTTTTTATTTTCAAACTCTACATGGTGATACCGAATACAATCAACACCTTAAAATTGTATTTTTTTAAAAAAAATATGTTGCATCATTTACTTTTATTTTTAATAAATATGTTGCATCATTTAGTGAACTGTTAACAACAATTGGATTGAAAATTAGACTATTCAGCATAAGAGAGCACAGTCAGAGCACTCAAAGAATAGGAAAGGAAATATGTCCATATTTATATATTCCCAAAAGTTTTAAGAAGCTAATGGACAACAAAAGGATGTTGTATATATTAAGACAATTTATGCAGTAAGAAAGTGATATGTATTGAATTATTGATTAGAAGACTACTCCATAATTGTTGTTAGACTTAATACTCAAAATTATCCTCGACTATACTGGTTTTTCTCAATTTTATCTTAAATAACTTTGGTGTCATAATATAGTCCCAGATTTTTGAGTTATCGCAATATTGTCCTCCGTTAGTTAATTCGACTATACTGGTTTTTCTCAATTTTATCTTAAATAACTTTGGTGTCATAATATAGTCCCAGATTTTTGAGTTATCGCAATATTGTCCTCCGTTAGTTAATTCGTCAAAGTGGTGTTAAATAGAGGGATAATTTAGTAATTTCAAATTTAGGTCTTCTTGGTCTCCCATTGACTCCATCGGAAGTGTAAACTATGTCAGAAGCGGTGTAAGCTGGACTTTCATTAGCATAATAAATTGGTATGGCCAAGAACGTCGTTTGATACTTTGGATCGACAACGTAATTGTCGTCGACAGACCATTCACGAAACATGTTCGTGTCGTCTTTGGGCCCAGGTGCCTGCCTCCCAACGTTCAGCATTGACACAATTTCAATTCCGTTCATAAAGGCATAAGGAGATGGTGAGGAAGTAAGGTTCAATTGTTGTTTCTCATCAACGTTAATGATGAATTCCTTTTCAAAAAAAGGATCCGGCGAAAATATGAAAGGGTCCGACGAGGATACCGTCAGGAAGGCGCTGAACTTTTTGAGCAGGGTGTAGTTGTTGGCTGTGACGGTGAAGAAAACATTAGTCTTGTTGAATCTTCTGTCGCCGTCTGCGGAGGCGGAGTAATGGGTAGGGTAGAAGTAGAGGCGGATGAACTTGTGGTCGACGGAGACATGGAAGGAGTATGTGAGCTCGTAGTTCGGTGGAGTAAATTGGAGGAGAAGAAGATTGAAATTACTAAATTATCCCTGTATTTAACACTCTTTTGACGGATTAACTAACGGAGGACAATATTGAGTAATAACTCAAAAGTCTGAGACTATATTATGACACCAAAGTCATTTAGGACAAAATTGAAAAAAATCACTATAGTCGAGGACAATTTTAGGTATTAACTCATTGTTGTTATGAGTAATATTTAGGGTGTGTTTGGTTTGCACGTGGAAATTGAAATCGGAAAGGGTATTAAATATTTGGTATTGGTAATGGGTTTTAGTGAAAGTATTTAACATGTTTGGTAGTGGGGTGGAATGAGAATGGTTACTAATAGTAGTGCTTGAGAATAATAAGAGAATGAAACTCTTATTTTATTTGGATATTAGTTTTTCAATTGATGGGGTATTCGAAACACATAGTAGTGTTCTAAAAACCTATCAACCAAACAATAACAATCACTTTCATACTCATTCTTATGGGCAAAACTCATCAATCAAACACACCTTTAGGGCGTGTTTGGTTCGCACATAGGAATTGGAATCGGAATCGGAATCGGAATAGGTATCAAATACTTGGTAATGGTAATGGATTTTGGTGAAAGTATTTAACATGTTTGGTAGTAGGGTGGAATGAGAATTGCTACTAATAGTAGTGCTTAAGAATGAATAAGGGAATGAAACCCTTATTGTATTTGGGTATGAGTTTTTCAATTGATGAGGTATTCGAAACCCATAGTAGTGTTCTAAAAACTTATCAACCAAACAACAACAATCACTTTCATACTCATTCCTATGGGTAAAATCCACCAACCAAACACACGCTTAGTACATGTGTTACGATGACAAAAAATTGAAACTTATCAACCCAATGTTTCATAACAAGAGCAGTGAGCTCTCAGAATTAGGGTGTAATCATTTTCATTTTTCAATCAATAATTGCGAGACCGATGCATTCCATGACCCAGGAAAACCATGTGGAGGCAACATTATTGGTGGCCTCCTCATATTTGTGCCTTGGAATGAAATTTGGTATACTGCCACAACAAATCGAAGGCACTGTTGCAAAAATTCTGTTTAAGCGCCAGCCAGTCGCCTAACATATCACCATAATTGGTGATCAAGGCAACGGGTTGCTTGGTGGCCAACTAGGCCGCTTAAGCGTCATCTAAGCCTTCTAGGCCGCCTAGTCGGCCGATTAGCTATTGTTTTTTTTTAAAAGATTATTTTACTCAAAACGATATCGTTTTGAGCGAAATAACTTTAAAATGTTCAAACTCTAGATGTTTTTTTAGGTTAATATTTAATAATTTAGTATTAATTATTAAATAGTTTATAATTATAAATTAGTCTTTAAAAATTAAAAAAATTTAAACATTTTTTTTAAAATAAAAAATACATGAGCACCTAGACACAGATTAATTGTTGTCTAGACGCCTAATTAGCGCCTAACAATTTTTTCAATTATGACTTGAGGCAAGAGTCTAGGTGGTCCATTAGCCCTGGGAGGGAAAAATTGACTGAAATGTGAAGAAAAGAACATACAATTCCCAAAATGTGACCCTCAGATTCTGTAGACAATTATGAAAGGAGGTTTGGGACTTGCGTGTTTGAGGTAAAAAACGCAAGTCCCAAACGTCTTTGATATGATAATTTTTTTTTTTAAAACAGTCTCCTCAGCCGCTCCGCTGAGGTATTTTATACGTCAACATGCGTTTGAGTCGCCGGCCGCCATCATCGACTTCAATACTTCATACGCATGTCGCACATGGACATGCGTTCCAATGAAACAACATGCATGCGTTTGTCTTCTCTAATTTCTGATAGAGCTGAGCTGCAAGTATTCTGTATGACTGTATCATTATTAAGGTGGATGCAGCTGCCCTACCATTGTGCACAAAGGGTGATATGATTGCCTGTGTTATGGCACTAGAAGCTGCATTGCTTCCATGCCAGAGAACTGCAGGCAATTGACCGTTCAGCTCATCCTTATCACCAAAGTCAGTAATTTCAACGCCGATTCTTGTTCTTGAAACGCATGTGCGTATGAAGTATTGAAGTCGACGGCGACCGGCGACAACGCATGTTGGAAATGGGTTTGACTTATTGGAACACGCGTATTATTGTACGGTGGAGAAAGTACCAGAAAGTTATATAATATCGAACCCTGGCCTCTTACAAAGACAAGACACGCACTTTGCCACCTGATCTAATCATTTTTTGTTAATCTTTATCTATTTTATTATACTTATATTAAAATTTTTAGTATATATACATATATACATACAAGGGTTATATATGGGGTAGGGGAGAAGGCAGCTGTCCCCATACTAGGTCTGCCCCTACTCCGACGTATAAAATACCTCAGCCTCAAGTCGAACTTGCGGCTGAGGAGACTCTTTAAAAAAAATAAATAAATTATCAAATTAAAGATATTTGGGACTTGCGTTTTTGACCTCAAATGCAAGTCCCAAACGTCTTTTTCATAAAATTATCACATTTTAAGAATTATATATTCTTTTTTTTACATTTCAGTCAATTTTTCTGGATGAGGTGGAGAGGGGACTGATCCAGGTGCAAAGGGTGGGCCCCTGGGTCGAGCTCCAGAGGGAGTCCGTGTGATGGTGGAGGTGGAATAGAAATTGCAGTCTCCGTGGTTGTCAAAGCAGGTTGAAGTTTGTTTCTTTCTTGTGACTATGACTTGAAGTGTAATAGCAACTATAAAATGAAGTCACCCACAAGAAAATGTCAAATAATTTTTTAATAAGAAATTACTTTTTAAAAAATAAAAAAACCCACACACAAAATATTTTTAACCCTTTAGGTGAAGTGTAAGTCCACCCACCCATGGGACCATGATAATAAAGTTTCGTATGGAACACTTCAATTGGTTACATGTATGAAATTTCAGAAGAATGATCAGGGATCAAGTGTGGGAGTAACCTCTTAAAGTGAGGGGACTCTTTGTATGCAGTACACAAATGTCTAGTTTCTGTGTTCAGAGTTACCATGATTTATATTATCCTAAATGCTCTATCGAGTTGGAGTGTAAATGTCCTTGGAGTTGGGATTCAACCTTTGGAAAGAATGATAATAAAGTTTCAATCAGATTGATGGCTCCAGAAAATATATCCTGAACATTTTTGTCTCTGGATCCCAATATGTATAAAATTTTGGAGTTGACTTATCAATGTATGTACTTGGTACCTAGAATAAATGCATGAGTTGACTGTCAATTCGTTAAATTAAAGACAAACCTAATCAATGGTTAAATTAGAGAATCATGCTCGTCATGCGGGAATTACCTTAGGGAGCGTTTAGTTCACGGAATCTTGGATTATCTAGATAGGATTACCTCCAAGAAGATAATAAGAGATTTTAATAATGTAAGATTACCTTATGTGTTTGATTTGAATTGTGTAATATAATATTACCTTATTTTTTTAAATGTTATATTTTTAATTATATGGATCAATTTACTATAATGTACTCAATAATATATATATATATATATATATATATATATATATATATATATATATATATATATATATATATATAGAAGAGCGCTCATATGCGGCGGGGTCTTACGGTGCGGCGGTGCGGTCAAATTCCAGAATACACCAACAGTGTTAACAATATGCACCAACAGTGTAATAAAAACACATCCAATGAAATGTAATAAAACATCACGAAATACACCACAGACTCAAAAAAACACACCATATAACTCACCACCCCCAATGGTGTATTTTCGAACAGTGTATGGTGTTTTTACTCACACCTAATGGTGTGTGTTTGGTGATGCAGGGCTCTGTTTACTCTGTTTTGTGTGGTGTATTTCCTAACGTTGATGGTGCATATTTGGTGAACTATTGGTGTTGCCGCACCGTAAGAAATAACCGCACCGTAAGACACTGCCGCACCTGAACCCGCCTATATATATATATATATATATATATATATATATATATATATATATATAGGGAAGGGATCACGTGCGGGTGGTGCTTCCCGTGCGGTTGTGCGGGTGAACTCACATTAAGCATTACACTGACGCACTTTAAGTACACAACACACGCACATTAAACACAAACAAAATACATTCAGAACACAAATTCACGCACCTTAAGCACAAAAGTCACGCATCTTAAGTACAAATGCCACACATCTTAAGCGCAACCCTCACGCACCTTAACCACAAAACTTACGCACCTTAAGTTTTAACAACAACTCACATTAAGTACACACTCACGCACATTAAGTACAAAACTCACGCACCTTAAGCACAATACTCACGCACCTTAAGCACAAAACTCACGCACATTAAGCACAAAACTCATGAGCTTTAAAGTTTCAATAACAACTCACATTAAGTACACACTCACGCACATTAAGCACAAAACTCATGCACCTTAGGCACAAGACTCACGCACCTTAAGTACAAAACTCACGCACATTAAGCACAAATCTCACACACCTTAAGCACAAGACTCACGCACATTAAGTACAAAGCTCACGCACATTATATATATATATATATATATATATATATATATATATATATATATATATATATATATATATGTGGTTGCATTCAAATGAGAATAACAATATATAAAGGACTGTGTGGACATATTATAGACACACAACAAATTAGTATCATGCACACAATTTAATACACATACAATGACACACTATCATAAATGTAAACATCAGGTTTTGAACCTAGACTCTATTAATTAACAAACCTATGCTCACGGCATACAAATTATGGCACACGACTACATTCGACCATGCACACGACATACAGACTAATGGCACACGACTACATCAGTCCTCACAGTCTTCTATAATATAGTTGTCCTCATTTGAATACACTTTTATATATATATATATATATATATATATATATATATATTTATATGTGTGTGTATTTATATATCAATGCTTAAATATTAAAAAATAAATAAATATATAAATGTACACACATGTATATTTGATTATATAAACATATATTTATTTCATTATTATTATTATTATTATTATTATTATTATTATTATTATTATTATTTTATTATTATTATTATTATTATTATTATTATTATTATTATTATTATTATTATTTTATTATTTTATTATTATTATTATTATTATTATTATTATTATTATTATTATTATTATTATTATTATTATTATTATTATTATTATTATTATTATTATTATTATTATTATTATTATTAGGGCAAAGTTGGAATAATTCAAGGTAATCTGAGATTACCTAAGAAAATGAGGGTAATCACATTACCTTGAAACATTACTGTCACATCAGGTTTATCAGTCACCAATGGGCCAACCACAAAGAATACTGTGCCATCGGCCAACACATCTAGAGACACATTGTTGACTTGCTGTACGTCGTCATCATCGTCCAGTTCTGCCAGCGTGAGAGTTGCCATCGACCCGACAGCATCATTGGAACTCATAGTGAACGTGAAAATCAGAGAAACTCACTAATGAAATATAGAGAGAAAGTAGGAAACTCGCGAAAAAACGAGCCATTAGTCCTTATGTAAATAGTATATTAAAATAGCTAGCACATTTGGTAAATGGCGGATCCGCCAAAACGCCAAGAAAGTTGTTTGGTTCCTCAGTGGTTTTACTCCAAACCGCTGAAAATGGAAACACTGCAAAGTGCAGCGTTTCACTTTGGCGTTTTGGGAAAAGATTAATCTTTTCCCAAAACGCCCCTATATTGTACTCATATATATATATATATATATATATATATATATATATATATATATATATATATATATATATATATTAATTTTTTTTTTGTTAAATGCAGCCATTAAATGCTCCTTAAATCAGCCTTTTAGGCTCTCAATGCTTGCCGGCAAGCATTTATTCTCTTAACTGGAGCAATGAGCTCTTTGAGCTCCTCTTCACTCAAGTAACGACATCAGTTACAGAAGTTTTTTTTTTTTTTTTTTTTTTTTTTTTTTTTTTTTTTGGTATTATTATTATTATTATTGTTGTTGTTGTTGTTGTTGTTGTTTTTATTATTATTATTAGTATTTTTATAAATTTTATTTAATTTTATTATTGTATAATAATAATAATAATAATGATAATTATAATTATAACAATATTATTATTATTATTATTATTATTATTATTATTATTATTATTATGAATGTCTTTATAAGTCTTTTTATATTTAATCGCTAATAATAAAAAGTTAATTTTACTAAACATCTTTTTACAAACCACTAATACAACCCTCTAACACAATCCGCTAATCGCTAACCGCAAATCGCTGATTGCCAAACAAGCCCATAATTGGATTAAAATTAGTCATTTATAAATTTGCAGATTATATTTCTCAAAAATAAGAACACTATTATTCCAATTAGATTAAAAAAAAAAAAATTGTACTATATGATTTGTGGATTCTATATGTAGGCAGGGAGCACTATGTTAGTAGATGATAACTTGCCTTGCTAACATGTACCTTGGCAAGATAATGAGGTGCTTCCCTACTTTGCCTCTAAACAAAGGGCCACACAACAAACAAAAATAATCACTTGTCCTAGCTACGAAATGACAACTTGTGAATGTCCATCTCCTAGGACCAAAAATTTTCCTTTTTTTTAATAATGTTTGTCTTTTAAGATTTTTCTTAAACGTTGCATATATGCATGCATGTAAACTTCTTATTTATTAAAAATAAACAAGTGATGGGGATAATTTGTAATTTGAGAGATTTGACTAAACAAGTGATATCAAATTATCATCATGTAGTAATAGATAGAAACCTTAATCGAGTTGGTTGGAGAGTTTGTTTGGTAATCGTTCTAAATTCATCTCCTTACGAAACCTACATATTGACCTTCTCTATTTGTAATTAAATGTGCTACTTTTTTTCCCCTCAAATGAGCATACAATCAAACAACCTATAAATGAGTGAGCCTATACCATAACAAATTAAATCACAAGAATTGACTACATACCTTTAAACAAACCAGAACAAATTATCCTACAATAAAAAGGAAAATAACATTTTCTCATTAAGTCATTGTCAGTGGTGTAAGCTTAATAGATCAATCAAAACTTAACAGCAGACACGAAAAATAAAATTTTCAAAAAAAATAAAATAAAAAATATAAAACGATATCGTTTTGAGTCAGGTTCCACAATTGTGCGCCCTAATGCACGATATAATTTACCCATTGACCATATGTAGGGACTGATGGAATAATATAATATGCATGCCATATTATTATTATTATTATTATTATTATTATTATTATTATTATTATTATTATTATTATTATTATTATTATTATCATCATTATTATTATTAGTATTTATAACAATAATAATATGTTAGTCAAAGAGAAGAGGTCATCATGGCAAGCAAATAGGAAAGGCTACGGGAAGTTATAACTGTCAGAAAATTCCTTTATATAAAGGCTCAGGAAGACAGAGAAAGGGGGTCAGTCTCAAATATAAACATCTCTTGTACATACTCTTTCTCTCAACCATTCCATGGCCATGGCCATCTATGTACATGTACTACACCTACAACCTAGTGGATTTCGGCTTGGTTTAGCCCAAAAAGGCTCGTGGTTTTTACCGCATTGGTTTCCACGTTAAATATCGTGTGTCCTACCTATTTATTTCTTAGCTTATTTATTGATTCCCTGCAATCACCGCTTTAAATTACTCATATATTTTTGTAGGGAGATTATTGATCCGTATAAATACATACCCTGGAACAATTTTCTCCATCAATAACAATCCTTAAAAACGGGCCTAAAATGACGTTTACCCGCCACCAAAGTAAAAGTGACACTTTAGTTAGCTCAATAATGCTTGATTTCCTTCATTAATTTACATCCGAAAAGAAAAATTTTAAAATATATTAATAGTAAAAATAAGTAATTCTAGATAGTATTGGCCTATAAAGAAGTTAAAGGATCAAGGTCTAAGTAACATCATTGTAGAGTTGGATTGTGTGTAGGGGTTGTTTATTAGAGATTATTTGTCTTTGATTAGTTGGATAAGTATTGTCATGTTTTGAGATGAGTAAATCTTGTGGTTCATGTTTTGATAGAGGTCTTAGGCTTTTAGTTTGGTCCGAAAAAAGTGTCTAGTTAGTCCCTGTATATTAAGTAAACTTTGTATTGTGTTTCGACCTATTCGTCAAAGGACCACAAGTGAGTAAATCAACATAGGTTATGTATAGTTAATTAGTTCAAATTAAGAAGGTCAATGGATCGCTCTTAGAAATCAAATTTGTAACTTTATTCTTATCAAGTCAACAACATAATGAACTTGGCTAAGGTGCCTCAACTTAATTTCTATTAAATTGAATGTGTGGTTGTTGTTTACTGAAAAAAAAATGAAAAAGATTCTAGATACCTATCAAATCATGATCAATCAGCTCACCAATCATGATGAAGATT
Organism: Ipomoea nil; assembly: GCF_001879475.1. NCBI lineage: Eukaryota > Viridiplantae > Streptophyta > Magnoliopsida > Solanales > Convolvulaceae > Ipomoea > Ipomoea nil. Next base: position 4,478,691 of record NW_017619458.1, read on the forward strand.
AAGAATTCGCATGGGCAGCTAAACTGGTCATAGAGGTGAAACTTTAGAAGAATGACCAGAGATGGAGTCTCACCAACGGCAATGTGGGAGCTACATCTCAAAGTGAGGGGGGTTCCTTGTGCACAGTGAGTAAAGGTCTAGCCTCCGTGGTTCATGTTCAGTTGAGTTACCATTTACATCCTCCCAAATGCTGCTTATTACTAAATGCTCATTTAATAAGCCTAGGCGGGGTGAATAGACTTTTATAAATAATTCAAAATATGCTAGATGATATAGAATTAAAAACAGTTGATGAAATTATCGGTGTTTTGCGCTCATCAGAATTTAAACTTTGTGTAGTGATTATTGTGAAGTGTGTGGTTTCACGTGTAGAATTGCATGCAAAATATAAATAAAATAAAGCAATAAAGAACACAACAATTTATAGTGGTTTGAAGGTGTATGTAATCCTTATACTCCACTTTACTATTATCTACCGAAATAATTCACTATATCCACAACTTTTGGTATAAGATACAATGAATTTTGTGATCAAGTGTTTTGATCACCAAGCCCACACTAATTACACAACTCCAGTGTCTCCAGCACTACACCGGGTGTGATACCCCAAAAAATCCAATCCTTAAATAGAATTAATTATGAAATTAATTCTAAGCCTTCTCATGAATTTCCCCTTCCAATTCTTCAATTAAAAGTTGAAGGACTTAGATTGACCAATTCCTTGGTCAATTGGTTTAGGCAATAAAAAGGACTTTGAGCTTTATAAGTTGTACATGGCCTTTTTGTCTTCATAGCCTTTTAGTAAGGGTATGCTTGTCTTTTCACACTTGCTTGGCATTCAAGCCTTTCCCTAGCAAGATCACATTCATTCCCTCATTTGTCAAGACACTCTAAACTCTCCACCCTCTCACTAGAATAGTAGCTTTCTCCCTGTTAGTGTTTTATTTCTTTAAGAAAAACCCCATCATATAATTGGCAATATTATTATGGCAAATTAAGATAGGGTTTAGCTTGGTGTCTGTTTGTCCATGAAGAAGACTGACTGATCAGTACAATTAACAGACGCACTACTAGATCAAGCCACCGAAGATTTGATAAAGGAAAGTTTCTAAAAGCTGGAACGCGGTTATGAGATGATGGTTTTGGAAAGAATATCAGCGAATCAGCTTGAGAGGTATGGACCGAATCTTAAGATATCTTTCTTCACAAAAAGTCCTACGATCCACTATCAGAGATATTTTTGGAGAGTGTCCAAATCAAAGAAGTATATATATTCTTATTCGCTCAAAAGTTAGGGTTGCATTGATTGAAGCCGCATCACTCTATACTAAACAGAATACACATCTCTGGTTGTCATGCCTCTTCTCAAGACAATAAGTTCTTGGTGATTATGAAGAAGAACTTGAGTATCAACGCTGCTAAAACGATAGGACGTGAAGATCACTCAGTTGTGGGAACAACGTGGGACTGTGTCATTGAAGCGGACTGCATCAGAGTTAGCTCTCCAATTGAAGGAATTTCATTGGACTTCTGCATGCGTGGCTCTCCGACTTCAACAATCCACTAAACCTTTGTAGACTGGGTACTGACCTTGTGTGGGGGCACTTGGGTGAGATTGTCTTTTTCTCTACCTTTGTACATTGGATTATGAGTTAGTGGATTGGACGCATTGGTGATCGTCCCCCCAGATGTAGATACACACTGTATCAAACTGGGTAAACAAACATATGTGTTGATTTACTTTTTGCCTTAGTCTTCCGCTTTACGCTTTATCTACCATTCTGTTTAAATGACTGCTCAATCGAGAATCTGAGTCAGTCAGTCCATTCTCAGTTTGCTAGAAACTAAATCAATATCCAGATTAAGAGAATATGCAAAATTACACTCCCCAAGCCAAGAAAAACTCACCTTCTTCCTTGAAAAGGATCTCTCCAAGATTTCACCTTTCCACCACTAAGGCACTAGGAAGGGTAAGATCTTAGCTTGGTTGGTGTTTTTGAGTAGTTTTGCATAGTTTTTATCTAAGTGTGGTTCTTCTTTGTGTGGTTTTGGTTTTGTTGAGAAGATTTGGGTGATGAGGAACATCAAGAAGGAGTCTAGGAGTCTAAGGAAGAGATTTGTGGTCTACAAAGGTAACCCATGCTTTACAAAACTTATTTTACACTTGCTATGATGATTTCTTGACATTCTATGGTTGTTCTTGATGTTGTGAGTGATTTGATGCATAATCTTGTGTTTATGCATGTTAGAGCTTGTATCTAGGGTTCATAAATGCTATTCTTTGAGCTATTCATGTGTTCAAGTCATTTCCTTGTTGAATGTGAGGTTTTGAGTGTTTTGGACTTGAACTTGTCCTTGTTGATGTTTTTCCCCGAAGGGAAATTATTGTGCTTCAGGGGAGGCAGCGGGCGGAACAGCAGGTAGGGCTCTTACTGCCGTTCCACCCGCTGTGTGAGTGGGCTGTGCCGGCGGGCAGAGCCACGGGTGGAGGCCCACCCGTGGTTCCACCTGTAACACCCCTGATTTTACCAACAATTTAAAACTTAGAATTCAAGGATAAGCAAACTAAACATCAATCAAACATAAAGCGGAAGCTATCAAAAATCGGGAAAGGTGTTATGCCACACCCATAAAACTATGGGTGCACAGGCTAAATCTATCACAAACATCAAGCATAACATAAGTCTAGGCACACAGGCCACTAGTCTAAGCACACAAGCCAACAAAAGCAAAACATCTAAGCACAGGAGCTACACTATCTAGAGTCCTCATCTAGCGCGCACTCCGAACTAAGCAAAACTTGTAAAACATGGGGATAACACCCGATCAGCGAATAATGCTGGTAACCCATCAATACGCGTTAAATAGCATAGTATATAGATAGATGTAATCAAAACCATTTGAGACTGAGGAATAAAGTATATAGTCATTTGAAAGCCAGAAGAAGATCAACATCAAAGACTCATCACACTCTCAACAAAGACCAAGGATCATCACCCCAATCAAGACAACAAAACCACAAACAACAAAGGACAACACAACTCTATATGCAACCTACCATTCACAAGGTAGAGTTCATCAAAGACATGCTCAAAGGCAAGAAGTACAACAGTCACATAATGACAATTCACATTATAGTTCCAAGTTCCAACCTTATGCCCTGTTCCAACCTTATGGCTACCCCCGACCTTATCACTAGTTCCAACCGTTACCTCCTAGCGCCACCCTATACTTCTGAGTCCAACCTTATTCCGCCTGGGACCATCGTCCCCCACCAATCTTTACCACCAATCAGAACCGTATTACCACCGATCTCATAGTACACGAGGGTACCGTTAGACAACACAATATTACCACCGATCTCGTGAACAAAGCTCAATAATATTACCACAAATCTCAATCATATTCACACATAGTCATCATCATCATCAAGAAGATTGAGTCTCATCAATAGCCCAATCAAGTATCAACAAAGGGTACAACGATTTGTACAATATCACATCATAAGAATCAATCAAGAGACTTCAATAAAGACATGAAGCAATACTCAACAACGAAGGACTACAATCCATCATCAAAATGATTGACAACACGAGTTGCCAACCCCAATAAAAAGGAACAAACCACACATACTAGCATAACAACATCAAACTAGCATGCTCATCAAAACGGGTAAACCAAAATGGTTCCAATGAACCTTCAAGACTCATATTAGTCCAACGAATCACAAGGTTAAACCCTTAGCACGATTCAAGACACCAAATCCTAACATGGATTCCTAACACATCGGTCTAGACATATGAAACATCAAGAAGACTCACAAAGAGCTCAATAATTTAACAACGGGAGGTCAAAACATCAATACCAAGAAGAAAAGGATCACGGGGAACAAATCCCCGCAAACATCACATGTGTTCCCCGCGGGTGGAGCCACGGGTAGGCCCCCACCCGTGGGCCTGCCCGCGGGGTACATACCTATTTCCACCACGTTCCCCGCGGGTGGGGCGGCGGGTAAGCCACTGCCCGCCGTACCGCCCGCGGGGTATGCCTGTACTCCACAATTTCCCTTCGGGGAAAATCATCAACAAAGCCAAGTTCAAGTCCAAAACACCCAAAATCTCACACACAACAAAGATATGACTTGAACCCAAGAAATAGCCAAGCAATGGCATTCAAGAAACTTAAATACAAGCTCTAAACATGCATCATCACAAGATCATGCATCAAATCTCATAAATCACACCAAAAACATCAAATAGAAGCCAATAATCATCATTTAAGTAAGAAAATAGGTTTTGTATAGCATGAGTTACTTTTGAAGACCACAACCTTTTCCTTTTCACTCTCCTAAGCCTCTTCTTGGGGCTCTTCTTCCTCACCAACTTCTTACACAAGCCAAAACACGAGAAAGATTCTAACTTAGATAAAGACACCCAAAAGATGACTAAAAACACTAAAGAGCTAAGAATCTTACCCTTTCCTATGCTTGGGAAGAAGAAAGTAGGAATCTTGGTGTGGGAACTTGCAAAGCTAGAAGGTTTTCCTTTTTGCTTGAAGAATAAGCTAGGTTCTTTTTAGAGAGATGATGGAGTGTTTGAGACTTAAGCTTGAATGAGGAATGAATGAAATATCTTGCTAGGGATAGCTTGAACAACAATTCATAGGTGAAAGGTCACTTTTACCCTTACTAAGGTTGGAAAGACAAGGGGGTAAAGGCACAAACCATAAAGCACAAGGTACACTTGATTGACTTAAGTGACTAGTCAAATTCTAGTCCTTTGACCATTAAATTTCAGGATTTTTAGAAATGGATTACCAAAGAAGGTTTGGATTAATTCTTCAATTAATCCCAATTAGTATTTAGATTTACGGGGTGTCACACCACCCGCTGGTACCTGTTATGGGGGTTGGCGGGTGGTTGTCCACCCGTGGTTCCACCATCTGGTACGTGATGTTTTGGCCCCCGTTTGATGAATTCTTGTGCACTTGTGTGTCTCCTTTGATGTTTCGTACGTCTAGAACGATGTCCTAAGTATCCGTGATACGATTATGAGTCTTGAATCGTGTTTATGGTCCAACCTTGTGATTCGTTGGATTAATGTGATGCCATTGAGGTTCGGTTGAACCGTTATGTTTCTCCTTTTAATGAACATGCTAGTCTTAATGTTGTTGATGCTAGTATGTGTTGTTTGTTCATTCCTAATGAGGATTGGCTACTTGTGTTGTCAATCGTGGTAGTCTTTGGATTAAAGTCTATCGTTGATGTATCGTTGCTTTGATGGTTTATTCTTGCCTTTCATTGAAATCTATCGGTTGTATTTCTTGATGTAATCTTGTACATGTGATGTACCCGTTTATTGATACTTGACTGGGCTATTGATGAGCCCCAATCCTCGATGATGAGGACCTATGTAGTGTTACTTGATTGGTGGGTAATAAATGAAAGGAGATAGACTATCACGTGATTAGTACTATTCTACATGACTATTGACACTACATGACTATTGACACTATAGTGGAGATAGACTATCTTGTAGCCTTTTTAGTCTTTAAAGAAAATTTTAGAGATTTTTTCTCCCCTTTAATGTTTCGTGGAAAAATAATACTTCTAGTAGGAATCTTAACTCCTTAATAAATCTATGCAATTTTGGCTCCTTGGTTTTAAATTTGATGATGTTCATGTCATTTTGATTCTTGAATTTATTCAAAACTCTTGGTTGCTTCCTTTGCTCTTTCCATAATTACCTTAGCTCTTTCCAATTTGAATTAGTTCCAAATCTTGGCTCTTTACAAAAATAAATTTGACTCCATCCTTAGTTTTTTCCAAAATGAATTAATTCTCAAATCTCACATCCTTTAATTCATTTGCTCCTTAACTTCGTGCATCCAACCTTAGCTCCTTATTTAATTTGAAATCTCTACCGCCCTTTCAATAATTACAACTTCAGTTGCTTGCAACTTCTACTCCTTATTTAATAGTTACAACCTCTCCCGTTGTAACCTCTACTCTTTTAATTAATTGCAACCTCATCTCTCGGTGCAATCTCTACTCCTTCAATCTCGCCTCTTTATTTTTATTTTACAACCTCTGATCTGCTGCCTTTTTCAATATTACAACATCTACTACCTTTTTCAAGATTGCAACCTCTACTGCTTCAATATTTAATTCTTGCCTCTTCAATTTATTTATAAATCTCTACTGCTTCTCCAATTAATATCCACGCAATCTGTACTGCTCTCTGATTTTGTAATCTCTACTACTTGATTTTGTAATCTCTATTGCTTCTTGATTATTTCAACTTTGGCTTCTTCAAAAATATTTCTTCGGTTGCTATCTTTATCCGATAATTTCTTTATGAATTCTACCTAAAAAAGTATTCTTGGTATCTTGATAAATATCTCAAATTCAAGCAAAGATACGAGACTAACAAAAATAAATAGGGGTTCTAAATCTATGTCCTAAATATATTTTGACTCATCAAAATCTAATACATATATTCCTAACAGTACCCATCCAAATTGGTTAGACTGTTAGACTTGGTAACCACAAGGTTACAAGTTCAACTCTCAATGACAGCGAATTGGATTTATCTAGTGTCAAAAGATACTCAAATTTTAAACAATATAACATGTTAATATTGTTAGAGATATTAGGAGTGTGTGTGGTTATATATTTAGTTTGAATAACTAATAGCCTATTGTATAGGATGTTTACGTTACTTGTGTTGATTGTATAGGATGTTTACGAGTGTGTGTGGTTATATATTTAGTTTGACTAACTAATAGCCTATTGTATAGGATATTTACGTTACTTGTGTTGATTGTATAGGATGTTTACATTACTTGTATTGATTGTATAGGATGTTTACGTTACTTGTGTTGATTGTAATATTGTAATCTTTGACAGGGATATGTTTACGTTATAATCTTTGGCAGAGATATTGAATTAATAACAAACTCCTTCATTTGGTATCAGATTGCGATAGGCTTTCACTTCTCTCTCCCTAATCACCGATGGCCACAAACTCCTCTGAACGCACGGTCAGTGCCACCACCCTACCCTCTCCGGCCAACTCCCCAAACCCCCTCTCCTCCGGGTCTTGGGTGCCTTTGTTTCCCGTACCTCCGTCCTTACAATCGACATAAAATAGAGTTTCGGTCTGCACCGTGTGTCTTCCTAGGATATCCTACATCATTTAGGGGATATCGTTGCTTAAACCTCAATACTGGAAAGACCTTTATCTGTCGCCATGTAAGTTTTGATGAATCTGTGTTTCCCTTTGCATCAGCATCTCCTTTGCAGGGTCCAGCTCTGCCGTCCGACTCTAGTGTGCCGTGGGGTTCAAGCCATGTGGTGCCAATTGTTGATCCTCACCAACTCCAACGGCGGCACCGTTGGCTATAGAAGGTGTTGTCCCCGTTCGTGCACACAGGAGGTGTGGTTCCGGTGAACCACAACAGCGGGGTCACGTTATGCGGCTTCGACATATGACTCGAGGCACTGGTGAACAATTTCATGCCCTCACAGCATCCAGTGACGTTGTTGATCCCACCTGCTACACTCACGCCGTTGGTCACCCATAGTGGCGTGATGCCATGGACCAGGAGTTCAATGTCATTCTGCACAACAACACATGGAGGCTTGTTCTAGCTGAGTCGGACATGAATATAATTGGGTGCAAGTGGGTATACCGCACCAAACGAAAGGCGGACAGGTCTATAGAGCGCTATAAAGCGAGCCTAATTGCCAAGGGGTTCAACCAGGCGGTCGGGGAAGACTTTTTTGACACGTTTAGTTTCATTGTCAAAGTGACTACGGTACGATTGTTGTTTTCTCTTGCAGTATCACGTGGCTGGGCCCTACGCTAGCTGGACACAATGCCTTCTTAAACGGGCACTTGGCTGAAACCGTCTTCATGTGTCAGCCTTCGGGATACGAGGATCCAGGGCATCTAGATCACGTGTGTCTCCTCTAACGCTCTCTGTATGGGCTAAAATAGGCGCCTCGGGCCTGGTTCAAACGACTACATGATTTTTTTGCTTTCTACAGGTTTTTTTGCTTCCAAGACTGATGTTGTAACACCCCTAAATTCTGAGATATTTAAAACTTATAAAATAAAGGCAAATCCATTGATTGAATCCCAAACAGAGCATAAAGTTAACCATAAGTGTCGGGGTGCTATGCCACACCTAGGTTTGAGAACCTAGATGCACAGGCTAACCTAACTAAGTATAATAAATCCTTAATTCAATATTCAAATACAATTCCCAAGGCACGCAGACCAACTACTGAGCTAAGGCTAATTAAGCTAAGTCCCAGGCTCTGACTTGCGTGCTCCGAAGCTAATGCTCATCACCTGAAAAACATTCGGTATAACAACTGTCAGCGAATAATGCTGGTAACCCACTCCAACGCGTTAAGTACAATATAGGTAGATATAAGAAACTCATTTTGAAACTAGAATACATATATACTTACGAGACTCTAGTTTAAATCCAAGATCAAGACTCAAGCCATATTAACAAACTCAACATCCTAGAGTAATCATAAGAACTAACAGGCATCCTAAGCATGCAATACGAGACATGACAGGCAGATAAGAATACAAATAACAAGTAGAGGCAACGAAGGCATACAATACAATCAATTAGCAAGTAATCATCAAAGCACACGATTCATCCTCCAACCTTGTACCAAGTTCCAATCTTGTAGCTCCCCTTCGTCCTTATATCAGTTCCAACCTATACCTCCAGGCCACCCTTATATCACCACCCCTTATGCCTCCGGGCAACTACATGTCCCCACCGACAAACCACCTATCAACCACCAACATATCAAGATGGTGGCTGTAGTGCCATTCAATGATCTGCGCCTCTAGTGCCAATATCAAGGGGTTAGCGCATATAGCTCTAACATGACACTGCAACACTTATAGCCTGACCCATGCTCAACGGCAAGCAAGTCTAAGGTGGGTGTGTGCCTTTAGCACAGTCACCGCTATGGCCTGTACCTTTAGTATAATGACCGAGCACAAGTGGTGCCAACCGCCAACAATACATTTCAACCAATCACAATCTCATCATCATCATCATCATCATCAGCCACGCTGGCCATTGCGCAATGACCATGATACTCATCATCATTCAATCAATCAACACATAATCAAATAACAATTAAGATACAACAACAACGACACGTATTACACATAAATCTCCAGAACGATACCTAAAACACCAAACGAGACTCATACATGAAAAACGGGGTACAACGGGACACAACGGAACACTGGGAAACATCAAACAGGGAAAAATATCACGGCACACATTAACATTCCAGCGGGTAGGTGGCGGGTGGAGGGCCACCCGCCGGCAGCCACCTTCTATTCCAGCGGGTGGCCGGCAGGCAGACCATCGCCCATCGGCTGCCCGCTAGAACAATAATCCTGGGCAGCGGGTAGGTGGCGGGTGGTCACCCCCCCCACTGGTACAGTAATTAAACCGCGTGTGCTTTAGTTACCTACAACTAAGGGAAAACGGAAATGAAATAATTTCACGACAAATATTCAACTGCATATTAATTACTTTACTAATCAATGATCAGTGTTAAATTCCGGTGGTGGATCTTTACCAACCAAGGTTTTCTATTATAAGTGCTTTCAATATATTAGTTTCATTGCTTTATTCGATTTATTTAATCTCTTGTTTATTTAAATTATCTTTTACTTAATCTTTATTCTCGTTATTTTTCAAACCCCCCATTATTTCCTTGAGCACAAAAGTTAAACTAGTTACTCCTCGTGGGATCGATCCTTACTCCCGCTACTACGTTTGTAAGGTTTTAATTTGGGAGCCTACGACAGCTCGCCAAATTTTGGCGCCGTTGCCGGGGAGATTTTCTTGTTTATTTTGTGTTTATTTAATTATTTATTTGTTTATTTGTTTTTTTCGTTAATTTGTCCCAAAAAAATTTTTAAAAAAAATCTTTTTCTTTCGTTACTTTTACATAATTGCTGCAATATATTTTCTTTTTGTTTATGCCTATAACTCGATCTGCTAACGAAGAAGTCCTGCCATACAATCCAGAAATTGAAAGAACTGTACGCAGGTGGAGGAAACAAGCTTTGAGCAAATTGGAGTTTAGTGATCTGGCTACCGATTCTATCAATTCTAATTTAGAAGAGGAACCCATGGCTCAAAATCGGACTTTAAAAGAGCTTGGAGCACCAAATTTAGATCACCAACCTTTATGCATCACTTTCCCTGCTCTGGATGCTAATGTCCAATTTGAATTAAAATCTGGATTAATTCATCTTTTGCCTTCTTTTCATGGACTTGCAGGTGAAGACCCTCACAAGCACTTGAAGGAATTCCATATGGTGTGTTCAAGTATGAAACCCACAGGGGTTACTGAAGAACAAATCAAGTTGAGAGCCTTCCCATTTTCTTTGAAAGATTCAGCGAAGGATTGGCTATATTATTTACCTTCCGGAAGCATCACCGCATGGAATAACTTAAAGACACTATTCCTTGAAAAATATTTCCCAGCTTCAAGGGCGGCCAACATTAGAAAGGAAATCTGTGGTATTAGGCAAAACAATGGAGAGTCATTATATGAATATTGGGAGCGTTTCAAAATGCTTTGTGCAAGCTGCCCACACCATCAAATTAGTGAGCAATTACTCATTCAGTACTTTTATGAAGGACTTTTTCTAATAGATAGAAGCATGATTGATGCTGCAAGCGGTGGTGCTTTAGTTGACAAGACACCAGACGCTGCAAGAACTCTAATTGCGAACATGACTGCAAATTCTCAACAGTTTGGCAATAGAATAGTCCAACCGTCTAAGCATGTGAATGAGGTAAATATTTTTGCTCTTGAACAACAAATTTCTGGTTTAACTACTCTTGTCCGTCAATTAGCAGTAGGCAATATGCAAACTGTAAAAGCATGTGGAATTTGCTCGGTAGTTGGGCATCAAACTGATGCCTGCCCAACTCTTCAAGAAGAATCTATTGAACAAGTTAACATGGCTGGAGGTTTTCCTGGACAACCTCAAGGTAAGTATGATCCGTTCTCCAATACATATAATCCTGGATGGAGGGATCACCCAAACCTTAGCTATGGGAACTCACAAGGGAACCAGTTTGTTCAGAATCGTTCTAATTTTCAACAGTATAGACAACCATTTCCTTCAAGACAACAACCGACCCAAAACTTTAGCTCAGGTACGAATCTAGAAGATATTGTTAAATCTCTTGCTACTAACACTTTGCAGTTTCAACAAGAAACACAACTATTCCAACAAGAGACAAGAGCTAGTATTCAAGAAACAAAGGCTAGCATTCAAAACTTGGAAAGACAAATGGGCCAACTTGCAACTACGGTTAATCGGTTGGAAGCACAGAGTTCTGGCAAATTACCCTCTTAAACGGTTGTTAATCCTAAAGAGAATGTAAGTGCAATTAGTGTTGAAAGTATGTCGCTAGAAAATAATGTTGATTTAAATAAGGAAATAAGTGCAGGAATCATTGCCAACAATAAAGAGAAGTCCCAAGGTAAGCTTTCTTCTTTTTCTGATTATGAACCAGTACCCCCATTTCCTCAAGCTCTTTTAGAACCAATAAGAGGAAACTCAAATAATGATCTGTATGAGACCTTTCGTGAATGTGATGCTAATAAACCACTTTTTAGATTCTATGGAAAAAGTACATCGCTATGCAAATTTTCTAAAAGAGGTACGCACTATGAAAAAGAAACGAAATAATGAAAAAATTGAGAAAGTGAAAGTGCAAGAGAATGTCTCTATGGCTAGTCAAAGCAATCTTCCTGAAAAGTGCAAAGACCCAGGTATGTTTACTATTCCATGCATGATAAGTGGGGTGAAATTTGAAAATGCTATGTTAGATTTAGGAGCTTCTATTAATGTCATGCCATATTCTGTTTATGCTTCTTTAAATCTTGGACCCCTGAATAAATCTAGTATAATAATTCAATTGGCTGATGGATCTACTACATATCCTAGGGGTGTGATTGAGGATTTGATTGTTGAAGTTGATAACTTGGTTTTTTCTGCTGATTTTTATGTGCTTGATATGGAAAATAATAATCATATTTTGTTAGGAAGGCCATTCTTAAAAACTGCGAAAACTAAAATTGATATTCATAGTGGTATGCTTACTATGGAGTCTAATGGTAAACTTGTGACTTTTAATATTCATGATACCATGAAATCTCCTAGTGATGATAATTTTGCAATTTTTGTTGATTCTTTGAAACTTGTTAACTTTGATGAAATTGCGTCTAATGAAAGCAAAGAAGAAAATAATAATAAATCATCTTTGAGTACTAGTCTGCATGAAGGGATTGTTTCTTTGAATACTCATAATCATCGAAGGTACTCAAAAAGACGATGGAAATTTAAAGAAATATCATAAGTCGAGCCAAAGACGATAAACAAAGGCGCTGCTTGGGAGGCAACCTAAGGTGTGTTTGTTCCATTTTTTTTTTCTTTTATTCCATATTCTCATTCAATAACCTTTCTTCTGTGCATTTTTATTCAACATTGGGGACAATGTTGATAATAAGTGTGGGGGAGGGAATTTAGTTTTATTATTTGTTTGCTTATGTTTAAATAAAAAAAGTTTTATTATTTGTTTTCTTATTTCAGAATTTTCAAAAATATTTTACTACTATTTTATGCAAAATAAGTATTATTTTGAAAAAAATTATTATATTTTTTTCCTTTCTTGAAATTCATAATGTGATTGAATAATTAGTTTGGCAAATTGTGATTAGTTTGTTAGCATTTCTTGTTTGATATATAGTGGCTATATTAAGTAAGCAATAAACCTGTGAGTGTTTTGAGCCATTGACCGACACTTCGGTCTTATTTTCTTTCTATTGTGTGATTTCTTCCATAATTTTGTTTCTCTAGAACTTGCCTTGATTCTCTTTTAAATCTAATTAGACCATGCATGATTCGAATGTGATTAAGGCCATTATTTGATTTTGAGCCTCACTAGCCAAATAACCGGTTTGTCCTATGATTTATTTCCCTTTGTTAACCACTTTGAGCTTTATGGCTATTCCTTTCTTTATTTTGAACCACTTCACAAGCCTTTTATATCTAAAAATAATGCCTTCACCCAGCTGAATAACTAGTGGAGCAAATTTTGAATTATTCTTGTAATCTACGTGAGGTTGTGAGGAAGAAGTGTGGGGAAGGTCACTTTCTTGTGTTAATATGATTGAGAATGAGGTGAGTTGTATCTTCATTACCGATTTATCGCTAGTCTGCTATGAAAAAGAAAACGAAGACAATTCATGATTCCAAAAAAATACGGAGGCTGAAAAAATGAAGAAATGGGAGAAATGATTAATGTATTTTGAAAAAAATGTTGCTGAAATTTATGAGAAAAAATGAGAAAGAATCAGCAGTTTGTTTTGAGTCTGAAGTTATCTCTGAATAAATGAAGAAGGGGAAATTCTGGTAATACTGAGGAAGCATTCTATATTTTTGAGAATGATACTTGAAGTGTCAATGAGAAATGTTTTGAATGGAAATTGAGGGTGTTGGATTATTGTACTTATTTGCTCCTCTAGTTTGAAAGCTTTTGCATAAGATACTTTCCAAAAATATTCCCTACCTTAACCCTAGCCCCATTACAACCTGTGAAAAGTCCTTATGATTTGTGTCATGCATGACTCTTGTAGTGGTGATTGAGAAGATATGCAAGCCTATGGTAGATCAATTTTATAGGAATGAACTTGAGTGAAATTTATACCCATCAAACACTTGAGTGATGAGTGATATTCCTGTGAGGGCTTACTTATTTAGTTTTCTCCATTTTCAAACAGGGTGCTAACTTATTAGTTGCAGGGTGCTTCAGATTGTTGTTCATGATATGTTATGAGTTTTGGGAATTTCCTTTCTATTTACTTCGCAAATAATATTTTTGCTTGGGGACAAGCAAACGTTTTAGTGTGGGGGAATTACAAAATTTGGCGAGCTGTCGTAGGCTCCCAAATTAAAACCTTACAAACGTAATAGCGGGAGTAAGGATCGATCCCACGAGGAGTAACTAGTTTAACTTTTGTGCTCAAGGAAATAATGGGGGGTTTGAAAAATAACGAGAATAAAGATTAAGTAAAAGATAATTTAAATAAACAAGAGATTAAATAAATCGAATAAAGCAATGAAACTAATATATTGAAAGCACTTATAATAGAAAACCTTGGTTGGTAAAGATCCACCACCGGAATTTAACACTGATCATTGATTAGTAAAGTAATTAATATGCAGTTGAATATTTGTCGTGAAATTATTTCATTTCCATTTTCCCTTAGTTGTAGGTAACTAAAGCACACGCGGTTTAATTACCCCTAACTACTAAATAACCTAAGACAAGCGCTATAGATTTAATTTAATAGCAGCAATAGGAACTAGGAAAACCGACAAACTAAATAACACAAGCACAAGCGGTTGCATTTAATTTAGGAAAATATTCTACCCGAGTCCAATTATCACTAAGCTGTCAATAATTAACCCAGTTGCTACTGAATATTAGAATAATTTGTAGCACAACATTATCTAATATAGCAAATAATTATATCAAGTAAATAACTAGTAGGCCTCCCTAGCAATTAAATGATACAACTATTCAAATAACTTAGAAGAATATTTAATACCCAAATGCATAAAAATTATATAATAAAAATAAATAAATAATCTTACAGCATAATCAATTCCGGGGCTTCAATTCACTAAACCAAGCTAAAGAAATTAGCAATGAACGGACATTGATAACAGCTTTACAGAATAATCGAAAGGGGAAGAATGAACATTCAACAAGAAAATTCTTCTACTATTTATACATCTCCCTAATTATTTTCAACCATTAAATTTTCCTATTATTGCGTCGTTTGATAAAGTCTTTCATAATTCGATCAACAAAGCCGACGTTTGCGCTGAAGCTGACGAAGTCTTCCGCTTCACCTGTCATCCTGTACGAAAAGAAACATAATGTGTTTGTCATCTTTGTAAGAAACTAGGAATTTAGACAATCAATGTTTTATATTAAAGTAAAGGAAACACTTATTTAACTAATTGCATATTAAACTATAAAATAAAATAATTATTAGGACTAATTGCAAATCAATTTTGCTTTAGTTATTTATAAAATAAAATATTTAACTAAATATTATTAGGAACCACTTATTTAACTAATTTCATATTAAACTCTAAAATAAAATAATTATTAAATAATTATAAATAACTAATGCAAAATTATTATAAAGATGTACATAAAATAAAAGTGTAAAATATGCCCATCATACACATGCAACTTTTCGGTCTCAGGATCACTCGTGGAACCCAAAACCATGTCCAGACACATTCAAACACATAACGACAACACCACGTATTTAATTAACGGAATCAAACCAAGAATCACACCAGATACATTCTAACACGATTCCTAAACATACCAAGACCCAACATAAATCATATAACGGTCCAGGAGCATCCGGAACCACAAGAACATCAAGAAATCTATATGCAAGGTCCTAAACACAAGTCCTAGGCTAGACTCAACACCCGAGATCTTTTGGAAGAAGACTTTCAAGGAGGATCCTAGGACTTGTGTTTAGGACCTTGCATATAGATTTCTTGATGTTCTTGTGGAAGAAGACTCAAGGAAGAAGATAACTACGAAACACAAGATAACACTCAAGACAACAACGAACACGATGATCACGGGAAAAACAAGGATAGGCTAGAGGAAAGGGTTACCTGCCAACTCTTCCTCCACCAAGCCCTCTGACTCGGCCTGTGAATGCGCCATCACGAAGACCCTCCCAGGTGGCCTAGCTCCAACTGCTCCGCGACCCGAACTAACTCCCGATGCTCCTCCGACTCCGGGGGGTGGCAGTTGTTAGCATGACTAGTATTTTATATTTATTATTTGTATAATATATAGTCATAGATTAGTGGTGGTAGTTCTGTTTGACTTAGCTCTCTATTAGTTAGGATTAGTTAGAGATTAGTTCTACGATATACTCTGTAATCCTATCTTCTGTCTAATTGAATTTTGAGGTGAATTCTCTAATCTGGTATCAGACAACAGGTTATCCGATCCTCTCCAACCTCCACGACAAACCTCTACCCACTTTCACCCTCTTTCGCCGGCGATTCCACGCAAAATGTCGACGTCCTCTGAGCGTACTGCTTCTGCCGCTGGAAACTCCTCGCCGGCGACCGGAAACGCGTTATCCGGTGCGCATCACTACATTACAATGAAGCTCACTCTCAAAAACTACCTGTTCTGGAGGATGCAACTGCTTTCTTTCCTCCGCGGCCAGGATCTCCTGGGGTTCGTGGATGGCACCTTTCCATGCCCGCCGGCCACTGTACTCGGCACTCCGTCCACCGGCGATTCGGCGACCACCTCAACCGCGACTGTCGCGGTGGCTAATCCGGTGTATCACGCATGGGTTAAACAAGACCAGACCATCGTGTCTCTTCTGGTCTCGTCCATGGCGGATGAGGTTCTTCATCTTGCCCTCGGCCGGGATACGTCGGCTGATATATGAAGCTCCATCACCGGCGCGCTCGGGTCTTCCAGTCAGGCTCGGTGTCTCACACTGTTAAGCTAATTCCAAATGTTACGCCAAGGCAATGCCACGACAGCAGACTACCTCGGGAGGGCCGGCGTCCTTGTCGAAGCTCTCATCCAAGCTGGTCGCCCGCTCACGCTGATGGAACAGAACCTATATGTTATTCGAGGCCTGCGACCGGAGCTGAAATCTCTCGCGACATCTCTCACGGCGACTGGAGCGGCAGTGACTCTAACGCATTTGTCCGATTTTTTACAGGCCCACGAGTTTATTCTCGTGGACGATTATCCGTCTCTTGATGCCGCAGGCTCCCACACTGCCATGTATGCCGGCACTGGTCGGGGCTCGCACGGCGGAGGCAGGCAGCAGCAGCAGAACTCACAACAGCAGCGAGGTGGCCGGTCAGGTCGTGGTGGCCAAAACCGGGGAGGCCGTGGTGGTCGCGGGGCGCCGAGATGCCAAATTTGCCGGTCACACGGGCATTCGGCGATCTACTGCTACAAAAGATATACAACCCAACCACCGCAGCCTCAAGCTCACGTAGCAATGTCCGGCGAAGCTCGGGTGACTCCATCCACTGTTCCGGGTGATGGGTGGTATCCGGACACCTGGGCCACCGCTCACGCAACTCCGGACCCGAGCATGTTGAGCCAGTCAGACGAGTATGGCGGATCAGACGTTCTCAGAGTGGGTAATGGGACAGGTTTGTCTATTTCGCGAATTGGTCGTGCAACTATCCCATCCTTGTCTAAAACACTATGTTTGAATAATATTCTGCATGTACCCAGTCTTTCTGTTCCATTACTCTCTGTCAATAAATTTGCAATTGACAATAACGTTTATTTTGAATTTCATGCCAATTATTTTACTATGAAGGACTCCACAACCAACACAATTCTGCTTAAAGGGCCAACATCGAGCGGCCTTTATAAACTCCCGGTGTCAAGACAAAATTTCGCGTTCGTCAGTTCCCGGGCTACTCCCACCACTTGGCACCGCAGGCTAGGACACCCGCACAAGCAAGTCCTAAATAAAGTTCTCCAAAAGTGCCCCGTCACACCCAATAAAGCTGCATCAGTGGAGTCCTGTACCTCGTGTCATCTTGGAAAGTCATCTAGATTTAAGCTAGATAGTGTTCCCAATTCCACTAAAAATGTATTAGATTTAATTTGGACCGATATTTGGGGGCCTTCCCCTGTATTGTCTATTAGTGGTTTTCGATATTTTTGTCTTTTTTGTAGATGACTACTCCAGATTCTGCTGGTTTTATCCATTACGGGTAAAATCAGACATATATAAAGCTTTTGAGTCGTTTCGCGTCTTGGTAGAGCGGCAGTTCTCGCGCTCTATCAAATCAATCCAATCTGACTTAGGGGGTGAGTACCAAAAACTACATAAAATATTCCAATCTTTAGGCATAAATCACCTCCAATCCTGCGCATATACACATGAACAAAACGGCAGAGTAGAACGCCGCAATAGACATATTGTCGAGACTGGCTTAACTCTACTCGTCGAGGGAAAAGTACCCCACGAATATTGGGATTATGCTTTCGAAACAGCAAACACCTTAATCAATTATTTGCCCTTATCAGCCGTTAATTTTGAAAGCCCATACACCCGTCTTTTCAATACGTCACCCCCATACACCTTCCTTCGTGTCTTCGGGTGTCGGTGTTACCCATATCTAAGGCCATATAACCGGCACAAGATTGAGTATCGCTCCACCCCATGTGTCTTCTTAGGTTACCCACCATCCTTTAGGGGATATAGGTGCACTGATCTAATTAGCGGAAAGACTTACATATGTCGTCATGTCCGCTTTGACGAATCTATCTTTCCTTTTGACACAGGTTATTCAGCACAAGCGCCTACCACACCGGCCTTACCGTGGGCATCAGCACCAATTGTCTCACAAGGTCCAGCTCCGGACCCAACATCTACACCGGTTGAGACACCGGCCCCTTTCGGACCGGAGCCAATACCCTTGGCTCGTGAGTCACCACGGCTAGCTATAACACATACAGCCCCGGTAAGAACGAGGAAATGACGTGCCCAGCCACAAAGTCATGATCATGTCATGCGGCTGCGACACATGACGAGGGGTACGGATGAGCCATTCCAGGCTTTAACCGCAGTAGCAGATCCCACGTGCTACTCTCAAGCAGTGGGCCATGCACATTGGCGTGAGGCTATGGACCAGGAGTTCAATGCTTTACTGCATAACAACACCTGGCGACTTGTTCCACCTAAGCCACACATGAACATCATTGGGTGCAAATGGGTTTTTCGCACCAAACGCACTGCTGATGGTTCTGTTGAGCGGTATAAAGCTCAACTAGTGGCAAAGGGGTTTAATCAGGTAGCAGGAGAAGACTTTTTTGACACATTCAGTCCAGTGGTCAAACCGACTACGGTACGGATGTTTTTTTCCCTGGCTGTTTCCAACAGGTGGACATTGCGGCAGCTAGATGTGCATAATGCCTTCCTAAATGGGCATCTAGCTGAAACCGTGTACATGAAGCAACCCCCGGGGTACGAGGACCCAACCACCCCTGAGCATGTGTGTCATCTCCAGCGGTCTCTTTACGGCTTGAAACAAGCACCTCGGGCTTGGTTCAAGCGCCTTCATGACTTTCTCTTATCTGCAGGTTTTAAGTCATCTAAAACCGATTTATCCTTGTTTTATTATGCAACTGGGGAATCTCGTGTGTTTTTATTGGTGTACGTCGATGACATAATAATGATGGGCAACGACGCCAAACTGGTGGCTACACTTCTACAGCGTCTGTCCACTACGTTCAAAATCAGGGATCTGGGATCCCCCGGCTTCTTCTTGGGCATTGAAACAATCAAGTCAGGTGACGGGTTTATTCTATCTCAGCGTCGCTATATGACGGATCTCCTAGGGCGCTCAGGGATGACTGACTGTAAACCCCTCACTACACCGGCTGCTGTCACAAAATTAGTCACACCTACGGAGGAACTGTTCGATAATCCGACTCAGTATCGTCACATAGTTGGAGCGCTACAATACTTGACGATCACTAGGCCCGACTTGGCGTATGCAGTCAATCGACTGTGTCAATTATGCACTCACCGACAGTAGATCATTGGGCCCTTGTGAAACGGGTTCTGCGTTACATCAAGGGAACTCTCGACTTTGGCCTCCGTCTCGCCCCATCTTCCTCGACCTGCATACACACCTTCTCCGACTCGGACTGGGCTGGTTGTCCAGTAGATAGAAAGAGCACCAGTGGTTTTGCGGTTTATCTAGGGACCAACCTTACTTCCTGGCTGTCGAAGAAGCAACGCACTGTTGCTAGGTCCTCCACTGAAGCTGAGTACAAGGCCCTAGCAGATGTCTCCGCAGAGGTCACCTGGGTTGTGTCACTTCTACGGGAACTCGGGATGCATTCAGGCCAGCCTTCGACGCTGTGGTGCGACAACCTTGGGGCTACTTACCTTTGTGCCAATCCGGTGTTCCACGCACGCACAAAGCATGTAGAAATCGACTATCATTTTGTCCGGGACAAGGTTGCTTCCGGAGAATTCGTCATCAATTATGTATTTACCACGGATCAGTTAGCAGATATCTTCACCAAACCTCTTTCAGCGTCACGGTTCGCAACTCTACGAGGCAAGCTCAATGTTGTCTCTCTACAACCTTGCGCTTGAGGGGGTGTGTTAGCATGACTAGTATTTTATATTTATTATTTGTATAATATATAGTCATAGATTAGTGGTGGTAGTTCTGTTTGACTTAGCTCTCTATTAGTTAGGATTAGTTAGAGATTAGTTCTACGATATACTTTGTAATCCTATCTTTTGTCTAATTGAATTTTGAGGTGAATTCTCTAATTGCGGCAACGCTCTCTGACCGGCTAGCTGAGGACACTCCGCGACCTTGTGACCTCTATCTCCGCATCGAAAACACTTAAACGCCTGGCCAGGACAAACTTGGCCCGCGTGCACCTTCCCACATCTTCGGCACGGAAACAACTTAGCTTGGTCCCCTTGCTCCATCCTTTTAGGTCCTTGAGATGAAGATGACACCTGCTTGGCCTGGAAACCTGGTCTTGGCTTCTTAAAGGTAGAAAAACCTCCGCCCTCAGTCCTCTTCCTAGCTTGCTCGTACGATCCTCTCTGAAGCTGCTGCACGCGATACAGATCGGCGACACACACGTAAGCGTCCTTAAGAGAACTCGGCCTACTCACAGTCAAAGCTTTTCGCGCCTCATAGTTCAGACCGGCCACGAATTTCTCGACTTTAGCGAGTTCTGTAGGCACGAGCATCCTCGCAAAACGTGCCAACTCCAAGAACCTCTTGTGGTATTCAACCACAGACATGGAGCCTTGCTGCAGGTGGAGGAAGTCTTCATACATGGCGGCGCGCACATGTGATGGGTAGAACCTTTCACGCATTCTATCCTTGAGCGCGGTCCAGTCAAACTCGGGTTCTTCAAGAAGAGCCGGACCTTCATGGACCCACCACAAATCCGCTTCTTGGCAAAAGTAAAACGTTGCCAACTCCACTCTCCTTTCTTCGGGGCAGCCTACAACGGTGAAGATCTTGTCAAACACCCGTAGCCACTCTTCTAAGACTACCGGGTCTTCCTCGCCGGCGAAGGTTGGCGGCCGATGTCCCGACACTAAACGCCCTACGTCACGGTGCCCAGCAGGAGGAGGAGGCAGCACAGCGTGATTGTTGTTCAACAAAGCTTCACTAAGCGTCTGCATGGTCTGTGTCAGCTGGTGAAGGTTCTGAGCGAGCTGCTCGTTAGTCGGGGTCTCCGGTGTGCGGGCTCGGGGACGAGGAGGCATCGCACTTCTACAACAACAACACGGCTACCAAAGATAGCAAACAAGCAAAGAATAGAAGGCAACACACAGCTCACCGCGCAACCTAGAGTCCTAAGCCTAACACTTAACTTCTTAAGGTCGCTTAAGGGTCTCAAACCACACTTAACCACTTAGAAAGTCTAGACTTAACTCTTCCTAGGCTCAAACCTATGCTCTGATACCAACTGTAACACCCCCCCCCCCCCCCAAAACAAGCTATAATAGAAGCCTTAACGCATGCAGATATCATAACAAAACACTAGCACAGCGGAAGAAAAAGGATAACTGGATAACATAAAATCTAAACGGGGGTGTTATGCCACACTTATCAACACGATAAACGTTACGGCCAAATCTGCATGATTTACATCTATCCAAAAACTCATAAGTCTAAAAACCAAATCGGCTCACAGGCCGTACAATAAGGGAAAGGTACTACACTATCGGGCACTAGACATCGCGCTCGACTAGACATCACCTGTAAGAACACAAAGATAAACATGGGACGACGCTCGGTCAGCGAATAATGCTGGTAACCCACCAATACATGTGAAATAACATACATAAGTAAGGTATAAGCTGTAAAACCATTTTCGAAACGGAATACATATATATAAGTGTAAAACTGTAACACCCCGTGTTACGACCGCTAAGATCAATTAAATCATTTAATCAATTACCCAAAGGAAAGAATTAAATCACAATAATTAATTAGGAAGGCCCACCATAGTCCACGGGCCCTTATCCCTAAACCCAATCCTTAGTCCCAAAAGAAATAGAACTAGCAAGCCCATAATATTAGTTCCTAACTAGGACACCTAAATATATAAATAGGGGACTTAAGGGGCACCTAGAAACCCCCCACCACAAGAATAACGCCCACCACCCCAAAGAGCTCCAAGAATCCCCCTAGAAGAAATCAAGAAAGCAAGAAAGCTTAAAGAAAGATCCTTCATTGCCAAGGAATTAATTAAGGCTAAGAGGTAACCCATGTCTCAACAAAACCTATTTTCATAGCTATGATTTCCCCCGTAGGATTTCCCCATATTATTGTGTATTGATGATTTGCAATATTATTATGGGATAATTCCATGGGTGATCTTGATATTGGGAGATTCTTGATAATTATGATGTTCTTGATGATTATGTGGAGTTCTTGATGTTTATATGTCATTCTTGATAATTGTATATGCTTATGTGTTATTTGCACCGAATCTTGTAATTGGAGGACGAATCGTATTCTTGTGGGTATAAAATTGATTAGAACCCTAGGTTGTATCGTATGATATCATTCTTGGTTTATCGGGTGGGAAATTGCATGTTTGGGGTGTCGATTATGTTAGAAAAGCATGATAGGTTATGTGCCGTACGTTTCTCGTATTTGATCCGTTAATTGACTACGTGTTGATCGTTAATTGCGTTGTAAAATGTCTAAGCATGGTTTCGGGTTCCACAATGGTTCCCGGGGCGTTTTGTGATGAAAAGAGTCAGTGGGGGGTAGGGGACCTGCCACCTACCCGCGGCCAAGTCGGGCAGTCCCGGCAGCGGGCAGCTGGCGGGCGGGCAGCTGCCCGCCGGGCACCCGCTGCCCGGAACAGTGCACGCCGGCGGGTGGACCCCCACCCACCGGCTACCCGCTGGAAAATACCCCAACCCGGGATTTCGGCTTCCCCGTTTGATGTTTCCCCGACCCCCGTGGTGTCCCAACGGACTCCGTCTATCGTGCCTATGTCTAGTTTGATATTTCGGGTACCGTTCGTAGGTTGTATGAGTCTTATATATTGCATGCTAGTTGAATTGGTATCTCGCTGACCTAGGTGATAGGAGTATGAACCCCTTAGGACTATTCTTAGCATGTGAAGGATCACGCACAAGGTTGCAGTAGGCGCTAGGCGCTAGTCGGGCGGCCGGGCAGCGCCTAGCGCCTAGGCGGCGCTAGGCGGGCACCAAAAAAATTAAAAAAAATAGTGACAGACTTGTAGTTCGACAATTTTAATGAGGTTGTTTTCAACGTTCACTCAAATAATACATCTAAATAAATGAAATAATGATAATTTATAAGTCATAATGTCATAATAATATTAAAATCAATAATTAATGAAAGACGACATCGGTCAAAATCAGACAAAATCGATCAAAATCGGTCAAAACGGTCAAAATCGGACGAAATCGGTCGACTCGGCCGAGTTGGCCGAGTTGACCGACTCGGCCGAGTTTGACCGCCCAGGCCGCCTAGCGGCCGCCCAGGCCGCCTAGGCGGCCGACCGAGTTTTGGCCGCCTATAGGCCAAAACTCCAAGGCAAGTGGCCGCCTAGCGCCTAGGCGGCTAGGCGGCCGAGTTTTACAACACTGATCACGCATAGGTTTTGTTATACGTTTCCTCCCCTTCCCAATGTGTTAATGTGGGTTGCATGTGCCTTCTACGTGTTATGTGTGCGTGTCACCCCGAATTGGTTGAGATCAATCGGGCTATACGGGCAGTCGGGTGGGCTGAGAACCATACCGGCTGTTAACCAGGCTGGTAAAGATCGGTCAGGTATATAAATATTATATAGGACTAAGTTCCACTATACGGGCAGTCGGATGGGCTGAGAACCATACCGGCTGTTAACCAGGCTGGTAAAGACCGGTCAGGTATATAAATATTATATAGGACAAAGGTCCACTATACGGGCAGTTGAATGGGTTGAGAACCATCCCAACTGTTAACCAGGCTGGTAGAGACCGGTCAGGTATATAAATATTATATAGAACTGAGGTTCATTAGTCGGTTGCGATCGGCTCCTCCGTAATGTGAGACGGGGCAGGGTGCTGCGGGGCCGTGTCAGAGCTATATGCGCTGACCCTCATGTATGGGCATGCGATTGGTCCTGTGGCGCCAACAAAGTGTGCTATGTGATGAGATATGGACGAGTGTGTTTATGATTATATTGGGGGATGTGACTATGGGATCTATGCTGGGGATTGTTTACATTGGGTTATGATTATTAATTGTGCTCAGCTTTATCTGTCTTGCCTGTGGAGGATTGTATACGCCTGTTATAACTGTTGCTTGTGTCTAGCCTTATCTGTCGAGTCATTCCCGGTTTTAAAAGCTAGAGTCTCGTAGGATATATCTTCATGCTTCAAAATGGTTTTTGTATATCTATATATATCTCTATATGTAATGTATTTCAACACGTTGGAGTGGGTTACCAGCATCTCTCGCTGAACAGATATATTTGGCTTTCAGGCACAGAAGGGTAAGTCACTGGAGCGCGCTAGAACTTGGAACATAGAAGTAGTTAGTTTCCCTTTCGGCCTGCGTGCCATGTTCACACATTTACATTATTGAGGCATTAGTTAGTTAGCCTGTGCACCTGAGTTCTCTAACTCAGGTGTGGCATAGCACCCCGTACTCTTGTATTCTGTTTTTGGGATTTAATAAGATTTCACCTTTGTTTCATAAGTTTTAGATATCCTGAAAATCTGGGGTGTTACAGTTGGTATTAGAGCCTAAAGTTGACCCTAGGATAAGACTCTTAAGATCAGACCTTAGGACATTAAGCTTAAACACTAGGTACTTAGGAACATAGGATTTAGGAATCTTAGGACGCGCGGTGAGATTGTGAAACCTACACATAACCTCTCCTCACTTTATCCATTTCTAACTTAAAGAAACTCCCCCCTCGCTTATTGCATCAAGGTAAGGACGCAAAATAACGTCGGCCTATGAACTCCAGGATGGCACCGAGAAGAGGACAGATAGGAACACCAAAACTCCCCACCGAGGAATTCCTGACTCAGAATCTGCAACGCCTGGCCCAAATTGCCCAGGCACTAAGTACTACCGCTCCCCAGCCTTTACCAAACGAGAACTTGGAGATCCACCACCAAGTCTCGACACACCAACCACCCACCCTCTCAGGAAACGAAGACCCCACGACCCTCGAGGAGTGGATCGGGACTTTCGACAAGATATTCAGGGCAACTAAATGCTCCGAGGACCACCAAGTAAGAATGATCTCCTTCTACTTCAGACACGAGGCCGACACCTGGTGGGCTCACGAAAGACCCACCTGCGAACAAGACCCCGGATTCAACTGGGAAACCCTAAAAGCGTGGCTACGAGAACAATTCTATCCCAACCACCTAAGAGCCACCATATACGAAGAATTCCTCCACCTAAGACAAGGTGCAACCTCGATCATGGAATACTACCAACAATTCCACCGACTGGCTCGCCTCATCCCCGAGCTAGTACCCACCGAAAGGATCAGGATCGAAAGGTTCATAACAGGCCTTGACCCCGAATATCAAAATGCCCTGGCCACACAAGAGCCAGGAACCCTCAGGGAAGCCTATGCCAAGGCATCCCAACTACAACAAGTGCCAAACCAACCCCGGGAAACACGCCTGGGAAACAAAAGGAAATCACATGAACCCCACCCGCGGCCTTAAAAACCCCAGGGCCGCCTCACCCCGCCAAGTCGCAGCGCCAACCGCTCAAGGAAGAATCCTTACTCTAAGCAAAGCCAAAATTGGGGATAGCAACATAGTCTCCGGAACCTTCCTAGTACACGCCACCCCCGCCACAGTGTTATTTGACTCGGGGGCTACCAACTCGTTTATAGCAACCGAGTTTGCCACTCGGCTTGGCCTCAACACCAGCACCAAGGTCCGACTCCAGGTCAAAGTGGCCTCCGGCGAAATCCTAGAATGCGACCGCATGTACGAGAATATAATGATCACCATACAAGGGGTGGAATTTCCTAGCAACCTAATCCGATTCAAACTGGATGGGGTACAGGTGATTTTGGGCATGGATTGGCTAGGGAAATACCAAGCACAAATCCTATGCGGAGAACAAAAAGTGGTCTTACGGGGACCAAACGGTAAGAGGGTATCATACCATGGGACCCACCTGGAAGCCGGGATCAAAGTGGTGAACATGATGAAAATGAAGAAATACCTAAACAAGGGAAGCGAGGCCTTCCTATGTTCGGTCGAGGACCTCAGCACCAAAACCCCCGAACCACAAACCATTCCAGTGGTAAACGAATTCACCGACGTCTTCCCGGACGAAATCCCCGGGACACCCCCAGTCAGAGAAGTCGAGTTCACCATAGATCTCGTACCGGGCGCTGCCCCAATTTCTAAACCTCCCTACCGATTAGCACCAAAAGAAATGAAGGAACTAAAGACGCAACTGCAAGAATTGCTAGACAAGGACTACATCCGTCCTAGCACCTCCCCATGGGGAGCGCCAGTGTTGTTTGTTAAAAAGAAGGATGGGAGCATGCGCCTATGCATCGACTACAGGGAACTTAACCAAGTCACGATAAAGAATAAGTACCCCCTTCCCCGAATCGACGACTTGTTCGACCAACTTAAAGGGGCAGGGGTATTCTCAAAGATTGATCTAAGATCCGGGTATCACCAAATACAGGTGGCTAAACCGGACATTCAGAAAACAGCCTTCCGGACACGTTACGGTCACTATGAATTCACCGTAATGCCCTTCGGACTCACCAACGCGCCTTCCATATTCATGGACCTCATGAACCGAGTATTCCGACCCCACTTGGATGACTTCGTCATTGTATTCATTGATGACATCCTAGTCTACTCCCGAAACAAGGAAGAATATGAAAGACACCTCCGCATAACCCTGCAAACTCTAAGGGAGCACCAACTATACGCCAAGTTCTCTAAATGCGAATTTTGGAAAGACAGCGTGGCCTTCCTGGGTCACGTGATAACCAAGGAAGGGATTAAGGTGGACCCCACCAAAATCCGTGCCGTTAAAGAATGGACCACACCAAGCTCACTCACCGAAGTCCGAAGCTTCCTAGGCTTGGCGGGCTACTACAGGAGATTTGTACCCGACTTCACCAGGATAGCCCAACCCCTCAACAAACTCATGAAAAAGGAAACCCCCTTCCAATGGGACAACGACTGCGTCTCGGCCTTTCAAGAATTGAAGGATAAGTTAACCACGGCACCCGTACTCGCCATCCCCTCCGGGGAGGAAGGATTCGAGGTCTTCAGTGACGCATCCAAGAAGGGGTTGGGGTGCATGCTAATGCAAAAAGGCCGAGTAATAGCCTATGCATCCAGGCAGCTCAAAACCCACGAAGAAAACTACCCCACCCACGACCTCGAGCTAGCCGCCATCGTGTTCGCACTAAAAATTTGGAGGCATTACTTATACGGGGTGCAATGCAAGATTTACACGGACCATAAGAGCCTAAAGTACATCTTCACCCAAAAAGACCTAAACATGAGACAACGGAGGTGGTTAGAACTCATAAAGGATTACGACCTGGACATCCAATACCATGAGGGAAAAGCTAACGTGGTGGCGGATGCCCTAAGCAGGAAGACTAACCACTCCCTCAACACCACTTGGATCCTACCGGACCAACTGTACAGGGACTTCCAAAGACTGAATTTGGAAATAATAAAACAAGGTCAAAACCACCCCGACATCCACTTATTCAACACACGAGTCGTACCTACGCACTTCGAGGAAATCAAAATAGGGCAACAGCAGGATCCGGAACTAGATAAAATCCACCTCGACCTAACCCAGGGGAAGGAAGGACCCTTCAAAATACACGAAGACGGCAGTCTCCGTTACCAAGGTAGGTGGTGCGTGCCCTCAACGCACCCCCACTTGAAGCAACAAATCTTGGAGGAAGGACACAACTCCCCATACTCGGTTCACCCAGGGGGTGACAAGCTATACCAAGATGTAAAAAGGTCGTTTTGGTGGCCCAACATGAAAAAGGAAATCGCGGATTTCGTGGCCAGGTGTCTGAATTGCCAAAGGGTGAAGGCCGAACGATGCAAGCCCAAGGGACTCGTACAACCCCTTGAGATACCACAAGGAAAGTGGGATTCCATATCCATGGATTTCGTCGGAGGACTACCCCCAACGAAGACCGGCAAGGATAAGATTTGGGTCATAGTGGACCGACTAACCAAAACAGCGCGATTCATCGCCATGAAGGAAACGTGGACAATGGCACAACTAGCCTAAGCCTACTTGAGCCGAGTAGTGAAGTATCACGGAGTCCCCCGAAACATCGTATCCGATAGAGACTCCAGGTTCCTCTCACAATTTTGGAAATCACTGCAATTAGCCTTGGGGACACAACTAAAACAAAGCACTGCTTTCCACCCCACCACGGACGGCCAAACCGAGAGGACCATTCAGACTCTCGAAGACATGCTAAGAGCCTGCGTGTTGGACTTCCAAGGGACATGGGAGGAACACCTAGACCTTATTGAATTCTCATACAACAACAGCTACCACGCGAGCATTCGTATGGCACCCTACGAAGCTCTATACGGACAAAAATGCAGAACCCCCTTATGTTGGGAAGACATGGTCGACCCAATAACACTAGGGCCCCAACACTTACAGGATACAATCACCAAGGTCAAGCACATCCGGGAGAGGATGAAGGCTGCCCAGGACCGCCAAAAGTCCTATGCCGACCTAAAGAGGAAACAAGCCGAGTTCAACACCGGGGACAAGGTCTGGTTGAGAATCTCGCCCACACGAGGGGTGATGAGATTCGGAAGGAAAGGAAAGCTCAGCCCTCGATTTATCGGCCCCTATGAAATCATAGAAAAAGTTGGGAACCTAGCCTATCGCCTCGCCCTACCCGTCGAACTAGAACGAGTACACAACGTATTCCACATATCCCAGCTAAAGAAATACGTACACGACCCGAGCCACGTGCTTCAACCCGAGGTCGTGAACCTCGATGAGTCACTAGTATACGAAGAAAGACCCGTGAGGATCCTGGACACCAAGACAAGAAACACCCGTCGCCGAGCCATAGAAATGGTGAAAGTCCTCTGGACCAACCATGGGACCGAGGAAGCAACGTGGGAGCTCAAAGACACAATGAGGGAACGCTACCCCGAACTTTTCACACCGGGTAACTAAGAGAAAGTCACTCGGCAAGGACCAAGCTTCGGGGACGAAGCTTCCCGATAAGGGGGGGAGAGTGTAACACCCCGTGTTACGACCCCTAAGATCAATTAAATCATTTAATCAATTACCCAAAGGAAAGAATTAAATCACAATAATTAATTAGGAAGGCCCACCATAGTCCACGGGCCCTTATCCCTAAACCCAATCCTTAGTCCCAAAAGAAATAGAACTAGCAAGCCCATAATATTAGTTCCTAACTAGGACACCTAAATATATAAATAGGGGAGTTAAGGGGTACCTAGAAACCCCCCACCACAAGAATAACGCCCACCACCCCAAAGAGCTCCAAGAATCCCCCTAGAAGAAATCAAGAAAGCAAGAAAGCTTAAAGAAAGACCCTTCATAGCCAAGGAATTAATTAAGGCTAAGAGGTGACCCATGTCTCAACAAAACCTATTTTCATAGCTATGATTTCCCCCGTAGGATTTCCCCATATTATTGTGTATTGATAATTTGCGATATTATTATTGATGATTGGTGGGATAATTCCATGGGTGATCTTGATATTGGGAGATTCTTGATAATTATGATGTTCTTGATGATTATGTGGAGTTCTTGATGTTTATATGTCATTCTTGATAATTGTATATGCTTATGTGTTATTTGCACCGAATCTTGTAATTGGAGGACGAATCGTATTCTTGTGGGTATAAAAGTGATTAGAACCCTAGGTTGTATCGTATGATATCATTCTTGGTTTATCGGGTGGGAAATTGCATGTTTGGGGTGTCGATTATGTTAGAAAAGCATGATAGGTTATGTGCCGTACGTTTCTCGTATTTGATCTGTTAATTGACTACGTGTTGATCGTTAATTGCGTTGTAAAATGTCTAAGCATGGTTTCGGGTTCCACAATGGTTCCCGGGGCGTTTTGTGATGAAAAGAGTCAGTGGGGGGTAGGTGGGGGTAGGGGACCCGCCACCTACCCGCGGCCAAGTCGGGCAGTCCCGGCAGCGGGCAGCCGGCGGGCGGGCAGCTGCCCGCCGGGCACCCGCTGCCCGGAATAGTGCACGCCGGCGGGTGGACCCCTACCCACCGGCTACCCGCTGGAAAATACCCCAACCCGGGATTTCGGCTTCCCCGTTTGATGTTTCCCCGACCCCCGTGGTGTCCCAACGGACTCCGTCTATCGTGCCTATGTCTAGTTTGATATTTCGGGTACCGTTCGTAGGTTGTATGAGTCTTATATATTGCATGCTAGTTGAATTGGTATCCCGCTGACCTAGGTGATAGGAGTATGAACCCCTTAAGACTATTCTTAGCATGTGAAGGATCACGCATAGGTTTTGTTATACGTTTCCTCCCCTTCCCAATGTGTTAATGTGGGTTGCATGTGCTTGCTACGTGTTATGTGTGCGTGTCACCCCAAATTGGTTGAGATCAATCGGGCTATACGGGCAGTCGGGTGGGCTGAGAACCATACCGGCTGTTAACCAGGCTGGTAAAGACCGGTCAGGTATATAAATATTATATAGGACTAAGTTCCACTATACGGGCAGTCGGATGGGCTGAGAACCATACCGGCTGTTAACCAGGCTGGTAAAGACCGGTCAGGTATATAAATATTATATAGGACAAAGGTCCACTATACGGGCAGTTGAATGGGTTGAGAACCATCCCAACTGTTAACCAGGCTGGTAGAGACCGGTCAGGTATATAAATATTATATAGAACTGAGGTTCATTAGTCGGTTGCGATCGGCTCCTCCGTAATGTGAGACGGGGCAGGGTGCTGCGGGGCCGTGTCAGAGCTATATGCGCTGACCCTCATGTATGGGCATGCGATTGGTCCTGTGGCGCCAACAAAGTGTGCTATGTGATGAGATATGGACGAGTGTGTTTATGATTATATTGGGGGATGTGACTATGGGATCTATGCTGGGGATTGTTTACATTGGGTTATGATTATTAATTGTGCTCAGCTTTATCTGTCTTGCCTGTGGAGGATTGTATACGCCTGTTATAACTGTTGCTTGTGTCTAGCCTTATCTGTCGAGTCATTCCCGGTTTTAAAAGCTAGAGTCTCGTAGGATATATCTTCATGCTTCAAAATGGTTTTTGTATATCTATATATATCTCTATATGTAATGTATTTCAACACGTTGGAGTGGGTTACCAGCATCTCTCGCTGAACAGATATATTTGGCTTTCAGGCACAGAAGGGTAAGTCACTGGAGCGCGCTAGAACTTGGAACATAGAAGTAGTTAGTTTCCCTTTCGGCCTGCGTGCCATGTTCACACATTTACATTATTGAGGCATTAGTTAGTTAGCCTGTGCACCTGAGTTCTCTAACTCAGGTGTGGCATAGCACCCCGTACTCTTGTATTCTGTTTTTGAGATTTAATAAGATTTCACCTTTGTTTCATAAGTTTTAGATATCCTGAAAATCTGGGGTGTTACAAAAACCACGAGTCAAAGCCAACATAAAACTCAACACTCTCACAAGCAACACGAGAACACATCCCAAGACCACAAGAACAACACGACTCACCAAAGAGTCAAGGCATGACCTATCATCACTCAATAGACCAAAACCCGACAAGTACAACGCGAAAGAATAAGACTCACACAACCGGCAACACATGCCAAGGCCACACATGCCTTTGTGACTACACACGTCACAAGAGAAGAACACACAACACCGGCTACAATAGCCCTCGTGACATCACCCATCACGAGTTGGTATGCCTACCTTATGCCCTGTTCCAACCTTATGGCTACCCCCAGCCTTGTTTTTTCTTTCCAACCATTACCTCCAGGACCCCTGTACTTCTTAGTCCAACCTTTTCCCTCCTGGGACCGTCGTCCCCCACCAACAAACCACCAATTTCATAGTACACAAGGTACCGTTCACACACACGGCGACACACGCCTTTCCCAAAATACGTGAACCTGACACACAGGTCACAACTCCATAATCACGTCACGGCCACCACGAGGACCGCTGCAATACCTTGGTGACTAGTGTCCCATACCACTAATCGTGCAATCCAGGTAAAGCCACACACACCACACCTCAACAGGAATCAATCAACGGATTGCAACGAAGGTATGAAACACACTCAATCAAGGAATGGGTTACAACCCAACAACAACAACGATGAATAACACAAGTTATCATCAACCAATCGGAAGGTACAAACAACACACACGCTAGCATTTAGACACCGAACTAGCATGCTTATCAACGGGGAAACCAAAGATAGTCCCGAGGAACACACAAGACACTTCACGGTCCAACGAAACACAATGTTGAACACTTAGCACGATTCAAGACACCAAATTCCTACATGGATACCTACCATATAGTTCTAGACATACGAAACATCAAGAAGACACTCAAATAGTTCCACAAAAGAACATCGGGAAGTCAAAAGACCAAATATCGAGTCAAAAGAATCACGGGGAACAAATCCCATCACAACACCACTGTGTTCCCCGCGGGTAGACCCACGGGTAGGCCCCTACCCGTGGTTCTGCCCGCGGGTACACACCTACGAGGCCAATGCACCTGCGGGTGGGCGGCGGGTAGGGCTCTGCCCGTCGTTCCGCCCGCGGGTACATCCCTGTGTCCAAAATAATCCCTTCGTGGATTTTCAACTCCAAGCTCAAATTCAAGTCCAAAACATGCCAAATCTCACCCAATACAACAAAATGACTTGAATCATAGGAAATGCCAAGCAATGGCACTAAAGAACCCTAAACACAAGCTCTAGATATGCATTTTCACAAGACAAATGCATAAACACTCACATTTCATAGCAAAACACAAGTAGAATCCAAGAAATCACATATAGATAAGCAAAATAGGTTTTGTAGAGCATGGGTTACCTCTTGTAGACTAAAAGACTTCACTTTACACTTCAACAAGCTCCCCACAAGGCTTACTTTCCAAACCCACTTCAAGAACAAACCAAAAGATCATAAAGATCCTACTTTTAAGAAAAAGACATCTAAGATGGAACCAAAAACACAAGATGGACTTAGATCTTACCCTCCTAGATGCCCAAATAGGTGAAAGGTTGAATCTTGGAAGCAAATCTTGAAGTCTTGGCAAGGTCTAAACTTAGCTTGGAGGAAAAGCTACTCACCTTTCTAGAGAGAAGGTAGAGCTAATGTTTTAGAAAGTGTAAGGGGTGAAATGAAGATGTCTTCTAGGTTAGGTTACAATACTAACACTTGGTGAAAGGTCAAGAATGCCCTTACTAACATTTAGAAAGTGTAAGGAACAAGGGAACACCCTTCAAAGCTCAAGGTACAACATGACTTTGAAGTTGACTAGTCAAATACTAGTCCTCAAGTATTAAAAATCAGGATTTTAGGAATTAATTCCTCAATTGAAATAGGATTAATTACTCAATTAATCCATGGATTGAATGTGGATTTTGGGGTGTCACATGTACAATTGTTGTACTTATCTTGATTATTCCTTGATTGGGATATTGATTGAGCCTTGATTTTCTATGACGATGACTATGTGCTATGATTGATATGAGATTGGCAGTAATGAGCTTTGCTCAAAATGATTGGCGGTATATTATCACGTGATAATGAATTATTATTATACTTATGAGATCGGTGGAAATTGATTGGCGAGTAGCTAAGTCTCCATGATGGTATAAGGTTAGACTTGCTGTACAGGGTGGCACTGAGAGGTACAGGTTAGAACTGTTATAAGGATGGAATGATGTAAAGGTTGGAACTTGGCATAAGGTTGGAACTTGATTATGTTTGTGATCATCGTATCCTTTGATTGTGGTTCTTGTATCACTTTGCTTATGAGCATATCTTTATGTGATCTTTGATTGATATTGATTACCTCTCCTTGATGGTTATCCTTGTATCGTATTATTGTCTCCTTGATTTGACCCTATTGTTTAGCCGTATGTTGGTCGGTATGATCGAGTGTGTCTCTCGATGAGTCAAATGATGCTTCTATCTCTCTTGTTATAAAGCTAGTGTTGCTAAGACTATACTTATGTATTCCAAGTCTCAAAAGTGGTTTATATATATATATATATATATATATATATATATATATATATATATATATAGGGTTGCATTCACATGCAAACACCCTTAAAATACAAACGTGTGGACAATTTGAGACTGTAGGATTAGAGATATGGATGGATTAGATTTACACAGATCCTAGGAGTTAATAAAGATGTTTTAATTTTAAAAGGGGTAATATTGGTAATGCATGCATTGGTTAAATATGGAATTTATTTTTTAGGATATATAACACGATTAGAAGAATTGTAATTTAGGTAGGATTCCTAAATGCAATTATAATCAAACAACACTATCAGTAAAAGAATCCAACAGGCTTCTGTGATGCTTCTAAGATCATGGGAAAAAGGGCATGAATAGGTCTAGGTTAGCATCATCTAGCAGGAGACGTAGGACGAGTATTGTATTTTGTGTGACACAGTTAGTGACTTTGCACACATGAACGTGCATACGTGCACATAGGTGGACCCATATTTAACATGTGCATAGACACATGTAACTATGTGCAATGTTATTTTATAGTAGATGACAAAAATGAGGAATTTCATAATAGAATTAATGTGTGCATAGACATTAACAATTGTGTGCACAGGAAAATTAAAAATCTGTCTTTTAGACACAGGAAAATTAAAAATCTGTCTTTTCTTAAATACGTGCATGATTTACGAATAAATAATTAACTGGTTAGTTGGTGCTTAGCTTGCACGAAAATGAAAAAGTAATCTCGTGCAGTGGATTAAGTGTACACAGTTTAGTTCGTTTGTGCACACGGAATTATTGATTTGCAACATGTGTGCATAAATGTGATTTAGTGTGTGCAAACCTACTTTAATTACGCATTCTACAATCTTCCGTGTATTGTAAACCTGCACTGCATTGGAGAAATGCACACAATAGTGCACAAATGTTACCACATTCATGCACCACACTTGCAAATCCCACCCACTGCACACAATAGACTACGTATATGCACACGGTTTATCCTGGGGTAGTTGGGGAACAGGTAGCCTCCCAGAATGCGTAGGTTGTGCACAAAAATAGAAAAACAAGTAAAAATCTTAATTTAAAATAGAATACAAGTCGTAAGAACAAACAGTGACGAAACTGCTTTGTATTTAGGATCTAACAATCGATAGTTGTAAAGACCTAATAAGTGTTTGAGCGGTGGTACTATCATTATAAAATAGCCTTAAACAAAAAAAAAATATAATATAAACATGGGCATTTGCAAGTTGCCAACCGTGAGCAAAAAATTGAGGCATTTCACACCGGGACTTCTTGCAAGGAACGCCAAAGGTGGTGAAACAAAATCATCATCGCTCTTGCAACTGTGCGAGGCACCAAGTTGAGAATGAGATACCTTTGACTTCTTACCTGCAACAACCACACAACACAACAAAAAAGTATTTTAAGTATGGTATATATTAATTAGTGGATTATTTGAAGTATTTTTGCGCTAATAGTTACAGTGTGCACCTATAGACCATGAATTTGGTCTTACTGTGTGTATACTAAAATGCAATGGCTAAACACTCCCAGTTTGGGTTGAGTGCACATGGGTGCACACAACTACAAAACACACGCTAGTGAAACGACCAATGGCAATGGGAAACAATGAAAACTTGTAATTAAATACGACTAGGAAGTATTAGCAGTAAATAATAACAATAGATGAGTTTCAATAATACAGTTACTGTGGTACAACAGTGCGTGATGAGAGAACAGAAGAACAACTACGATCATCGTTAAAAAGAAGCAAACAAAAATAAATAAATAAATAAATAAATAAATAAATAAAGGATTAACTCAAAATTTCAAAGGTTTAGGCTTCTAAAGGAACACATGTGAAGAAACTCTAGAAAATGTGAGAGTACTAAGTGTACAGAATGAAGTACTTACTGACTAAAATGCAACATATCATTTCAGAAACGAACATAAATGCAATGTAATTGAATAAACAACTAATATCTTTCCAAATGCAGGACTCTTAAAATGATCTAATGTTAACATTTATGACCATGTTTGCAAAAAGGTTCAGGTTTTAGATACTAGGCATCCATCAACTTCATTTTTTCCTACAGTTTTCCACCCAACCATGCACACATCTAAACCACTCGAACAGCTATAGCGACCATATACAACGCATACGAAAAAATAATTATTTGAAAAAAAACAAAAAACAAAACCCATGCTGTGATTGAGAAGACAAAGATTGATCCTAAGGGGTTTCTTGAAACTCTTAGTAGAATTTAATCACAAGGGCGAACCTGGATGCCCATTTTTAGTACAGAGGTTACAGAAATTCGAAACTCCTACAGTTGTTCAACTTTAGACGTAATTTATCTGTTTTATGTTTTTTCTCTTTTCTATTTCTAATACCCAATGGTGGTGTTGTGTAAACAATGTATATATAGAGGGAAGGTAAATTCAGACATATGCATTCTACATTTCGAGGGGTACCAAACTCCATCGAAGCTTTAGGCATTTGAGCTTCAGAGAAAAAAAAAATCATAAGTCCATAACCTGTACCGCAACTGTAATCTACCGGAAAAACAAACAACCCCCACACACAGATTCGCTACCGGCCACCCGCGGCCACCAATACCGAAAAAAAAACACGGTAAACGAATTGAAGGTAAAACGGGCATAAGAAAGCTAAGCACCCAAGCACCCACCGTAACCAAAAACTAAACACAACTTCACGTAAAAATGGGGAAAACAAAAACCTAGATACAGAAATTAAACCCAAAAATCGGAATCCCATCAACTGCAAACTACACGCACACGACTAATATGGCTGAGCAAATGCATACCCACAACAAGAAATCGGCAACACATATGAGAGAGAGAGAGAGAGAGAGAGAGAGAGAGAGAGAGAGAGAGATATATGAACGGTAATGCTACAACATAATCGGGAGTGTGGAAGTAAAAGCTGGACTGCCTAGGTTAATTAGAAGGAAAATCCTAAACTACCCCCACACTAATAATAAAAACAGGAAAACTAATTAAAAAGGCACACTACAGATAGAATGATCCTAATCGTCCAACACCCACATCTAGCGATCAAAATTAGTCCACACGTTTTTATTTTAAGGGGTGTTTTTACCTGAATGTAATTATATATATATATATATATATATATATATATATATATATATATATATATATATATATATATATATATAGTACTCAACGCGTTTGAGTGGGTTACTTAACATTTTTCGCTAACAGTTGTAATACCTTATGCTTTTCAGGTACAGTCTAGTTGGTCGAGAGAGCGCTAGTGGAGCCGTGGTTCCTAGAATTAGTTTCCCTTTTTGCCTTAGTTTTGATGGCCTGTGAGCCAATATGACATACTGTTGACATTATGAATAGTTACACTTTGTTTGATAGATGTTTTTGGCCTGTGCATCTAAGTCTGTAACTTAGATGTGGCATAGAACCCCATTTTTGTATAGTTAGCTTCCGCTTTGCTTGATCTTAATGATTAGACTTATTCCTATTTTTCCTAAGCTACAAAATGTTTTGAATATTGCTTAAAATCGGGGGTGTTACACTACATGTGTGCTAACCTTGTGTTTCACGCTCGAACCAAACACGTCAAAATAGACTACCACTTTGTTCGTGACAAGGTTGGTTTCGGGGAGTTCCAGGTCAATTTTGTGTCCACAAAGGATCAGCTGGCTGATATTTTCACGATGCTGTTGCCAGCTCCGCGCTTTGGGATTCTTCGGGACAAGCTCAATGTTGTCTCCCTCCAACCTTGTGCTTGAGGGTGTGTGTTAGAGATATTAGGAGTGTGTGTGGTTATATTTAGTTTGACTAACTAATAGCCTATTGTATAGGATGTTTACGTTACTTGTGTTGATTGTATTATTGTAATCTTTGACAGAGATATTGAATAAGTAACACACTCCTTCATTAATATGATATTCTACTTGCGAACCATTCGATAAAAACTTGATTTCAAGTTTGATCAAATTTAAACTTGAACTAACTTACTTTTTTTACTCATGATTTGTCGAGCGACTTGTATGTCCCATATAATGAAACTCAAATTAAATCTATTTTGCCTCATGAATCGTCGAACCACTATATATATGTGGTTCGGACTCGAGCTCAAACTCAATGTTACCTAGATTCGAGCTCGACTTGATATTGATCATAATAGTATCTAATACAATATATCATGTATAACTATCGATACTAATCACAATAATATTTATTACAACCAAGTATATAATACGTGATTAAACTCAATACTATCCACACTATAGAAAAATTCAAAATCTATATATGTATATTAGAAAAATTAAGAATAAAAATAACTATTAAGTCATCATTTAAATACCATTATCCCAAAAGTAAATTTGAATTGAGTTTCAAGCTTTATTTAATTTATATAAACAAATCATTAAAAAAAAAAAAAACATATTTTGACTGGTTCAAAGTTGAAACCATTTGGCACCAACAAAACATATGAAACACGAACCGTTTCCTTGGTTTTGGCGCAAAAGCGGAATCGCATGGGGAAGCCATTCTTTCTGCTATAATAGCAGTTGGAAGAGGTAAAAGAGAGAGCCGGCACGCTACCTCTTGAATGAGGGCAACGCCATAGCCCATATCCCCCCTTATCTTCTACCTTTTTCCGTATTATATACAAGGCATTACCTGTATTCGTTCATTCTTACGCACAGTTGCGTGTATATATATATATACCTATATCTATATCTATATCTATAGCTTCATTCCTAGACGCAGGCGAAAATGGCGTCGCCCAGGATCGGTGGGTCGAGCAACAGCAGCTATGATCTGTCGTTTAAGATCTTGTTGATAGGCGATTCCGGAGTGGGGAAGAGCAGCCTCCTCGTCAGTTTTATCTCCAATGCCGTTGAAGAACTTGGCCCTACCATTGGTAATCCCTACTATACCTATACGCTACTGCTCTCTCTCCTTTTCTCCTTTTACAGATTCATGATTTCATCATCCTGCTGCGATATGGATGTCGGAGATTCAACTTCTCTACATACATGATTCAACATTTCTGCAATGATGTGAAATTTTCGTGTTTGTTATAATAATAATAATAATTCCCCTAATTTCTTGCATTTGTGATTGCATTTCCAATATTATTTAACCATTGTTTTGGATTATTAATGGTAATTAAGTCTCTCTCTCTATATATATACATATACATATATAGGGGTGTTTGGTAAATAGCTTTAGCGGATTGGGTTAGTGGATTTGATTAGTTGATAACATTAGCCGTAGAAAAGTGTTTGATAAATTAGCTGCAAAATGATTTTTTCAAAAAGCTTATTAAAAATGCTGCTTTGAATTTTAGCATTTTGGAGCAATAAGCTGTTACAATGTAAAAAGCTAATTAATCAACACTATATTGATTGTTTAACCAAGTGAAACAGCTAATATTGAACAAAATAAGCCAAAATTGACTGATAAGTTAACTATGTTACCAAACAAGGCCATACGGGGTTTAGGTTGTGTCCTATAGTTTTTTTTTTTTTTTTTTTCTTCCCTCCAGCTTTGGAAATCAAAATCATCCTGGTTGTACCATGGGTTGTTGGAAGGTTGTACCAATTTGAATTAAAATTGTAGCAAGAAAAATCAAATTTTGATATAAATTACAAAAATTATAAATTTGGGCTAAAATAGCAATTGGTCCCAAAGGTTAGGCTTTTTCTTGTTATTAGGCCTTATGATAATAGTATATGGTTGTTTTTGGATTCTTGACTGAAGTTAAAAGATACTGTTTATAATGGAACATGCAAGAAGTGAACTTTTTAATCAATTTTAAATAAGGTTTGAGTGATTCTTGACTGGATTCTTATTTTCTTTATTATCAACTTCTTTGTTTCCTTTGTTTTTTTTTTTTTTTTTTTGTTCTTTTTTTGGGTTTGTCTGTTTGTTTGTTTATGGAAAGATAATGCTTCTAAACTTTGTTAGAATAAACCTGAAAATGTATGTCTAATTAAGCTTTTCTTTCTCTATGGCCAGGTATTGACTTTAAGTTAAAAACATTCACTGTAGGTGGGAAAAAACTGAAGCTTACCATTTGGGACACAGGTAATGAAGATGTAGGTTTAGTATGCATGTATTCTTTGATTTTTTTTGGTTTTGTATTTTGTGTTTTGCGGTGCAAGACTTTTTGACTCAAGGGCATGTTTTTCCTCTGATCCAAACAAGCTGAAATTCTGAATTCATTTTGCCTTCTGCAGCGGGACAAGAAAGGTTTAGGACGTTGACGAGCTCTTACTATAGAGGTGCTCAGGGCATCATTCTTGGTATGTCAAAGATGATGATAAAATGACAATCTTAGTATATATATCCTGGTTGTTTGGTAGCTATAGCCTCTATGTTATGCAGTTTGTCCTTATGGTTGACATGTGTAGTCAATATTATTTCAATAATCTCTGTAACATTATATATTCTCATGTACTTAATTGCTTGTATTTTTCCATTAAGAAGCTCGATTTCATCTGGTTTGCAGTTTACGATGTGACAAAGAGAGAAACCTTCACAAACCTGTCTGATGTGTGGGCAAGAGAGGTGGAGCTTTACTCAACAAATAAGAATTGTGTAAAAATTCTTGTTGGGAACAAAGTTGACATAGTAAGTTGTATGAAAAAGGGTTTTGTTATATTTGTATGTAGGGAGAAAGGGTAAGTAAAAAAGCATGTCTTGAAGCTCATGCAAATGATGCATTATATTTTCAGGAATCTGAAAGAGCTGTCAGCAAAGAAGAAGGTTTAACTCTTGCAGAAGAGCTGGGAAGTTTATTTGTTGAATGCAGCGCTATAACTCGAGAAAATGTGGAGCAGTGCTTCGAAGAACTCGCCTTAAAGGTCAGACACTAGCTACATACTCACCATTAGCAGATCGAGTTTAGGATGTTAAAAACATGTGAAAATGGATTTTTAATGTTTCCAGATAATGGAGGTTCCCAGTCTATTGCAAGAAGGATCAGGGATAGGGAAGAGAAACGTGTTAAAGCAGAATCAAGGACTACACCAGAAACGACCCTTCGGCTGTTGTTCATCATCATAGGATGGATAAATTAGATTGAGCAAGTTAAAAGGCCGGGGAGTGCAATGGATGATGGGGCTGGCCATGGCACAACACCGAGTTTATGATTTTGTGTTCGTGGTCGGCCTGTTAGTTGCTTGTGCTTCACACTCTCATTTGTCTCTGGGAATGCTGCAATATATATAATGGCTTCAATTCTGTTGCGTTAGTTGCTTGCATGCAGGCTGCAGCCTGGCCTGTGCGTAAAATATTGGCCGCTTTGGGGTTTCGTCTTTTTCCTACCACTGGGCATTTACATACATGTTTCCTGTGATAGATGTAAACCTTAACCTTGTACTCTTTTACGGAAAAATTTTATTAAATGAAAATAGTTGATTGCAATTCGCTCTTGTGTGTTGGAAACATGTTAAATCATATCAATTTTTGGATTCTCATTTCTCAACAATCTAGGATGACCTTGAAACTTTTCTTAGAGCATCCACACTAGTGCATAATGTGGGGAGAATGCAGCATTAATTCACTCCATTCAAGTTTATAGCTAATGTGGGGGAAAATTAATAAGGGAAGAATTCATCTGCAAAATAAGAAATAATGGCAGAAAAAGAGGAAGAAAAAAAAAAAAGAAACATGTTCGCGCACAGCAGTCCGCCCACACGGGCGCGTCAGGCGCGCCGTTCCTGACAGTTCTTTTTTTATATTTTTTTTTTTTGCTTTTGTTTTTTTATTTTGTTTTTTTTTTTCTCCCCTTCCCATATTCTCTCTCCTAATCACTCTTAGAGAGTCTTTAAAAGTCAGGCGGTATTCAATCAAGATTTTTAAAGAGTCTTTAAAAGTCGTGTGGTATTCGATTAAGACTTTTAAAGAGTCTTTAAAAGTCAGGCGGTATTCAATCAAGATTTTTAAAGAGTCTTTAAAAGTCGTGTGGTATTCGATTAAGACTTTTAAAGAGTCTTTAAAAGTCATGTGGTATTCAAAAAGTTATGAACTTTTGTAGACTTTTTAATTTTAAGACTTTTTGAAGACTTTTGTAGACTTTTCCTTCTCAAATATAAATAGTTGAAATCCAACCATCAACCCCAAGATTTCAATTTTTCTTTCTAACAACTTTGAATGTTTTCTCTCTCTCTCTCTCTATTTAAACTCTATTTGTTCTCCCTATTTAAACTCTATAAACCTATCTAAATTCAATAAAATTATTTTTTTCTTCATTATCAAGTCTTTTATTATAATTTTATTGTTCAATATTGTTATGAATTTCTAATGAAATAGTTTTTTTTTGTTGATGTTTATTAATAATATATATAAGCAATTAGTATATAAGT
The DNA here is from genome assembly GCF_001879475.1 of Ipomoea nil. Taxonomy (NCBI): domain Eukaryota; kingdom Viridiplantae; phylum Streptophyta; class Magnoliopsida; order Solanales; family Convolvulaceae; genus Ipomoea; species Ipomoea nil. Next base: position 4,521,517 of record NW_017619458.1, read on the forward strand.
CTCAGCATATTATGAATAAAAATAATAATGTTGAGAATTGATGTGGGTGAAGAACTATATAATAAGAAGAATTTTATGATATATTATTAATGTTTTGTAAGAAAATTGTAAATGATAAGAATTAAAATCATTGAAAGTTTGTAAGGGTGTATTCAATTTAGAATTTCAATGACTTTTGTAGACTTTTTAAAATAAAAAAGTTGATAAAAGTCTATGAATGTTTTTTATATAGACTTTTATAGAGTCTTATAAAGTTTTAAAAAGTTTTGAACGACTCTATGAAAGTCCATCAAAGTTTATTAAAATCTATCATTTTAAAAGTCGTTAAAAATCTACAAAAGTCATGATTGAATACACCCCCCTTACATAATCCCTCAATTCTCCCCAACTAATGTGGATGCTCTTAGTTTCTACCAGTCTTAAAACATGTGAGTCAGGAATGGCGTGTAACGTGTGTTCTTGTACGTCCTGACAATTTCAGGTACAAGAAACTCGAGTAAAATGATTGGTTAATAATGTACATATGGGGCAAATTATATCGTGCACCAAGTTTCAAAACGACGTCGTTTTGTTTAATGAAAAGAAACGGCGTCGTTTTATGCCGTTTCGCAAAAAGTAACTCTGTTATTCAGTTTCATTTTGTATACACTGCAGTTTCAGTTCAACACAATTACAGTTTCATTTTGATATAACTACAGTTTCATTCGATATTTATACACTCAATATTGAAAATGTTATTTAATTTTATTTTATATACACAGTTTCATTAAAACACAACTACATGATCATTTCGATATAACTATAGCTTCATTGCACAATATATACTCAAATATGTGAAATGTTATTCAGTTTTATTTTATATACATTGCAGTTTAATTTCATCACAACTACAATATCATTTTGATATAACTGCAGTTTCATTTGATAATATATAAATTAATACTTGAGGCAGTGTCTGTTTAGATATACTGTAGTGTCAGTTTAAATACACTGTAGTTTCAATTGGTAATTAACACACCAAAAAATGTGCGCTCCGTTAACAGTAACGGTGTGCCGTTTCTTTAGTAAAAAATGGCGCCATTTTGACTGCGGTGCACGGTGTAATATGCTTGGCAAAGCTATGTTTACCATGTCCAAACTGGAAATGAATTGGGTGGGGCAATGAAGAAGAATGTAGAAGGGTGAACAGACATAAGGCAAATCATTATATGGGTCATAATGTTGATCAAAATATTTTTTTTTAATCCTCCCACATTAAGTTTAAATCTGAGACCTTTCATTCAAGAGACCATAATTATGCCGCTCGACCACAAGACTTTTGACATAAAAAAAATTTAATATATTAAAAGTATATTAAACCAATATACTTTTAGTACTTGAATAATATATTTTTTTTTAAAATATAAAGTACATTTTTAATATACTAAAAATACATTATTTGTACGATAAATGTACATTATTTGATAGTATACAAAATAATGTACTTTCAGTACTCAAATAATGTACTTTTTATTTATGATCGAGAAATAAGAGCAGAATGTGTTGCGTTCTTTCGCGCTGGCTAAATGTGGAAAGTGAGCTGCGCTATCATCTTGCTTAACCAAAAACACCATGATTGGCTTTCGTTTAATGTATTGTATTGTGCACATGATCACTCATGGATTCGTATCTATAAAGTTAACATTAAAACTTGAGTGAGAGAGACGAGAATAATAAATCTGAGAAGAATAATAATTTTGAAAGAATGGATTGTTATTGAATAATTGAATTATACAATATAATATACATGAAGTATTTATAGCGATATAAAGAGTTATAATTAGACGAGGAATAATACAATAAATATACAAAGAGAAGAGTTTTAGTGTGACTAGGAGATAGCTAGAGTCCTAATACGCCCTCTCAAGCTTGAGGTTTTCTAGAGAGAATATTAACCTTGTTCCTTAGATCAGTGAATCTTGCTATGATTAGTGGCTTGGTGAAAATGTCTGCTAGTTGGTTTTTTGTGGAGGTGAAGCTCACTTGTATTTCTTTTGATGTCACTTTGTCATGAACAAAATTGTAGTCAATTTTAACATGTTTGGTTCGTGCATGAAACACAAAATTTGCATACAGATAGGTAGCACCAAGATTGTCACACAAAAGTTTAGGTGATTTTTGCACAGTAAGACTAAACTCTTTAATTAAAGCAACTAACCATGTGACTTCTGCTGAGACATCAACTATGGATTTGCATTCTGGTTCTGTTGAAGATCTTGCAACTGTCTTTTGCTTACGACAAGTCAGAAAATTAGACTTTTACCAAAAAAGACAGCAAAACCACTAGTGGATTTGCAGTCATCAGGACAGCCCGTCCAATCGGAGTCCGAGAATGCATGAATATTGTCTAAATTTGACTTCATAAGCCGAACACCATAGTCTAGAGTAGCTTTGACATACCTTAGGACACGTTTTGGAGCAATCTAGTGATCATTGGTTGGAGACTACTTAAATTGACAAAGCTTGTTAACAACAAAAGAGAGATGTGGACGAGTGATGATGAGATATTGGAGTGCCCCAACTATGCTGTGATACTGTGTTGGATTATCATACGGTTGAGTGGAGTCTGATGAACTTAGCTTGTTGTTGATTGGAATCAGTATGCAAATTGGTTTGCAGTGTTTCATCTCGAATCTTTTGAGTATCTTTAGCATGTACCTCCGTTGTGATAGAAGCTAAGAAGTGCCCCTTGTTGTGAACTATCTCAATCCCTAAGAAGAAGCTCAGTGGGTCATATCTTAGATTTTGAAAGTATCAACTAGCACTAGTACAGAATAGCTAATCTGCAACCCTTGTAAAGGGCTTTTTGCGACCCTTGTACAAGGATCGCATAAAGCCTTGGACTTTCAGCGATCATATCGTTGTTAAACAGTCGCTGAATGTTGAGCGTCCACGACCATTCTTAGAGAAGAACAGTAGAAGATTATAATTTTTTTTAATCTTCACTTTTTGCCATCGTTCTTAGTGAAGAACGGTCGCAAAAACCATTAATTTTTTTTTTTTTTTTTTTTTTACCATTTCTCCATAGAAACCATACATCCACACACCCATCACCCTGCTAAGCGTAAAAGTTAAAAAAAAAAAAAAAAAACCCAAAAGGAGAAGAGAAACGACAGACCAAAGCACTCATAGAAATGGTAACCAATTAAGAAGCCAGTGAAAAAAATGGTAACCAAGAAACTAGTGAAAAAAATGCTATAATATAAGAGACATAGATAAATATAAAATGAGAAAAAGGAGATAGAGAAGATATGTATACTCCATACATTACAGGGGCATCTATACACAAGAAAAACTTGCTAGAAATAAAACCATTCAACAACCATACATCCATACATTTCAGAAATACAAACCCTAAACCAAATTAAAAAAAGCTTAATCGTTTGAAGATTTTTTCAAAAATACAAACAACAGTACCTAGTTTCCAAATCTAGAGCCATAGTCGTTTCTTTCGGGCAATAGTCGAAGATCTTAATCAGACTGTCCAGACCTGATCTAGAGCATCTCGTTTAGCTTCTCCAAATCCCAGCGGCATCTCGGTCATCATCGACGGGAGCAAAGCCACCAGTTTCTTCTGCTAAGTGATAGACATATTTTACACTTTTATTTTATGTACATCTTTATAATATATTTGCATTAATTATTTACTATTATATAATAATTATTTCCTTTTAGAGTTTAATAATCAATTAGATAAATGAGTGTTTCATAACAACAGATATGCTGTGGAACCGTGTTCACCATGCACATGGTGAACACGGAATAGATCCATAATTTCTAAGCTGTCGATTCATAATTTCTATACTGTAAATTCATAATATCTATACTGTAGATTCATAATTTCTATACTGTAGATTCATAATTGATGAGAAATATACCCGAGGTTCAGGCTCCCCGTATGCTCCGTGCTCCTATTTGGATTGGGGCCAAACAGTTCGAGTCCTAGTCTAAGGGTCAAAGTCAAACCCGCCATGCTTAAGCCTATAAAAGGAGCATTGACCCTTCATTTTAGGGGTTCCTCCTTCTTTCCTCCCTCTCCTTTCTCTCTAGAATATGTACTAGACAACATATAAGAACACTCATAAATAAAAAGGGTCTTCTTGAGCTGCATTTATTGCATTTATGTCTTCTTCCTGCTTTATACATACTGTATACACTCCGGGTAATTATCCACATCAAATGGCGCCGTCAGGTGGGGATCTGGAAACAGAGCCATATTCTTCTACCATAAAAATGGAGATTTCCGTCACCTCTCAAAGAGCACTACTTTGAAGATCTCCTGGAGTCCATTGCATGCACTGGAGGGTTGGCTGAAAGTCAAACCAAAAAAGACATCACCTACCATGAGGTTGGGGGTTCGATCCCCACCCATGTGAATGGAGCAAACCATTTGGCCAGTCCCCTACCACTTAGTGTGCTGACCCTAGGGACGGGGGATTAGTCTTCTGGCTTTCGGCTGGAGGGATACCTTTGGGCAAAGCTTCCGCAGGTCAAGAAAACGAGACATCCTCGGCTCGTCCGCCAACGCCACGGGCCGGAGGAGGACCGCCTGAAGATCGCCGGTGTTCGTCATCCCCGCCCTCTCTCTAGCACTCAGCGATCCGGCGGCGACCACCACCGCAGCATCTGCGGCCTCCATCTTCGCCACACATGCAACACCATCTCACGAAAAATAACGGGCTATGAAAGAAGAAGGGAACCGCTGGTGTCGCTCGCATGCAACCGCCGGCCAGTCAAAGAACAACGCCTTCCGCAAAACCTCAAGTTCTATACCTCTGTATCTAAATAAAAGTTGGAAGAGCACAACCGGCTAGCTTAAAGTTCGAGAGCTCAGTTGAGCTCAAGCAACTCTCATCTTTTCACAACGGTTGAGGGCAGCCGGAGGTTTGCCATCCATCTCGTTCATACTGGGAAAAGAAGCAGAACTGTAACTCTATTTTCTCCCTTCTTTTAAGACTATTTTGCTTATTTTAATAGTTTTCTGTTGAACTGCTTGGTTCTATTCCTCTTCAAGAACCCAAAAATCTCCGGTTGTAACGAAGAAGAGCCTGAACCCACCGTGTAACTGATGGGACCCATCCACGTCGTCACCGGAGTGCCTCAGCTGCCGCCTCCGGGATTAAGCTCAGGAACAGTGGCGAAGCAGCAGCAACAGACTGCCGATTTTTCCTCTCCCTCTTGGCGACCTACAGCAGCATACCAAGGCCTCTCTTGTTTCTTCTCCGGCGAGCCGCCGCTGTCGATCACCCGCCGTCGCCGTCCACCATCAACGCCATCTTCATCCAAGCCCTTTCTCTTTCCAATCGGTCCGAGTAGAGAGAAAAGAGGGTGGGAAGACATGCAGCTGTCTTGATTGGTTTAGGGTGGGCGGCTGTTTTTGGTTGGTCGGGAGTGGGCGGCTGTTATGGTTGGTTGGGGTGGGCGGCTAATTTGCCAATTGGAAGTGGCTTGGGAGAAGCAAAAAAGCAAAAGGAAAAAATAAGGAGTGGGCGGCTGGCAAGACATTAAAAAAAATACAAAAGCTAAATTTTTAGATTTAGTAAATATTTTTAGTCTGTTGCTTTGTAATTGGACTATTCACAATCTTGTATCTGTAATAGTCATTGTGGGCTTAAATGCACTTAAGCCCGGTTAGGTTGGCCCGTCCACCACCGGCATGGTAGGCAAATTATGCCCTGGACCCGTGTCTACAATGAATTGTGGACACGGGCCCAAAACGACGTCGTTTTTAAAAAAACGCGTCATTTAGTTAAAAAAAAAAATTTGTGCATGTTTTGTCGTTAACTGTGTTAACGGCGTTTTTTTTTTTTTTTTTTTTTTTTTTGGATTATGAATATACAGTTATGCCGTTATCAATGTACAATTATGCCGTTATGAATGTACAGTTATGCAATTATGAAATTATGAACACAGAGCTCTAACATTATGAACTTACAATTATGAACATATATAGTGATGAAATTATGACCATGGAGCTTTAAAATTGTGAATATAGAGCTTCGAAGATTATGAATGTACAGTTATGGAGTTATGAATCTATAGTTATGGAGTTATGAATCTACAGTTATGAGATTATGAATCTACAATTATGGAATTATGAATGTACAGTTATTGATCGAATTATGAACAAAGAGCTCTAACATTATGAACATATAGTGATAAAATTATGAACATAGAGCTCTAAAATTGTGAACATAGAGCTTCGAAAATTATGAATGTACAATTATAGAGTTATGAATGTACAGTTATGGAGTTATAAATGTACAGTTATGGAGTTATGAATGTACAGTTATAGAGTTATGAACGTACATTTATGAAGTTATGAATGTATAGTTATTAATAATATAGTAATAAAATTATGAACATATACTCCTATAACGAAGCGGTCTGAAATTAAAAAATAAAAAATAAAATAAAATAAGATAACAGTGCCTAACGGCACTGTTACCCGTGTCCAGCAAGCATGCTGGACACGGGTCCATCGCATAACGATTGCGGCATGGTAAGTCCGAGATTAAATCTCGGCATAAGTAATGTATCTAAGTCCGGTTACGTCGGTCCATCCATCACCGGCATTGTAAGTCCGGGATTAAATCCCGGCATAAGCCCTACAAAGTAGGAATTTAAGTCCGGTTAGATCGGTCTGTCCACCACTGGCATTGCAAGTTCGGGATTAAAATCTCGGCATAAGTTGGCAATTTTGATCGGCCCACCGCGGGAGCAAGATGCCCGTCTATGGTCCGCAGACCGATTTAATTTGTGGGAGTAAGGTGCCCACCGCGGGAGTAGCGTGCCCGTTTATGGTCCTCAGACCGATATGCCCGATTATAGGGTGTTGGGAGTAAGGTGTCCATTTACGATCGATAAGATCGGTTATGACCGAAACGTAGCGAATAAACTACGGTCTTCGGATATTGACGAAGCATTACGACCAACCGAGGAGTTGCAAGGTTAAAAATTGTGCCACGCTCCATTAGTGCTCGAGCTCACCTGATTGAAGCTATGACCGAGAAGATCAAAATTCTTATTAACTTGTAAATTGTTAGCGTAGTTTTAAATTGTAAATTGTATAGGCTAGATTATAATTTGTATAAGTTATAGGCTTATACTTAGAAAATTGTAATAGTAGTATCTTTGTACCAAAAGCCCGGTCAGGTCGGCCCTGCCACCACCGGTGTAACACCCTGTGTTACGATCTTCAAATCCGAATTAATTATTAAATTAATCCCGCTAATTAAAATAATTAAGAGGGATTTAATCCAATTATAATTCTCCTAATTAACCCGGATGGTCCACAATGAATCGTGAACCTTTACCTGAACTACGAACCTTAAGCCCATAGGGAATAAGGAAAGCGGGCCTTATTATTCAGACTTTGAATAGGTTTCCTTTAAAAGTATAAATAGGGGATTAGAAAGCAGATAGAACCTTCCCTCTCCTCTCCCTCACTCGAAAATAATCTCAGGTGATCCAGCCAGGGAAATCCCCCACCATGAAGCCTAGGAAGATCTATTGGTAGAAGAATCTTAGAGAAGAACCTTAGTAGCCAGGGATTTCGATTAGGGCTAAAAGGTAACCCGTGTCTTACAAAACCTATTTTCCTTGCTATATCTTATTTATTGGATCCTTTGATAATTGTATGGATGATTCTGTGATTGAGTCTTAATAGAGCCCTTGCCTAGGATTTATATTGTGTTTATTTGATAATCTTGATGATCTTTGATGTTGTGGATTGATTATATGTGTAATCTTGTATTTTAATTATGTCTAGAGCTTGTCCCTAGGGTTTATATCGTGAATCTCGTTGTTGCGATGTTCTTGGTATATTTGGGTGGGTTTATGCATGATTGGGTATTGAGTCTAGCCTAGGACTTGTATTTAGGGCTTTGCATATAGATTTCTTGATGTTCTCGAGGTTCCGGATGCTCCTGAATCGTTATGTGATTAATGTTGAGCCTTGGCATGTTTAGGAATCGTGTTAGAACGTATTTGGTGTGATTCTTGATTTAATTCCGTTAATTGAATCCATGGTGTTGTCGTTATGTGTTTGAACGTGTCTGGACATGGTTTTGGGTTCCACGAGAGATCCCGAGACTGAGAAGTTGCCTGAGCATCAGTGGGGGGTAGGTGGGGGCACGGGTACCTGCCACCTACCCGCTGCCTGGGAACACTGTTCCAGCGGGCAGCCGACGGGCGGTGGTCTGCCCACCGGCCACCCGATGGAATAGTGGCTGGCAGCCGGCAGGTGGCTGGCGGGTGGTCCTCCACCCGCCACCCACCCGCTGGAGATTGTGGGTAGGCCGTGATGATTTTTCCCGTTTGATGTTTCCACGTGTTCTGTTGTGTCCTGTTGTACCCCGTTTGTCGTGTATGAGCCTCGTTTGATGTTTCGAATACCGTTCTAGGAATTTATGTGTAGTACGTGTCGTTGTTGTTATGTCTTGATTGTTATTGATTGATTATGTGTTGATTGATTGAATGATAATGAGTATCGTGGTCATTGCGCAATGGCCGGTGTGACAAATGATAATGATTTGAGATTGTGATTGGTGGAAATGAATTGTTGGCGGTTGGCACTACGAGTGCCGGTCATTTTACTAAAGGTACATGCCTAGGACTTGTCTTTAAGGCTTTGCATATAGATTTCTTGATGTTCTCAAGGTTCCGGATGCTCCTGAACCATTATGTGATTAATGTTGAGCCTTGACATGTTTAGGAATTGTGATAGAATGTATTTGGTGTGATTCTTGATTTAATTCCGTTTGAATCCGTGGTGTTGTCATTATGTGTTTGAACGTGTCTGGACATGGTTTTGGATTCCACGAGAGATCCCGGGACCGAGAAGTTGCCTGAGCATCAGTGGGGGTTAGGTGGGGGCACGGGTACCTGCCACCTACCCGCTGCCCGGGAACACTGTTCCAGCGGGCAGTTGGCGGGCGGTGGTCCACCCACCGGCCACCCGCTGGAGTAGTGGCTGGCCGGCGGCGGGTGGTCCTCTACTCTCCACCCACCCGCTGGAGATTGTGGGTAGGCCATGATGATTTTCCCCGTTTGATGTTTCCCCGTGTTCCGTTGTGTCCTGTTGTACCCCGTTTGTCGTGTATGAGTCTCGTTTGATGTTTCAAATACCGTTTTAGAAATTTATGTGTAGTACGTGTCGTTGTTGTTATGTCTTGATTGTTATTGATTGATTGAATGTTGATGAGTATCGTGGTCATTGTGCAATGGCCGGTATGACAAATGATAATGATGTTGAGATTGTGATTGGTGGAAATGAATTGTTGGCGGTTGGCACTACGAGTGCCAGGTCATTGTACTAAAGGTACAAGCCTAGTGGTTACTGTGCTAAAGGCACAAACCCACCCTCGACTAGCTTGTCGTTGAGCATGGGTCAGGTTATAAGTGCTGCGGTGCCATATCGGGGCTATATGCGCTGACCCCTTGATATTGGCACTAGAGGTGCGGATCATGCGAATGGCACTGCGGCGCTATCTTGATATGTTGGTGGCTGAAAGGTGGTTTGACGGTGGGGGCATGTAGTTGCCCGGAGGAATAAGGGAGGCGATAATAAGGGTGGCCTAGAGGTATAGGTTGGAACTGATATAAGGACAGAGCGGAGCTACAAGGTTGGAACTTGGTATAAGGTTGGAAGATGGATTGTGCGCCTTGATGTTTACCTGCTAATTGACTGTCTTGAATTCCTTTGTTGTCTCTATTTGCTATTTATATGTTTATCTGTCTATTATGTCTTGTATCGTGTTCTTAGGACGCATGTTAGTCTTTATGATTGTTCTCTAATATCGAGTCTGTCGTTGTGTCTTGAGTCTTGATCTTGGATTTAAATTAGAGTCTCGTAAGTATATATGTATTCCAGTTTCAAAATGATTTCTTATATCTACCTATATTGTACTTAACGCGTTGGAGTGGGTTACCAGCATTATTCGCTGACGGTTGTTACACCGTATGTTTTTCCAGGTACAGATCAGTAGCTTTGGAGCGCGTTATATGGACTCGTGGATTTAGCTTAGTATTAGTTAGATGGCCCGTGAGCCTTGAATTGTATTCTGGATATTAGTTATAGTTCACGCGTTGTTTGGTTAGCTTAGCCTGTGCATCTAGGTTATCAAACCTAGATGTGGCATAGCACCCTGACTATTATGTTTCGTTTATGCTCTGTTTGGGATTTAATATTAGATTCGCCTTTATTTTATAAGTTTTAAATATTTTAAAATTTAGGGGTGTTACAACCGACATTATTAAGCCCGCGTCCGTCCCGGCATGGTCGGTAGGCCAAGAAGCCCTACGAGGGTAGACATAATCCCGGGTCTGTCCTGGCATGGTCGGTAGGCCAAAAAGCTCTACGAGGGTAGGCATAAGCCCGAGTCCGTCCCGACATGGTCGGTAGGCCAAGAAGCCCTACGAGGGTAGGCATAAGCCCGAGTCCGTCCTGACATGGTTGGTTGGCTAAGAAGCCCTACGAGGGTAGGCATAAGCCCGGGTCCGGCCCGGCATGGTCGGTAGGCCAAAAGCCCTACGAACGAAGGCATAAGCCCGGGTCCGTCCTGACATGGTCGGTAGGCCAAGAAGCCCTACCAGTTAGGCATAAGTCCGGGTCCGTCCCGGCATGGTCGGTAGGCCAAGAAGCCCTACAAGTTAGGCATAAGCCCGGGTCCATCCCGGCATGGTCGGTAGGCCAAGAAGCCCTACAAGCGTAGGCATAAGCCCGAGAACCGGCTCGACACGGTCAGTAGGTCACTTCAACCAAGCGAAGTGCAATTTTTTAGAATTTGTAACTTATAGTTTATGTTGCTTGTAAGTTGTACCGCGATCAAGTGTGTAAATTGGTCGTGTGGTAAGCCCGGTCAGGTCGGCATTACCACCACCGACACTCTAAGTCCGGTTAGGTCGGCATCGCCACCACCTGCGCTCTATGCCCGGTTAAGTCGGTATCGCCACCACAGGCCCGGTTAGCCCGAGACTACATCTCGGCCTTAAGCCCTAGAAGGTAGGCATTTGGGCCCGCGAGGTCGGATCTCTCACCTCGGGCAAAACCAATCTCATGATTGGTAAATATTGATCACCCGATCATTTTTTTTAAAAAAAATCTGATCGCTTGATCGGTAGCATGTAAATCCTCTATCGTGTTAGAGGTCCGGTCTATTGATCGGTCAGTGTAGACTTCGCAAATTTCCAAAGTCCTACAAGTTAGGCAAATCGACCATCTACGCTATAAGATCCGGCTGTAACACCCCCTTTTTCTTAACCTTGATTAACAAACTAAACCATCATAGATAAACTAAGCAGCGGAAATAAACTTAATTAACATCTTAAAGGAGTGTCACCACCACAATCACCCTCCATGGTGATTGCACAGGCTAAGGGTAAAAACTAAAACATTTAAGTCAAACTAACAACCGATAAACTAGGGGAATGAAACCGCGGTGTCCAGCACCAACAAAAGGGATAGTCTACTACATCCATAAGAGAAAAGATAGTTTAGACTACAAGTTATCTAGCTAAACTAGTCTAACTCGTGCTCTCGTTTCTACGAACTGGGCCCACCTGAAAGGGGTTAACAAACAACAAGTAGCAAACAAAACCCGTTAGCACGAAGCTAAGTATAACGCCACTCAACCTTGTAAAGAGATACATTATATACTTTGGAAAACAAAAGTTTCCCATTCTTAGCTCAAACAAGTTTATTCACTTAAACATACTTTGGCATTAACTTCTAGATGCTTGCAACCTAGTACTCATATAGGCATACTTATCCAATAAACAACTCATCTTAATCTCATCTTAAGAACAATCTAAAGCTTCTCAAATATTCAATAATCTCATGCTTTCTCATATACTTCAAATAAGCAATCTTATGCTATCATATACTTATCATGCATTCTCGTGCAAGACATATAACTCATAAACAAGCTCATACTACTAATCATGCAATCTAGTGCAAGGCATATTACTCATAAGCTACTCATGCTATCATATATTACTCATGCAATCTCGTGCAAGACATATCTCATAAGCAATCTCATACTACTGATCATGCAATCTAGTGTAAGGTATATAACTCATAAGCAAACTAAGGCTATCATATATTACTCATGAAATCTCGTGCAAGATATATAACTCATAAGCAACTCATACTACTAATCATGCAATCTTGTGCAAGATATATAAGCAATCTTATGCTACTACTCATGCAATCTAGTGCAAGATATATATATATATATATATATATATATATATATATATATATATATAAGCAATCTCATGCTACTACTCATGCAATCTGGTGCAAGATATATAACTCATAAGATGACTATATCAAGTATAGATATACATACACACTCTTTCAAAAAGAATACTTTTTCTGTGGAGGTTCCTTGTTGTCATAAATGACTTGCTTTGCTTTCTTTTCTTTGAGTCTCGATGACTCGCTTTCTTTCTCTTGAGTCTCTTGACTCGCTTTCTTTCTTTCGAGTCTCTTTACTCGCTTTTTCTTTACTCGTGGGCGAGGCCGGGCTTCACCATAATGTGAATGAACCCATTGGGCACGGCGTCTAGCCGGCCAATCTCTCATCCCGCCCACAGAACCAATATCGTGGTTCCAATACTCATACTCTGTGGAATCAGGTATCAACTATCAGTGTGCACACCCCCTGACCAGGATTCCAAGCCTGGCGGGCAGTTTCCAACCTCGTAACGTGGGAATACACCGCGTTACATGATATTGGATCGCAATGTCCGTTGCTTTCTCTTTTACTCCGAAAGGACATAGTCCAAACGGGCCCTCCAAAAATACTGTTTTCCTCACAATAGATATATATAGATAGATAGATATCACTCATGTAACTCAAATCATGCAACACTTTTCTTATGCAAAGATTCACATAACTTCTCAGTTCGATCTCAAATGGCAAGACAATGACTCTCCAAAGGGGTAATGAGATTTTATAAAATAATACTTAGGCTCACGTTGGCCACTTATGCACTTTTAAAACATGGAATGCTCAAAGATGCCATTTACTGTAAAACATGCTTCTAACTTCCGTTCACTGTGAAACTCAACAATTTCGTAAATCATGCTTGAAACTCACAACTTAACAAATCTTCTCAATAACACTTAGCAATTAGTTGACATGCTATTGGAACTCAAAATACTCTAGGGAATTTATTGACTGCAAATTAACTTTCAAGATAGGCAAACTTGCACATTTCATGGTAATAATATCTTGGCAATAAACTTAGTAATTCCCAATATACACTTTAGGCATGCTCTTATACTAAGCTCGATAAATAATGCTCATGCTTTTCTACTAAACAAAGGGATAATAGCATGCTCAACAGGTAGAAAGTCTAAGTCTGATGCTTCACTTCTCTATTTACTGTAAACAACCTCTGCATTAACTTCTTCCACAAAAACTAGCACAAATAGCTCAAAACTTAACCAAATTCAACGAAATCAAAGCCAAAACGTGTGTCAAGACGGCCCCGAGGTACCGAGCCACAAGGGCCCGCGATACCTCGTCCGAAACGACACGTAGCTGAGCCACAAGGGCCTGGCCACTGCACAGAGAAAACTCAACGGGGCTAGGGCGGAGCTCAACTAGGCCTGCCGCATCAAACCGCCTAAAACGCGGATCTAGGCAACGGCCCTCTCCAGGGCCGTCCCCTAGGGCCGGTCTGCCACGGTGCTAGCTAACGATCTCCTTGGTGAGCCGTCGGCTAGGGCCGTTAGACTTACTGGTGCACACTGTCTGTGCACCAGAGGTTTTCTTCTCATCTGCAAAACATCTCAGGCAAATTCTAACTCATCCAAACCATCAACAACACATCATACCCTAACAATAAATCACTTAATAGCTTAAATATTTCAAATATCTAGCATTTCTACTCATTTCTACATCAACAAAAGACTTCACAGTGTAACACCCCCTAAAAACATGCTATTTTTAAGCCTTAAACATGCAGATAACTAATCCAAACAGCAAACACAGCGGAAGACTGAAAGATAGATAGATATAAATAAACTGGAATACGGGGTGCTATGCCACGTTCACCAAAGGGATGAACGCACAGGCAACATCTGCAATGTTTAAATCTAAACCAAATGTCTCATTGTTCTACATCTAAGCTGGCTCACAGGCCACAAAACGTAAGGGAGAAGCTATACTAGCAAGCACTAGACCGCGCACTCGTCTAGACATCACCTGAAAGAACACAATAAACATGGGACGACGCCCGGTCAGCGAATAATGCTAGTAACCCATCAATACATGTGAAATAACATACATAGGTAAGATATAAGTTTGTAAAGCCATTTTCGAAACGGAATACATACATATATATATATATATATATATATATATATATATATATATATATATATATATATATATATATATATATATATATAAGTGCAAAACCAAGAGTAATAGTCAACACAAGACTCAACACTCTCAACAAGAACACGGGAACACATCCCAAGACTACAAAGAACAACAATGACTCGCAAGAAGTTTCAAGGTATGGTCTATCATCACACAATAGACCAACACCCGACATGCATAACTCAAAGGAATAAGACACAACACACGGCAACACATGCCAAGGCAACACATGCCTTTGTGACTACACACGTCACAAGAAGAGAACTCACAACAATGGCTACACAAGCCCTCGTGACATCACCCATCACGAGTTGATATGCCTTCCTTATGCCCGGTTCCAACCTTATGGCTACCCCTAACCTTATATCTAGTTCCAACCTTTACCTCCAGGACCCTTGTACACCAAGTCCAACCTTATTCCCCCGGGGAACCGTTGTTCCCCCTCCAACAGTCCTCCAACAGAACCACCGATTTCATAGTACACGAGGATACCGATCACACATGGCAACACATGCCCTGGATAACACATGTTATCCCAGAAATAAACACGTGAACCTTACACAAAGGCCCCAGCTCCATAATCACGTCATGGCCACCACGAGGACCACAGCAATACCTTGGTGACTAGTGTCTCATACCACTAATCGTGCAATCTAGGTAAAGCCACACACACATCACACCTCAACAGGAATCAATCAACGGATCACAACGAAGATATGAAACCATACTCAATCAAGGAATGGGTCACAACCCAACAACAACAACGATGAATAACACAAGTTATCATCAACCAATAGAAAGGTACAAACAACACACACGTTAGCATTTAAACACCGAACTAGCATGCTTATCAAACGGGTAAACCAAACGTAGTTCCGAGGAACACACAAGACTCATCACGGTTCAACGAATCACAATGTTGAACACTTAGCACGATTCAAGACACCAAAACCCACATGGATTCATACCATATAGTTCTAGACATACGAAACATCAGGAAGACACTCAAATAGTTCCACAAAAGAACATCGGGAAGTCAAAAGACCAAATACCGAGTCAAAAGGATAACGGGGAACAAATCCCCCAACAACCACAATACGTACCCCGCGAGTGGGCCAACGAGTAGGCCCCTACCCGTGGTCCTGCCCGCGGGTACAAGCCCTTCCACAATATGTACCCCGCGGGTGGGCGGTGGGTTTGACCCCTACCCGCCGTTCCGCCCGCGGGTACACTCCTGTACCACAATAAATCCCTTCGCGGATTTTCATCTCCAAACTCAAATTCAAGTCCAAAACATGCCAAATCTCACCAAATACAACAAAATGACTTGAATCAAAGGAATGGCCAAGCAATGGCACACAAGAACCCTAAACACAAGCTCTAGATATGCATTTTCACAAGACAATGCATAAACACTCACATTTCATAGCAAAACACATGTAGAATCCAAGAAATATTCACATTGGTAAGCAAAATAGATTTTGTAGAGCATGGGTTACCTCTTGTAGACCAAAAACCTTCACTTAACACCACACCAAGCTCCTATCAAAGCTCACCTTCCAAACCCACTTCAAGAACACACCAAAAGATCATAAAGATCCTATCTTTAAGAAAAGACACATAAGAGAACACTAAAAACACAAGATGTACATGGATCTTACCCTCCTAGATGCCCAAATGTATGAAAGGTAGAATCTTGGAGACAACTCTTGAAGTCTTGACAAGGCTTCAACTTGGCTTGGAAGAAAAGCTACCCACCTTTTTAGAGAGAAGATGGAGCTAGGATTTTGGAAAGTGTAAGGATAGAAATGAGGTGTTCTCACTAGGTTAGGTTACAATACTAACACAAGGTGAAAGGTCAAGAATACCCTTACTAATCATGGAAAGGTGTAAGGAACAAGGGAACTCCTTACAAGGCTCAAGGTACAACTTTGACTATGGGGTTGACTAGTCAATTACTAGTCCCCGACTATTAAATTTCAGGAATTTAAGGAATTAAATTACAAATTGAAATAGGATTAATTACTTAATTAATCCCGTAACCGAATTTGGATTTCGGGGTGTCACATCACAGAGTCTTGAAAATAGTGCACAAGGGGAAAAACTATCTCTTATACTTAGGGTTTCAGGGTAAAAATGTAAAGATACAATTTTAGGGTTCACCTTGTATCATGGACCAAGGGCTAGAATTCAAGATTTAAAATAGTTTGGGGTTAACATGAATTTCCCAAAAAAATGATTCTTAGATAAACACTTCATTTAGGCTTCTCAGATTTCTTTCGGTTTCACTCAGATTGACTTTTGGGTCAAAAACTTGGTACGCACTGTACCTGAAAATCTAGGATTTTAGATTTAAAATAAATCCCGGTGTTGAATTTACTTAAAAGTGGCTCAAAATAATTTATTCAAACACCGATTTCATCGCAAAAATTTTTATAGAGTGAAAAATTGCTATTTTTGGAATTTCTTAAAACCGAATTTATAAAATTAAATTTTGGGTTGTCACATCCTACCCCCCTTAAAGGAAGTTTCGTCCCGAAACTTAGGACAAACGAATGATTAACTTGGTAAGAAAACTTTCAGAATGATACTAAGAGTATCAAGATTTGGTTTAAGGATTTCTTATAGAATACTTTGAAGGATTAGAAATCTCTGAGTTCCAAACAAGCACCCAAACAACTAAGGCGCTAAGCTTAAACTAATTACTAGAACTTACTAACTCAAAGTTTCCTAGTTACTCCTTTTATTCTTATCGTTCTTACCACTTCTTCAATCTCAACACTTTGAACTTCTACGCTTCTTGCGTGATTTTTTTTTTCTCTTTTAGAGTGTTTCACAAACACCTTTCTTCTTACTAAATAGTATCTTGCTATTCTTCTCTAAGGTTCGATACCCACAATTTGATCTAATACAGATCATAACATCTCTTGCTTAAAGTGTTACGCATTTCCTTACTGACAATTTACCTTCCTCACTCATCACTGGTACGATTCATGTATCAAGATTCAATTCTTATGACACTGTCATTAAAGTGATCACTTTCTCATTAATAACCCCAATCTTTATTATCTCAAAATCTCGTCTTTCTTAATATACATGATAACGCATCTTAGAGGTAGGTCACTACATTGGTCCACTTAGTGTGGTCTAACTCAATCTTAATTCTCTTTTACTATAGGTTAACCATGGTAACTTTCTTTCAATATGAACTGATGTATCCTTTTACCATTTCCTTACTAATTCTATGAACATAACTTAACCAATTAACAAGCACTTTATCCAAAGATTCTTGATAATACAAACTATCATTTACTTCACTCGTCAAGTGATTCATGATACTGTGTCGTGCCTCCATTAACGTAAGGTCTTAACTATCCTTGCTACTTTACCAATCATTGCTTAACTCTTAATAGCTTTGTTTACTTTCTCTACTTAAAAGTGGCTCAAAATAATTTATTCAAACACCGATTTCATTGCAAAAATTTTTATAGAGTGAAAAATGACTATTTTGGAATTTCTTAAAACCGAATTTATAAAATTAAATTTTGGGTTGTCACACCGGCGCATTGGCATCTTGAGCTCGATCGGGGTCACTACCCGATCGCAATCAAAGTTAAAAGGCAAACTCGGGAAGCTATTGTATCTACTCCCTCATGTTGACAATTCTCGCAACACAGGGAGTGGGGGGCTGCTGATAGGACTTGGCTTACGAAGATCACTAGAGCCCTTCCCGAGCAAAGTGACCTTCCCGGTCTCCCAATCGTTAGACCTTCGAGTCTCCTAGCGATAAGTTACCTTCTTGGTCTCAACATTCTCGCCCTCCTCCTTCCCGACATCTTCTTCGCTTTGGTCTCCTAGCACCAAAGTGCTTCCCAAGAAAAGTGACCTTCCCGGCCTCATCATCGTTTCCCGAGTAGACCGATCTTCCCAGTCTCGACATCACTTCCCGATCAAAAGAGTAGATCAACCTCCCTGGTCTCGTCATCGATTCCCGATCAAAACGACCTTCCCGGTCTCATTTTCGTTAGACATTTGGGTTTCCTGCTAGCGCCTAGCGCATCACGAGCAAAATGACCTCCCCGGTCACACTATCATTAGACCATCGGGTCTCAAAGTGTCCCTCCGCCTGGGACTTTCAATTCGTAAACCGAGCGCATCTCGCTATCGTTAGACCATCGGGTTTGCAAGTGTCCCTCTGCTTGGGACTTTCAATTCGTAAACCGAGCGCATCTTGCTATCGTTCGAACATCGGGTCTCCTAGTGTTAGATCGTAGAAAGTTCGATCCCTAAATCTCAAATTAATCCAACCTCCCGGTTGTAGCTAGCAATTTGGTCGCTAGATCGGTAAAAATCGGGCTCTTAAGTCGTGCCGCAAATCCAATCCCATGATTGGTAAAGTTAGATCTCCCGATTGCAATTAATCCGACCTCCCAATTGTACCCAGCAACCCGGTCGGTAGACAGGTAAAGAATACCTCTAGGTCGCAGCTAACCCGATCTCCCGATCTTAGTTAGCTTCCCGATCGCTAGATCGGTAGATTTCGACCTCTCAAATCGCGTTGCAAATCGGATCACTTGATCGGTAGAGCTTAACCGACCCCTTGTAGTCCGAAAGACTGTGTTTAGGGTTGTACTCTTTTTCCCTTAGCTAGAATTTTTTTCCACTAGGTTTTTTCCTAGTCTAAGGTTTTTTAACGAGGCAACCGGCGCATGTCACGGACCGTGCAGTGAGTTTTCCAGCCCGAACCCTTCCTCATTAACTCATCGTTAGGGCACGGACTGGGGGGGCTTCTTGATGTGGAATATACTCCGGGTTTAGGTTCCCCGTACACTCCGTGCTCCTGTTTGGGTCGGGGTCAAATGGTTCGGGTCCTGGTCCACGAGTCAAAGTCAAACCCGCCCACGCTTGGGCCTATGAAAGGGGCATTGACCCTCCATTTTAGGGGTTCCTCTTCTTTCCTCCCTACACTCCCTCTCCCTCAATGAGAACTCTCTCCCTTCTCTCTAAAATATGTACTAGACAACATATAAGAACACTCATGAATAAAAGGCCTTCTTGAGCTGCATTTATGTCTTCTTTCCTACTTTATACATACGGTATACACTCCGGGTAATTATCCACATCAATAATTTTTATACTGTAAATTCATAATTTCTATACTATAGATTCATAATTTCTATACTGTAGATTCATAATTTCTATATTGTAGATTCATAATATCAGTACATCGAAGACGAAACAATGCGATTGCGAAGAGAGAAACGTTGTTAACAACAAATGAAAAATAAAATTATGAATCTACAACATAAAAATTATGAATTTACCCCGTGTTCACCATGCGGTCGCATGGTGAACACGTTTCCACAACATAATTTGCTTCATAATAATGCTTAGTTAATAATTTAAGTTTTGAATCGAACAAGCTTGTAGCCCAATTCTTTGGTATGATTTAAGCATTATTTTAAGTCCATTAGTTGTTTGGCCCAATTCTTACCATAAAGATAAAAGAAATAAAACATTAACATTTATGTTGTTTCTTCACTACGTACAGAACATACGGCGTAGCAGCAACGTAAATACTTCGTCGACAATTGCAACATAGATTCTGGCGGCAAGATCGAACGATGTTCTAGGAAGACTTCGTTGGTCAGCAATGGCAACGGGTTGATGCACGGACTCCGGTGAATCAGACGTTGGAGGACAGTTTCATCCATTTAGGTCTATTTTGAGAGGTGGAAATTGATTTTTGAATGAATTGTTTTCCTCAATTTTATATTTTATATTTCTACAAAATTAAGTTTTCAGTTCATGGCCCTGTGAGGCTAATTCTTTAAACTTGGTCAAGTCTACATGAATCTAGGGGTGTCAAAATGGGCCGAAGCTCGAGGATTGGCCCGCACCCGCCCCACAATGGGGCAGGTTAGGACCGTAGAAAAACTGGCCCATGAAACTGCGGGCCTAACAGGCCTGGCCCCAGAGGGCCATAGCCCGCACAGGTTGCGGGCCCGCCCTCGGGCCAGGCCTTAAGTTGAGGGACGGACTGTGACACCCCGTAAATCCAAACACTAATCAAGGATTAATTGAAGAATTAATCCAAGTCTCTTTGCTAATCTATTCCTAAAAATCCTGAAATTTAATAGTCGAGGGACTAAATTTTAACTAGTCACTTAAGTCAAAGGGTTGTACCTTGTGCTTTTGAGTTGTGCCCTTGTTCCCTTATCTTTCCAACATTAGTAAGGGTAGGAATGTCTTTCTACCTAAGGTTTGTGATTCAAGCTAACCTAGCAATATTCTTTCATTTCATTCACCCTTCAATCTAAACACAAAAACCTCTAGCTTCTCTATAAAATGGTTTAGCTTCTTCTCCAAGCTAGAATTTGAGCATCCAAGTCTTGCAAGTTTGTCTCCCAAGATTCCTACTTTCTTCATCTTGAGCATAGGGGAGGGTAAGATCCCTGGTCTTTTGGTGTTTTTAACCTTCTTTTAGGTGTCTTTTTCTAAAGATAGGATCTTTGTTGTGTTTTGGTTTGTGTATGAAGTTGGTGTGGAAGAGGAGCTCTAGGAAAGACTTTCTAAAGGTGAAAAGAGGAAGTTATTAGGCTACAAAGGTAACCCATGCTTTACAAAACCTATTTTCTTACTTATATGATGATTCTTGGCTTCTACTTGTGATTCTTGTGTTGATTTGTGAGATTTGATGCATTGTCTTGTGGTGATGCATGCTTAGAGCTTGTTCTTAGGGTTCTTGAATGTCAGTGCTTGGCTATTTCTTGAGTTCAAGTCATATTGTTGTTGTGTGTGAGATTTTGGGTGTTTTGGACTTGAATTTGGACTTGTTGTTGAAAATCCCCGAAGGGATGTTTTGGAGTGCAGGTGTTACCCACGGGCGAAACGGCGGGTAGGGCCCTACTCGCCGCCCCACCCGCGGGGTACGTGGT
The DNA here is from genome assembly GCF_001879475.1 of Ipomoea nil. Taxonomy (NCBI): domain Eukaryota; kingdom Viridiplantae; phylum Streptophyta; class Magnoliopsida; order Solanales; family Convolvulaceae; genus Ipomoea; species Ipomoea nil. The sequence continues at coordinate 4,542,893 of NW_017619458.1, forward strand.
TCTCGTGGGTGAGTACCCGCGGGCGGAACATGGTTGTCCACCCGTGGCCCCACCCGCAGGGTACACATTGGTGTTTTGCCGGGGATTTGTTCCCCGTGATTCTTTTGATTCGGTATTGATGTTTTGACCTCCCGATGTTGTTTTGTTGGGCTATTTGTGAGTCTTCTTGATGTTTCGTATGTCTAGAACGGTATGTTAGGAATCCACGTAGGATTTGGTGTCTTGAATCGTGCTAAGGGTCCAACCTTGTGATTCGTTGGGCTAATTGTGAGTCTTGAATGTTCTTTGGAACTACTTTCGGTTTACCCGTTTGATAAACATGCTAGTTTGATGTTGATATGCTAGTATGTGTGGTTTGTTCCTTTGTAATGAGATTGCCAACTTGTGTTGACAATCATTTGGTGTTGGATTGTAATCCTTTGTTGATTTAGTATGGGCTCATGTCTTTATTGTGATCTTTTGATTGATTCCTATGATATGTACGTATGTAAATCGTTGCACCTTCGTTGATACTTGATTAAGACTACTGTTGAGTCTTAGTCTTCTTGGTAATGATGATGATCTTGTGTGACTATGATTTGAATGTGGGTGGTTGTTACTTGAGCTTTTCTCACATGTAGGTGGTTGTGCGAATGAAATGAGTAGTACCCTTGTGTACTGAAATGTAGGTGGAATGTGGGTGGATGTAGGTGGGGGACGACGGTTCCCGGAGGCATAAGGTTGGACTCAGAAGTACAGGGGTTACTTGGAGGCAATGGTTGGAACTGAAATAAGACCGGGGGTAGCTATAAGGTTGGAACAGGGCATAAGGTTGGAACTATGATACTTGTGACATGTAGTTGCCACTGTGTGAATGTGTATTCCTTGCTTATGAGCATGTCTTGATGTATTCTAATTTGTGATCAGTAGAATGCATCCTGAGTTGTTTGTCTTTCCTGTTTGTTGTCTTGTTGTCGTTGTTCGGATGGTGATCCATTTCTTTTGAGAGTGTTGAATGAGTCATTGAGTTGATTTCTCTCCTTGGTTTTGAAATGATATATACTGTATTCCGTTTCAAAATGGTTTTGACTTATACTTATCTATATATGTTATTTAATGCGTATTGATGGGTTACCAGCAATATTCGCTGATCGGGTGGTATCCCTATGTTTATTCCCTTGTTCTATAGGTTTTGAGTAGATGTCTGAGAGCGCTAGACGTGGATCGCTAGATAGATTAGTTGTCCTGTGTAGACATTATGTTTTGTTGGCCTGTGAGCCTAGTTAGCAGCCTGTGTGCCTTGACACTTTATGATTTGTTTGAATTGATTAGTTTTCCCGCCTGTGCACCTATGTTTGAGATAGGTGTGGCATAACTCGTCCCGATTTTATATAGCTTCCGTTTGCCTTATGTCTTGATGATTAGATGTTTTCCTGTGTATTTAAGTTTTGAAAATGTGGTAAAAATCGGGGATGTTACACGGACGAAGCAAGTCAAGTAACACAGCCATTCCCGCCAAAGCTAACCTTAGTATGCCTGTGTCTTTGTCTAGTTCTCTCTACACTCTCTGTTCGTCTATCACCCACCACCGGCACCAGCCCACGACTGCCACGAGTTCATCACTATCGCCGCCGGCAGCCCAACCCCTGCAGTCCGTACACAAGCCTCTACGCGAGTCGCAATCTTCGTTTTCCTCTACTTCAGGTCGCTGCCTCCGGTAGTCCGGTCTCCTCTTCTGTTCTAGCCTGCCGCCCGGCGCCACTGTCACGCGATCTAGCCTCCAACCCTCCAGGTTTGATATTTTCATTTAAATATTTTATCGATAAATTTTGGAAAAGTTAATGTTGTTTAGTTGTTAATTCTAATTTGAAATATGATGTCTCGAACTTGGAATAGATTAAAGTAGAGTATGTCTTGCCAGTCTTGTAGTTTGTTATTTCAAACTTTCATTGTTTCATTTAAAAATTTTAGATTTTTAGACATAAACCTTGGTTTATGGACTGTTAGTGAACAATGGACAATAACTATATAACAGTGATTCAGTGAATAGTTTACTTGATATAAATATATTATTTATATTTTGTTAATAGTTTAAACAAATATATTATGTATATTTTGTTAATAGTTTAAACTTAATATATTTTGTTATTTTTAATTTTTAATGGAAGGGAGATGGATACATCTCAATAGCAAAGTTCTCCAAACACTAATATTAATGTTGGTTGTGAAGTTGATATGCCAGAGGACAGACCAGTTTCACCTGAACCTTCAGAACAAACTGAAAATTTAGAATCACAAAAAAGAGGTACGAAAAGACGTCTTACTTAAGATGTGCGGAATCATTTTGATATAATTCAAAATAGTGGTAAACAAAGGGCTAAATGCAAATATTGTCATAAAGATTATGTGATCGGGTCACACAAATATATATGGAACATCAACTTTATCCCGTTATTATCTTCTTGCAAAGTAAAGCCGGGATATAATGATGTGGGTTTTATGTTAATTGATCGTGAAGGAAAATATTTGTGTGCAAAAAAATTGATCATAATGTGGTTCGTGAGATGATAAGCATGAGCATCATTGAACATGATTTGCCGTATTGTTTTGTTGAATATAAGAAAATTAGAGATTTGCACAAGTATTTTAATTCTGATTACAAATTCATAAATCCGCAATCATAAAAATCCAACCGCCAACATACTAAAATATTGATATTAACTTCACAAATCCACAATCATAAAAATAGATGGATTCTGTCCCTCGGCATATCAACTTCACAACCAACATTGATATTAGTGTGGAAGAACTTTGCTGTTGAGAATCCATCTCCCTGCCATTACAAAAAAAAAAAAAAATCAATGTTGCAAAACACGCTAGGCGCCCCCTAGGCGCCGATTTTTTATTTTTTATTTTTATTTATTTTTATTTTTTTAATTAAAAATAAAATTAAAAATTAAAAATTTTTAAAATTTAGTAATAAAACATAAGGTTTCTATAGTTATTTCTTATAAATTATTTACGAAAGTGGTTGTAAAAGTTTTCAAAAGATTGTTTAAACCATCTAAATACATAAAAAACTAAAATTAAGAGCTAAAGAAGCATTTTTTTGAGAAATTAGTGGACCAAACCGCCTTCGGCATTTTGCGGTGGATAGATCTCGAAAAAATACACGATTTGAAAAAAAAAATTGTCCAAATCGGACAACCGAGTCAAAAGTTATGCCTTCCGAAACTTTTCCGACATTTAAAAAAAAAAAAAAAAAAAAAAAAAAACCGCCGAACCGCCGAACCGGCCGGTTAGGCGGTCTAGGCGGCCGGCCGCGGAGGAGGCCGCGGAGGCCGTTCCTCGCGGCGGCGCAATGGCGCCTAGCGCCTAGGCGCGATTTTTGCAACATTGAAAATAATTAAAAAAAAAATTAAAGAACTTTGTCTATTTAATTAATATTTGTTACAAGCTACTGAAGCCAGTAATAAAATCAAAATACTAAAATACTAAATGCATAATTGCAGAGACTAAAATATGCAGAATTGCTAATTGCTAGTCAATGCATCCTGCTTTTACTCTTATCATTTGCAGAATTGTTAATTGCTAGTCTATGCTCATTGCTCATTGCTAATTGCTAATTGCTAATTGTTAATTGCTAATTGCTTATCAATCAAAATCAAATTTGATATGCAGAATTGCAGAGACTAAAATACTAAATAGGCTCTTTCAAAAAAATACTAAATAGGCAACACTTATCATTTGCTAATTGCTAGTCAATGCATACTGCTATACTTCATACTATCCAAATCTCAATTTGTTGAACAATCTATGCACTGAAATAATTATCTAATATAAAAACATAATAAGTGTGAATTAAAGTTATACGCCTTAATTATGTCTGTTTTTTCCGTTAAATTTTTTTGTACATTATGCTATAAAATTTGTACATTAAAATATTTTGGACAAACATACCCCTACCGTTATAACTTCCGTTATCTTTTCCACTATTGTTACCATGCACATGCATCCACCATATATTTTCTTATCTTCTTCATTAATAATAATATATACACATTATATATTTGAGTTATATGTTAATTATTACCTAAAATATAAATATCAAATTTATAAAAATGATTTACATTATTATTATTATTATTATTATTATTATTATTATTATTATTATTATTATTATTATTATTATTATTATTATTTAGAATAATTTAAATATCTAAAATCTAAATAAATTTAAAATTTTAATATAATGTATTAATATTGGGCACCTATTTTTTGCGCATCACGCATAAAAAATACTAGTAAATATAATAACTACCACTTCAATTAAGCAACAAGGCTAAAATAATCATGAAATTCTAGAACAGTGAGCATATATACGATATAATCAGGGACGGAGCTACATTATGGGGTAGGGGGGTCCTGGACCCCTCACCCCATCCCCACCCTACCCCTGTCCTCACCTTAAATTTTTTAGTAAATATGTATGTATATATTGGTAGCAAAAAACATTCATTGAAAAGGTAGGCATAGATTGTGCCACACTCTTCAACAAAATTTCCTTACTAGCCTGCGATAGTAACTTCTTGTTTCAGGATCCAATTCTCTGCCTGATTTTATCCTCAATATACGAGAAAGCTGCTTTCTTATTTCTCCCAACAAAAGAGGGGAGCCCCAAATATTTTTCAAAATTAGGAGCCTGGACTACCCCTAATATTTGCGCCACTCCATCCCTGTCATCGTGACTTGTATTTTTATTGTAATATATGCTAGATTTGTGATAGTTCACCACTTGTCTAGATAAGTTCTCATACACAGACAAACAATTTTTAATCTCACTAGCATCCTGAGCATTGACCTTAAAAATATAAAAGGCTAGGGGGAGCACCTCTGGCGAGTCTACAACCATGAATAGAAACATTATTTTGAGGTTGTTGCAATAACAAGGAAAGCCCTTCTGCACAGATAATGAAAAGATATGTGGATAACGGATCACCCTGCCGCAGGCCACGGGTTGGCATCACAGGGCTACTGCGAGAGCCATTTACCAAGAAATTATAAGATACAGTTGTTACACATAGCATAATAAGTTCTACCCATCTATTATCAAAACCAAGAGCCAGGAGCATGTTACGAAGAAAAGACCACTCCATGCGGTTATAGGCTTTAGCCATATCCAATTTGAGAGCACCCCAACCAACAGCCCCATACTATTTTCTATTCAAAAAATGGCCAACCTCCGCAGCTAATAGGATATTATTTGTAATTAATCTGTCAGGTATAAAAGCACTCTATGAATCGCATATGATTTCCTCATGAGCGGTTTCATCCTATTAGTTATCATCTTTGTCATAACCCTATAAACCACATTACTCAAGGCAATATGTCTAAGATTAGATACTAACTCAGGGACATTTTTCTTATGGATCAAAACAACATCTGTATCATTCAAACTAGGAGGGAAGGAACGAGAATTCAGAGAATCGACTACAAATTTTGAAACATCCGCACCCACCACATCCCAAAAATGCAGATAGAACCCTGAATTCATCCCATCAGGCCCAGGTACTTTATCAGGGAACATTGAAAACAGTGCTGCTTTAACCTCATCCACCTCAAAAGGGCGAAGCAGGGATTCATTATGCGTCTGTGTGACTCGTGGGGTAACTCCGTCAAAGAAACTAACCCCATTCTCGGGGTGGTTGGTGCAGAAAATATTTTCAAAATAATCCAGAATCACATTCGTCATGGCATCCCCTTCCACCCAATCCCCACAATCATTCATAAGTTTAGAGAGGGTATTCTTTTTCTTACGATGAGAAGCATACCTGTGGAAAATTTTTGTATTCGCATCAGCATCCTTAAGCCAGTGTTGCTTGGCTCCCTGCCTCCAATAAACATCCTCTTGTGTTTCAAGCTAGCTCAGGTGTTCTTCCAGGCATTGATATTCAGCTAGGGAATCCAGATTCGTGCGCCCTCTTAACAGTAACTGCTCCTTCCGAAGATTCATAATCTGCTCACCAAACTTGTGGAACCGATCACCACCCCAACGCGACAAACGGTCTCCACATAATACAATGCAATCTGCAGTCCGCTACCTCTCCCTTCGTCCCACGACTTCTCCACCACACTCCTACACCCCTCATCATGCAACCAGGCCATCTCAAACCGAAAACCCCTCCTTCCCCGAGGATCCATAATCCCAAGGAAAAGAGTAGAATGACCAGAGGTGTGGGTCAAAAGATTGTGAACATTAGCTCCAACTACCCCTTCACGCCACCTTTCAGTGGCTAACACCTTATCCAACCGTTCCTCCATCTAAGCAACCATCCATTTCCCTTTTTCCCATGTGTACGGATAACCCTTCATTGGCATCTAAGACAAACCAAAATCCTCAATAGCATCCTCAAAGCCGCATAGGAGGCCATCAGGATGAGGATTTCCGCCCCGCTTCTCGTGTTGAAAGAAGAGATCGTTAAAATCCCCAATAACAACCCAAGGGAGAACATACCTTTGAGCTAGTGATTTAATTAACTCCCAGGACTCACCTCATCTTCTTCGTTCAGGAAAGCCATAAAAACTTGTCATTCGCCACTTTGCAAAACCAGGAACACTCACCTCCACGTCCACATGATTTTTACTGAAACTTAGCAATCTGGCCGTATTATTTGTCTTCCACAACAAGGCTAGACCACCACTCAAACCAGTACTGTCAACATAGAAAAGAACATCAAAACCAAGTTTAACACGGAAGCGCTCAGCATGAATCCTCCCCACCTTGGTTTCCAGTAAGAACACAAACTCGGGGTTCTTACAGGACACCATGGCCACAATCTCGCAAACTGTACGTGGATTGCCCAAGCCACGACAGTTCCAACTGAGGGTACTCATTGTGTTGGGCGGGTCTGTGACACAGGTCCCGCCGTAAACAAGTTTTTTGAAACATCAGACATAGCAACATCACTTCCCCCGCTCATAAGACGACGTCCACCTCCGGCAGCCGCCTCCCTTGGCCGTTTCGAGGCTGCCACCACTGCCACCTCCGCAACCCTCACTGTATCCGAACCCGTGACCCCACCTCTTCCCCCATTTACCATCGACTGCACTGTTTTGTTCCTCCCCTTCGGCTTGCCGCCTAATGGCACCAACCACGGCTCCCCCACCGGCCTACAACCTCAGTTTCCACCTGCCCGAAGTTCAGCACTGTATGGAAAATGCTCAACGGGTACCAATGTTCCTCTAGCCTTCAGATAGAACTTGTACGAGTGCCCCAACATCCTGCAGAAAAAGCAAAACGTATGGAGTGTCTCGTACCTAAAATTAACCTAGTATTTTGTCTAATCTCGCTTTAGCATCTTCATTCTTCGTTTTAGCCGTCGTGAAACCGGGATGGAGACACATATGCGGTAAAACGAAAGACACTGTGCACCCGAGAACCTGTCATCATGTTTAACAAACGTGCCAATGAAGTTGCTTATCTGTTCTTGAATAACCGCAGATGTATATCCCAATGGTAAATCGTGAAGCTGCACCCAGATATCCAGTGTGTCAAGCTCGACCTCCATCGGTAGGGAACCTCAACATGTTGGCGGAAAACTAGGGTTTGATTCTCAAATGACCACGACCCTTCATTCATAACATAGAGCATATCCGTTTCATTGAAGAAAACGAACATGAACCGGTTGGGTTGTACTTCAGATATCTGGACGCCCTGCACTGGTTGCCAGACCGACGTTAGGGTTTGCTGCATGTATTCAAGCTTCACCGTCCTTCCCGTCAAGAAGCGCCCGATCAGTATAGTACCCAGGTTTTGTCAGTGTCATCACCAGCCTCGCCGGCTGCCTTGGACACCCGCTTAAACACCCCCTCCTCCTCGTCTAAAGCCCAATCCGCCCAACGGGTCGAAAGCTGGCCAACTTCCTCCTCCTCCCTCGCTGTCGCCATGCACGTCGTTGAGAAAGAAACACCGTTGATCGGCCAGTAAGCCGTCAGAATAGTAGAAGAAAATCGAAGAAGATCCGGGGAAAATTGTTTACATTATTAATAAACAAAATATAAATTTTGTTCATCTCTATAGTTTTCAAATACGATGATTAAAATTTACTACTTTAAGCAATTGCGAAATATAATTTGAACTATAACTTGTAGTAATTTGCATTTATCAATTTTTTATTGTTGGGCAGGTGTTTTAATAATTCTTATTTTTCAAATATTAATTATGCAGATGGATGATTCTTCATCTTGTCATCAATAAAACACTTCAAGTGACACTCCAAGTGAGCCAACTGAACAATCGGTCAGGAAACGTTCAAATAGTGGACTTCCACCAAAATCAAAATCAATTTTTTTTAAATAGAATCGAAACGAAACCCGAAATAACACTGTGACACCCCGAAAATCCTATCCTTTAAATAGGATTAATTGAGTAATTTATCCTAAGTTATCCTTGTTAATTTCCTAATAAATTTCCTATATTGATAGACGGAGGACCTAAATTGACCAACTCCTTGGTCAATTGATTTAAGTCAAAAAGGTGTACCATTAGCTTTGATGTTTGTACCTAATTCTCTGGAGTCTTCCTAAGCCTTACTAGGAAAAGTAAGGGTAAGATGGTCGTTTCTCCTTACTTGGTCTTGAAGCCTTACCCTACCCAAACCTAAAGTTCATTCCCTCACTATAGCAAGACAACTTTTCTCTCCGTTCTCTATAAGAAACTTGGCTTCTTCCCGAAGCCAAGAAAGACATCACCCAATCTTGCAAAGATTCATCCCAAGATCCCACCTTTCTATCTTCCAAGCATAGGAAAGGGTAAGATCTAAAGTTATTTAGTGTTTTTGGTTAGCTTTAAGGTGTCTTTATCTAAATTTGGTGTTTTCTTGTGGTTTGGCTTGTGAAAGAAGGTTGTGAGGAAGAAGAGTTTCCAAGTAGGGCTTAGGAGGGTTGGAAGGAAGAAGGTTTTGGTCTACAAAGGTAACCCATGCTATACAAAACCTATTTTCTACTTGTTATTGATGTTTCTTGACTTCTATTGATGATTCTTGGTGTAAATGTGAGATTTGATGCATGATCTTGTGATAATGCATTTTTAGAGCTTGTATCTAGGTTTCTTGAATGCTATTCTTTGATTTATTCTTGGGTTCAAGTCATTTCCTTGTGGTATGTGAGATTTGGGGTGTTTTGGACTTGAACTTGGCCTTGTTGATGAATTTCCCCGAAGGGAAAAATTGGTGTCTCGGTTGTTCCCCGCGGGCGGAACGGCGGGCGGATGTCCACCCGCCGCCCCACCCGCGGGTGGTGGCTTTGTACCCGGCGGGTAGAGCCACGGGTAGGGACCCACCCGTGATTCCACCCGCGGGGTACAACCTCGGTGGACGGTTGGATGTTGTTTTTCCATGGTTCCATCCTTTGGTATGTGATGTTTTGACCCCCTTTTATTGGATTGTTGAGCTTTTGGGTGTCTCCATGATGTTTCGTATGTCTAGAATGATGTCCTAAGTATCTACGTTAGGATTTGGTGTCTTGAACCGTGCTTATGGTCCAACTTTGTGATTCGTTGGATTTATGTGTCTTTGAGATTCGTTGGAATCATTTTGGTTTACCCGTTTGATGTGCATGTTAGTTATGTTGTATTTGATGCTAGTATGTGTTGTTTGTCCATTCCTTTGAGGATTGGCAACTTGTGTTGCCAATCATGTTGATATTGGATTGAAGTCCATTGTTGTTGTTGAGTATTGTTTCATGTCTATCATTGAAACCTCTTGTTTGATTTCTATGATGTGATATTGTACATTTGTTGTACCCGTTGTTGATGCTTGATTAGGCTATTGATGTGCCTCAATCCTCTTGATGATGACTATGTATGATTGTGAATGAGATTGACTGTATTCTTATTTGAGCTTTGCTCTTGAGATCGGTGGTATGTTACTATGATATTCAATGGTACCCTGGAGTACTGAGAGATCGACGGTATTGATTGGCGGCAGATTGGTGGGAGACGACGGTCCCAGGAGGGATAAGGTTGGACTCAGAGGTACAGGGTGGCACTCGGAGGTACAGGTTGGAACTGAGATAAGGCCGGGGGTAGTCATAAGGGTGGTAGTAAGGTAAAAGGTTGGAACGTGAAACTCGTCATTATGTGATTTGTTGTGTTTATTGCTTATGAGTATGTCTATCGAGAACTCAACCATTAAGATGGTAGGTTGTGTCTATTGTTGAGTATGTTGCTTGTTGTTCTTGTTGATTTGTGTATTGTGGTTGATGGTCGGTCTTTTGTTGAGAGCGTGACGTTGTTTCCTTTGATGTTTCCCTCTCTTGGTTTTGAAATGATATATACCGTATTCCTTTGTTTCAAATGGTTTTGCTTATATCTATACATTATGTTATTTAACGCGTATTGGTGGGTTACCAGCATCTCTTGCTGACGGGTGTTATCCCTATGTTTTTCAGGTTATGAGTAACTTGGAGAGCGCGCTAGTGGATCTAGATTGCGTAGTTCTTGCCTTCCCTTTCGATTAGACTGTTGGCATGTGTGCCTTAGATTGTTGGCCTCTGTGCCTTAGACTGTTGATATGTTATGATGATTCTGTTAGACTTAGCATGTGCACCCGTAGATTTATGGGTGTGGCATAGCACTTTCCCGATTAAGAGTTTTGCTTCCGCTCGTTTATGATTAATGATTAGACTGTTTATCTCTTATTTAAGCTTTTAAATATTGGTAAAATCGGGGGTGTTACAGTTGGTATCAGAGCCTAGGTTTGAGCCTAGGATGTTAAGAGTTGAACTTTAAGAAGTTAAGTTAAGTTTGAGACTCTAAGTTGACCCCTAATTGGCTAAGTGTTAGGACTTAAGACTCTTAGGACGTGCGGTGAGATGTGAGTTTCCTTTATCGTTTGTTGTGTTTGCTTTGCTTACTCTTGCTTAGTCTTAGTTTTTTCTTGCCTTAAGCATTGGGTAAGGATGCAAGTCTCTTCGTTTCCTTGCCGTAACCGTGTTGTTTCTGTAGAATCTTGTGATGGCACCTCCTCGTTATCGTGCCCGGACCCCAGATACGCTTACGAATGAGTAGCTCGCCCAGAACCTTCAGCACCTCATGCAGACTATGCAGACGTTGAGCAACGCCCTTCTGCACAATAACAACAACCCTCCGCCACCGCCAGCTAGAAACCACGATGTTTGCCGGCAAGTCTCGAGTCACCGACCTCCCGTGTTCACCGGGGAAGAAGACCCTGTTCTGTTAGAAGAGTGGATCCGTGCCTTGGACAAAATCTTCGCAGTGGTTGGTTGTCCTGAAGACCGTCATGTGGAGTTAGCGACGCTCTACTTCAGCCACGAGGCGGACCTATGGTGGGTCCTTGAGGGTCTAGCATGTCTTGAGGAACCGACGTTTTATTGGTCAGCTTTGAAGGACAAGCTCCAACAGAGGTTCTATCCGGCGCATGTGAGAGCGACTATGTAAGAGGAGTTCCTCCACTTGAAGCAAGGGACTCTGTCCGTAGTGGAGTACCATAAGCGTTTTCTTGAGTTGGCCAGTTTCGCGCGCGTGTTGGTTCCCGCCGAGGTTGCCGAGGTGGACAAGTTTGTAGCGGGGCTGAACTATGAGGCAAGGAAGGCCTTGACGGTGAGCAAACCAAGGACTTTCAATGAGGCTTATTTGAGTGCCGCGGATTTGTATCGAGTTCAGCAGTTGCAAAGAGGGGAAAGAGGGTCTTTTGACTCGGTCAGGAGAAGGGGTGAAGTTAGCGGCCAACAGAGCTTCAAGAGACCGAGACAGAGCTTTAGGAGTGGACCATCCTCCCTACTGACTCAAGGATCGACCAAAGTGGACAACGGCGAGAAGGGAAAGCCTTTCGAATGCCGGAGATGTGGTAGGCACATCGGGAAGGACTGCCAAGGAAATCCGTTGCTTTGCTACAAGTGTGAGAAGAGAGGTCACAAAGCCTTCGAGTGCCACCTCTAGTCGGGTCAAGGAGCTCCATAGTCCAGTGCAAGGCATGCACCGTCGGGGTAAACAGGAAATGGATTCAATCGTGGCTCCGGGAATATCACCTCGGGATGAGCGAGACCGCAAGGCAAGTTGTACATGATGAGCCGATCGCAGGCCAAGGCTGAGGGTTTGACTGAGGATGAGGCTACAAGTACGGTTCTCAACCCAACCGTTTTGTCTTTGAAGTTGTACCTTTTTCGTTTCTCTTCCTTGCATCTTTCTTTTTGGGTAGAAATCAATTAGGGGATGTTAGATATAAACAGTTATAGAAGATGGAAAGGCATAGAATTAAATAGACTAGGAAGTGAAGAGTTGTAAAACAGTCCATTGTGGTAGTATATATATCTAAGTGTAGCAGTGAAGAAGAACACACAGAAAATAGAACAAACACATTACGTTGATGTCCCTTCTTTCTAGCAACATGGTATCAGAACCGGCGAGAGTGAAGTAGTGGGCCTTGATCGGAAGGAGGAGGCGACGCCAGGTCTCAAGCCGCGCCGCCATAAGAGTTTCCACACGCCACCGTCGTCCAGCTGCTCCGACGCCACGCGCCGGCGCGTGAGGCGTTCTCCAGCCACCATCGACGACGACGATTACTCCGGGGAACTCGCCGTGAGGAGTAGGCTCTGCCCAGGTATGTTGTGTGGAGTTTTAGTTTGTGGATGATTGCACTTAGGGTTTCCGAACCTAGGTTGAACGTGAATAAGCAGTTCATTGTTGCTTTAAGTTTTTGGGCTGTTGAATCACTGCTTCCAGAAGTCTTCAAATAGTGGTCTATCTATTAATTTGTAACAGCATCAACGTGAATAGGCAGTCATGGCAGAAGGAAGTAATAAGAATATTACTGTTGTATCTACTCCATCTAAATTAATTGATGTAGTGTTGGCTGCTGATGGGTCTAATTTTGTTGAATGGAAATTCTTGGTTAAAATTAATTTAGATGGAATGGGTAAAGGTGACCATTTAGATAAAGATTGCCCTGCAGATAATAAAGAATGGTAAATAGATGATAAAGCTTTATTATCACGGGTAATTAATTGTATTGATAGAAAGGTGATTTTATCAATGCAACATTGTACCACGGCTAAAGCAGTGTGGGAGTTAGTATCTGAATGGTTCAGTGGGACAAGTAATTTGAGAAAATTATATCAGTTGTCTCAAGATGTCTATAGACCTAATCAAAAAGGTCGAGATCTGAGAGACTACTATTATGATTTTAAAAGCTTAAGTGAAGCTTTATGCACTGCAATGCCTATTACAACTGATGTGAAAACAATGAAAGAACAACGTGATCAGTTAATTGCTTTTAGTTGGATTTCTGGGCTTGACAAAGAATATGAGATTCTTAGGTCACAATTATTGGGAAACAAGGAATTAGGGTCGTTGGACCAAGTATTTTCTCAGATACAAAATGCAGCAGTAACTGTTGACAATAATGAACCTGTTGAGAAGAGTGTTTTTATGTCACAAGGGAGCAATAGTGATGGAAGTGTGTTTGTATCTCAAGGAAATTATACTAATGAAGGGTATAATAGTCGAAGTGGAGGTGGTCGCCAACGAGGACGTGGTGGAAGAGGCCGTGGAGGAGGTCGTGGAGGACCAAGGGTATGTTTCAATTGTGGAGAACCGGGCCATTTCAAAAATCAATGTCCTAAATTACCCAGGCAACAAAGGTTTGCTAACACAACCTCCGGATCTGAAGGACATATGGTAATTATGACAGATGAGGAGTTAGCAGCGTTCAATCAACTGAAAATGTCTTCTCCTATGCAGTCTCCATCTCAGTTTCAATCTAGTCAACCGTCTTCTTCTGCAACCTTTGTCCAAACAGGTAATCCTGTTGCGTGTGTGTCTTCTTCGTCTACACAGTGGGTCATTGACTCTGGAGCTAGTGACCATATGACAGGTAATTCTAAGGTTTTTTCCACATATTCTCCATCTAATCCTGGGGTTATGGTTACTCTAGCAGATGGGTCATCCATTCCAGTTTTGGGAAGAGGTAGTGCTGGTGCAGCCTCATCATTACCCTTGTCATCTATATTATATCTTCCAAAGTTTCCCTTTAATTTGCTCTCTGTTAGCCAGATCACACGGTCTTTGAATTGTTCTGTCTCATTTTTTCCGGGTTATTGTTTCTTTCAAGATCTTTTGACGAAGAAGATTATTGGTAAGGGGAAGGAAGTCGGAGGACTGTATGTGTTAGAACAATCTATATCTCCATCCAAGGCCATGTTGAGTGATACCTCTCCTTTCCAGCTACATTGTTGATATGGTCACCCATCACTGTCAGTCCTAAAGAAACTCTTCCCTAGCTTAGAATCACTGTCTACTTTGCAGTGTGAGTCGTGTGAGTTTGCTAAGCATTGTCGGGTTTCCTACCCTCCTCGTGTCAATAAAAGAGTACGATCTTTATTTGAACTTGTTCATTCTGATGTCTGGGGTCCTTGTCATGTCACAGGGAAGAATGGGTTTATATATTTCGTAACCTTTGTGGACGACTTCTCTAGGTGTACATGGTTATATCTTATGAAATCTAGAGATGAGTTGCTTACAATTTTTTGTAGTTTTTGTGCTGAGATCAAAACCCAGTTTAATAAAACTATTAAGTGTGTGCGAAGTGACAATGCACAAGAATATTTCTCTAAACCCTTTTCCACTTATATGGGCCAACATGGGATAGTTCATCAATCCTCGTGTGCGTATACACCTCAGCAGAATGGAGTGGCAGAAAGGAAAAATCGTCATTTGTTAGAAATAGCTCGGGCAATTTTGTTTCAAATGAAAGTGTCTAAAGTCTTTTGGTCTGATGCTGTTCATACAGCATGTTTCCTGATCAATCGGATGCCTTCTTCAGTCTTTCAAGGTCAAATTCCTTATTCTTTAGTGTATCCGACTGAACCTCTTTTTCATCTCCCACCCAAAATATTTGGATGTACTTGTTTTGTCCAGGATGTCGTCCACAACGCCGAAAACTTGATCCAAAATCTCTTAAGTGTATATTCCTGGGATACTCGCGTACTCAGAAGGGTTATAGATGCTATTCACTTGACTTGGGGAGGTATTTAGTGTCAGCTGATGTTACTTTCTTTGAAAACATGGTGTTCACTGGGGGTGTTGGGTCGTTTGGGTATGGATCTACTCAAGACAATGACTTTCTTACATATACTGTTACCATACCGGTCGAGTCTGTTTCTAGACCTCCCATTACACAGGTGTATACTCGGCGGCCGAGAGATGAAGTGGCACCACCTGAACCACAAGTGAATACTTCTTCCTTACCAGAATCTTCGTCAAATGATCTGGATCTTCCCATTGCCCTTCGTAAAGGTAAACGACGTTGTCAAAATCCTATTTCATCTTTTGTGTCTTATGATCATTTACCATTATCATCTCGCACCTTTCTATCACGTTTAGATTCCGTGTCAGTTCCAAACACTTTGAGTCAGGCTTTAGCACATGATGGGTGGAGACATGCAATGGAGGATGAGATGACTGCTCTTGAGGAAAACCATACTTGGGATTTGGTACCCCTCCCGGTCGGTAAGACTGCAGTTGGTTGCAAGTGGGTTTATGTTGTGAAAATGAACCCTGATGGGTCTGTGGCCAGACTTAAAGCTAGTCTAGTAGCAAAGGGATATACACAGACTCATGGTGTTGATTATACAGAAACTTTCTCCCCGGTAGCTAAGATAGCTTCAGTTCGTATTTTTATTTCCTTAGCTGCATCTAACCACTGGCCTCTGTATCAGCTAGATGTCAAAAATGCCTTTTTATATGGTGATTTGGTTGAGGAAGTCTACATGGAGCAACCTCCTGGGTTTGTTGCTCAGGGGGAGTCTGGAAGGGTGTGTAAATTGAAAAAGCCTCTATATGGCCTGAAGCAATCTCCACGAGCTTGGTTTGGGAGGTTTAGTAGTGTGATTATGGAGTTTGGTATGCAAAGGAGTCAGTGTGATCATACTGTCTTTTTCAAGCATACTAATGTTGGGTGCATTCTCTTGATTGTTTATGTTGATGATATAGTAATCACAGGTAATGATGCAGTAGGTATTGAAGCTCTTAAATCTTTCCTCAAAGAAAAGTTTCATACGAAAGATTTGGGAGTGTTGAAGTATTTTTTAGGGATTGAAGTTGCTCGCTCTCGGAAAGGAATATTTCTCTCCCAAAGGAAATATGTGTTAGATCTGCTTGATGATACTGGGTTGTTGGGATCAAAACCATGTGAGACCCCTATGGAGCAGGGTGTGAGACTTGTGGCTGGTGAGGGGGAGGCCTTTGATTCTCCAGAAAGATATAGGAAGTTGGTGGGAAAGTTAAATTATCTCACCATTACGCGTCCTGATATTGCTTTTCCAGTCAGTGTGGTAAGTCAGTTCATGCAAGCACCCATGCGAACTCATTGGGAGGCAGCAGTTCGAATTGTAAAGTATCTCAAGAATGCACCAGGTAAAGGCATTCTATATGCTGATCATGGACATGCCAGAGTTGAGGCATTTTCGGATGCTGATTGGGCAGGTTCGTTAAGTGACAGGAAGTCCACAACAGTGTATTGTGTGTTCGTAGGAGGTAATTTGGTTTCTTGGAAAAGCAAGAAACAGACTGTTGTGGCTCGGTCCAGTGTAGAATCTGAGTATAGGGCGATGGCTCATGTGACGTGTGAAATAACTTGGGTGCACAATATGTTGAAGGAGGTTGGTGTGGAAGTGATGAAGCCCATACGTTTATGGTGTGATAATCAAGCAGCGATACATATTTCAAACAATCCAGTGTTCCATGAGCGTACCAAACATATTGAGGTAGATTGCCATTTTGTGCGTGGAAAGATTCAACAAGGCCTCATTTCCATGGCTCATGTTCGTAGCGGCGATCAACTAGCTGATGTGTTCACCAAAGGGCTTAGCAGGGACAGGGTTGAGTATATTTGTAACAAGCTGGGCATGATTAATATCTATGCTCTAGCTTGAGGGGGAGTGTTAGATATAAACAGTTATAGAAGATGGAAAGGCATAGAATTAAATAGACTAGGAAGTGGAGAGTTGTAAAACAGTCCATTGTGGTAGTATATATATCTAAGTGTAGTAGTGAAGAAGAACACACAGAAAATAGAACAAACACATTATGTTGATGTCCCTTTTTTCTAGCAACAGGGGAGTTAGTCGTTTCGTTTAAATTGTCAAACCTTAGTTTGAAAACTCAAGAGTTAAAAGATTTAATTTTTCAAAGTGTAATCTATAAAGCCTTTCTTCATCTAAAACCTAGACTTGGGTAAATTTTTAAGAATATCCTTAAGTTTAGAACCTAAAACCTTAATTTGTAGTTAACAAGTTTTGAACACAAGCTTCTAAGTTTCTAACCAAACACTTCAACCATCTATGCTAGTTGTGTTCCTTGTATTTTATTTCCCTTTAATTCCTTTTTACCTAATCCTTTCAACCTAAATTGAAATCCCCAAATTAAAATTCCTTTTTCCCAATTTTTTTTTCCAAAACCCTCCTCTCTCTTCTCTTCTTATCCTACCCGCACCAGCCAAAGAAACCCCCCTACTCGTCGCTGCTTCTCTACCCGCCGACCTGTCGCCGCCCGTCGCCACCAGCTACTGCCGCCACCGTTCGCCGCTGCATCGCTGGAAAAGTGCAGCTGAAAAGAAGAAAAAGGATAAGAAGAAGGAAAAGGGAGAAGCTTTGAGTCTACCTCACCTTGTACATCTTGCACTATGCCTAGAAGGTCAAAAATCAGTAAGAGAGTGGAATGGGTGGATGCCCATTACTCGGTTTTGGAAGGTAAAACCTTTGAACCCGAATCTTTTTTAAGCTCCTTGTTGGACATGCTTAATTTTCAAGAGTTGTGGAATGGATTTTGTTGATTAAGAATGAGACCTATCTGGATTTGGTGAAGGAATTTTATCGTCACATGAATGTGACTAAGGATGGAGGGAAGTTGGAAATCACCTCTAACCGTGTTAAAATTTCTTTGAATGAAAATCGATTGGCAAAACTCCTGAATTTAACGACCACTGGGGTCACGGAGTACTGTAGGGATGCTTGGGTTAGCACCGAAGATTTGGGGTACCAGGATTATTTGGAATATCTGTTTGGGCGAACCGATGGTTTTACCTAGGCCGGAAAGGAAGTGGCTCACCGGGGAACAAAAGATTTTGATAATGCTTGTTACGGACTGTCTGTTACCTAACAATAATAACAGCAATCTTTTGGGAAATTTGGAGTGTGCTTTTGCCTATTTATTGAAACATAAGGTGAAGTTCAACCTGCCAGTGCTCATTCTTTAACACATGGATTATTGTGTGGTCCATAACCGAAAGAGCCTACCATATGGTATGATTCTGCGTTGGATCCTTAAGAAGAAAGGGGTAAAAGTTGAAGGAACATTTGCCAAGGCTGTGGGTAAAAGGATGTTGGATGCTGCAAATCTGTGAAGTTGTAATCTGTTTCTGCTGGATGACAACGAGTACATAACCCTAGAAGAGGTAGCCAAGAAATCCCCATCTGAGAGGAAGCTTTTGTCTGAGCAGCTGGGAGTTCCCGACAAGAAGCTAAAGTAGACTGTCCAGGAGTTGGGAAGAAGTGAAGAAGAGGAAGAGGAGGTAAAGGAGAGCGATTCCGAGGATGAGGAGAACCGTCGAAGGAAAGAAACAAGGAAGAAAGCTAACGACTCCATGACATACGAGGAATGTGTGGAAGCTCTTCTTCGACAGCAAAATCAGATAATTGAGGAAGGTTTCGCATTCATGAAGGCACAATTTGTGATCGTGAACCAGAGGCAGACAGCGTTGGAGGCTAGTTCTAGCCGGGATGGAGATGAGGAAGATCTCGGATCTGAGGAAGAAGCTGAAGAGGACTCGGGGGACGACTCGTCCCAAGCCAAGGAGTGAGGTAATCTTTCTAGATTTTGCTTGCCTTATGCGTTATCTTTAGCGGTAGTTGTTGATAGTTGTGGGTGTAGGGTAGATTGTTTGTAGATGTGCTAAGTTTGGTTGTAAGTTAGTCCTTGGTTTTGTGAAGTGTGCCTTAGATTTGTGTAAAGTTGCTTGGTGAGAGCTTGTTGCCCAAAAGCCTCATTTATATCTTCTTCTATTCATGTCACATTTTGATTCACCATTATCCTTTTGTCAAACCTTGCCGTACCCAAGCTTCAGGGACGAAGCTTATTGTTAGGGGGAGAAGATGTGACACCCCGAAAATCCTATCCTTTAAATAGGATTAGTTGAGTAATTGATTCTAAGTTATCCTTGTTAATTTCCTAATCAATTTCCTAAATTGATAGACGGGGGACCTAAATTAACCAACTCCTTGGTCAATTGATTTAAGTAAAAAAGGAGTACCTTTAGCTTTGATGTTTGTACCTAATTCTTTGGAGTCTTCCTAAGGGTAAGATCGTCTTTTCTCCTTACTTGGTCTTGAAGCCTTACCCTATCCAAACCTAAAGTTCATTCCCTCACTATAGCAAGACAACTTTTCTCTCCATTCTCTCTTAGAAACTTGGCTTCTTCCCGAAGCCAAGAAAGACATCACCCAATCTTGCAAAGATTCATCCCAAGAT
This sequence comes from Ipomoea nil, assembly GCF_001879475.1. Taxonomy (NCBI): domain Eukaryota; kingdom Viridiplantae; phylum Streptophyta; class Magnoliopsida; order Solanales; family Convolvulaceae; genus Ipomoea; species Ipomoea nil. The sequence goes on from NW_017619458.1 coordinate 4,562,415, forward strand.
CCCACCTTTCTATCTTCCAAGCATAGGAAATGGTAAGATCTAAAGTTATTTAGTGTTTTTGGTTAGCTTTAAGGTGTCTTTATCTAAGTTTGGTGTTTTCTTGTGGTTTGGCTTGTGAAAGAAGGTTGTGAGGAAGAAGAACTTCCAAGTAGGGCTTAGGAGGGTTGGAAGGAAGAAGGTTTTGGTCTACAAAGGTAACCCATGCTATACAAAACCTATTTTCTACTTGCTATTGATGTTTCTTGACTTCTATTGATGATTCTTGGTGTAAATGTGAGATGTGATGCATGATTAGAGCTTGTATCTAGGTTTCTTGAATCTTATTCTTTGATCTATCATTGGGTTAAAGTCATTTCCTTGTGGTATGTGAGATTTGGGGTGTTTTGGACTTGAACTTGGCCTTGTTGATGAATTTCCCCGAAGGGAAAAATTGGTGTCTCAGGTGTTCCCCGCGGGCGGATGTCCACCCGCCGCCCCACCCGTGGGTGGTGGCTTTGTACTCGGCGGGTAGAGCCACGGGTAGGGACCCACTCGTGGTTCCACCCTCGGGGTATAACCTCGGTGGACGGTTGGATGTTGTTTATCCGTGGTTCCATCCTTTGGTATGTGATGTTATGACCTCCTTTTATTGGATTGTTGAGCTTTTGGGTGTCTCCTTGATGTTTGGTATGTCTAGAACGATGTCCTAAGTATCTATGCTTATGTTCCAACTTTGTGATTCGTTGGATTTATGTGTGTCTTTGAGATTCGTTGAAATCATTTTGGTTTACCCGTTTGATGTGCATGCTAGTTATGTTGTCTTTGATGCTAGTATGTGTTGTTTGTCCACTCCTTTGAGGATTCACAACTTGTTTTGCCAATCATGTTGATATTGGATTGAAGTCCATTGTTGTTGTTGAGTATTGTTTCATGTCTATCATTGAAACCTCTTGATTGATTTCTATGATGTGATCTTGTACATTTGTTGTACCCGTTGTTGATGCTTGATTTGGCTATTGATGTGCCTCAATCCACTTGATGATGACTATGTATGATTGTGAATGATATTGGCGGTATTGTTATTTGAGCTTTGCTCTTGAGATCGGCGGTATGTTACTATGATGTTTAATGGTACCCTCGTGTACTGAGAGAACGGCGGTATTGATTGGCGGCAGATTGGTGGGGGACAACGGTCCTAGGAGTGATAAGGTTGGACTTAGAAGTACAGGGTGGCACTCGGAGGTATAGGTTGGAACTGAGATAAGGCCGGGAGTAGCCATAAGGGTGGTACTAAGGTAAAAGGTTGGAACGTGAAACTTGTCATTATGTGATTTGTTGTGTTTATTGCTTATGAGCATATCTATCAAGAACTCTACCATTAAGATGGTAGGTTGTGTCCATTGTTGAGTATGTTGCTTGTTTTCCTTGTTGATTTGTGTATTGTGGTTGATGATCGATCTTTTGTTGAGATAGTGACGTTGTGTCCTTTGATGTTTCCCACTCTTGATTTTGAAATGATATCTACCGTATTCCTTAGTCTCAAATGGTTTTGCTTATATCTATACATTATGTTATTTAACGCGTATTGGTAGGTTACCAGCATCTCTCGCTGACGGGTGTTATCCCTATGATTTTCAGGTTATGAGTAGCTTGGAGAGCGCGTTAGTGGATCTAGATAGCGTAGTTCTTGCCTTCCCTTTCGATTAGAATGTTGCCATGTGTGCCTTAGATTGTTGGCTTGTGTGCCTTAGACTGCTGATATGTTATGATGATTCTGTTAGACTTAGCCTGTGCACCCGTAGATTTAAGGGTGTGGCATAGCACTTTCCCGATTAAAAGTTTTGCTTCCGCTCGTTTATGATTAATGATTAGACTGTTTATCTCTTATTTATGCTTTTAAATATTGGTAAAATCGGGAGTGCTACAAACACCCACCCCTAGTATGGTACACTAGAGGAGGTCGAGCGCCTACAAATAGTAGTACTAGTTTGTTGGGTATGAGAAGTGGTGCAGTGCGTCTGGATAGTAGGGTGGTGGTGACAAACATCCAAGGCAATGCTACTAAAAATGAATGTTGACTATGATAAGATGGTGACAAATGAGGTTAATAAGGCAAGGTACAGAGCTGAGAATAGCGTTGATGTGGGCAAATTATATCGTGCAGAGGAGATGATCAACATATATACAAGGCGGGTATGAGAAAAATGAAGATAGTATAGCCGGTTACAACAAATTTTAGGCTAAGTATTTTTGTACAATATTAATTTTGTTGTTTTCACTTTTGATGAATAATATTAAGGTAGTATATTTACATTACCAATTAGAAATCTAGCTCCGCCAATATGTGCAACCAGCCAACCACTTAAAACACCCAGAACCAGTTTGGTTGACGTGAGTAGCCGTGCACTCTCGTGTGAAAAAACTAATCTGATCTGGCCAGCACTTCGACCCTTAATTGGGTCGACTTGATGCAAGCGGAGATTAGTCTGAGTATGGTACGAGTTTAAATGTGTCTTATAGTTATTGGGCCAGCAAAATTTTATTCGTGCATTGCACTCACACTGCACGGATAATTGGACAATTATTTGCTTGAATTCAAGCAAGGATAACATTAGAAAACCTAATTAATACAACCAATTTCATCAACTGCACTATATAATATTCGTTGTTATAATTTATGTGTATATGGACCATCTATTTTCAATCTCTCTCCTCTCCCCCGTCTCTTGTTCTCCACCATCTCTTCGATCTCTCATCTTGCCGAACATACCCTCTCTCCTCCATGCTATATAAAAAAACCCACTAAAGTTCACTGGAAAATAGACTGGACAGCTTCAGGCTAGGTAAGAGCCATGGATGTGGGTGATGTTCATGTTCCCTTGTTGATCGGTGAGTGCATAACAGTTGCAGATCGAGAAGAAATGCATTGGTAATTAAAGGAAACAGAAGCAAAACACAGCAGTGTTATTGGGCCAGCAATCCACCCCACTTGTGCTACACTCCATGCTAACGATAAAACTCCTGATCCTATCACCGCTGTGATAATATGTCCTAGAGCAGTCCATTTATTTCTTGAATTTTTCATGCAGATGTCATGCATGGGGATAAATAATTAACTCTTAGCTAGGTTTACGTGCGACGCCCACAAAAAGATATATAATAATGAAACTTATCAGTTTTCTTCATAGTTTCAACTTGTGATCAATTTAAGCTAGCTAGGTTGTGCTAGAGATCAGATCACCCCACTCTGATCAATTGATTTGAGGGTAATATATAGCTGTGACGGCTCAAGAGAATATGTTTGAAAGTGTTAATACCATAACAGGAGAGGTCACATACGGAGAAGTAAAGGATGAAGAAAAATCAGAAAGTGTTTCGGTTATTCGAGGTGATGATTACAGAGGAGATGAGCAACACATATACAAGGCGGGAAGGAGAAAAATGAAGATAGTATGGGCGATTACAACAGATTTTAGGCTAAGTATTTTTGTACAGTATTATTTTTGTTGTTTTCACTTTTGAAGAATAATATTAAGGTAGAATATTTACATTACTAAATTAGAAATCTGGCTCCGCCAATATATGCAACCAGCCAACCACTTAAAACACCTAGAACCACATTGGTTGACGTGAGTAGTTGTGCACTCTCGTCCTTTAAGAGATGTCGGGAGTTCGAGCCCCCTCTCGTATAAAAAAAAAAACTAATTTTGCCAGCATTTCGACCTTTAATTGGGCCGACCCGATGCAAAGGGAAATTATTAGTTTGAGTATGGTACGAGCTTAAATGTGTCTCATAGTTATTGGGCCAGTAAAATTTTATCCGTGATTCGCACGCGCATTGCACGGATAATTGGGCAATTATTTGCTTAAATTCAGGCAAGGATAACATTAGAAAACAATATCAATACAACTCATTTCATCCAACACTATATAATTAACTCTCTCATCTCTTTCGTCTCTTGTTCTCCACCATCTCTTCGATCTCCCAACATACCCTCTCTCCTCCATGCTATACAAAAAAACCACTAAAGCTCACTGAAAGAAATGCACGCAGTTCAAGATTTCTTACCTAAAATTGACTGGATAGCTTCAAGCTAGGTAAGAGCTTTGGATGTGGGTGATGTTCATGTTCCCCTATTGATCGGTGAGTTCGTAAAATTTGCAGATCGAGAAGAAATGCACATGTAATTAAGGGTAACAGAAGCAAAACACAACAGAGTTATTGGGCCAGCAATCCAACCCAATTGAGCTTCACTCCATGCTAACGATGGAACTCCTGATCCTATCACCGCTGGATAATATGTGCAAGAGCAGTCCATTTATTTCCTGATTTTTTCATGGAGATGCCATGCATGGGGATAAACGATTAACTCTTAGCTAGGTTTACGTGCGACGCCAACAAAAAGATATATATTAATAAAACTTACCAGTTTTCTTCATAGTTTCAGCTTGCGATCAATTGAATCTGGCTAGGTTTTGCTGGAGATCAGATCATCTACTCTGATCAATTGATTTGTGGGTAATATATAGGTGTGAGGGCTCAGGAGAATATGCTTGAAAGTGTTAATACCATAACAGGAGAGGTCACATACGGAGAAGTAAAGGATGAAGAAAGATCGGAAAGTGTTTATGTTATTCGATGTGATGAACTGATGATTACAGAGGAGATGAGCAACATTTATACAAGGCGGGAAGGAGAAAAATGAAGATAGTATAGGCGGTTTCAACAGATTTTAGGCTAAGTATTTTTGTACAGTATTATTTTTGTTGTTTTCTCTTTTTGAAGAATAATATTAAGGTAGTATATTTACATTACTAAATTAGAAATCTGTCTCCGCTAATATATCCAACGAGCCAACCACTTAAAACACCTAGATCTAATTTGGTTGACGTTAGTAGCCGTGCACTATCGTCCTTTAAGAGAGGTCGGGAGACCGAAGTTCGAGCCCCCTCCCGTATAAAAGAAAAACAAAAAAACAAATCTGTCCAGCATTAATTTCGACCTTTAATTGGGCTGAACCGATGCAAACGGGAATTATTAATTTGAATATGGTACGAGCTTAAATGTGTCTCATAGTTATTGGGCCAGCAAAATTTTATCCGTGCACTGCACGCGCATTGCACAGATAATTGGGCAATTATTTGCTTGAATCAAAGCAAGGATAACATCAGAAAACGTAATCAATACAACACATTTCATCAACAGCACTATATAATATTCGTTGTTATAATTTATATGTGTATATTGACCATCTATCTCCACCATCTCTTCGATCTCCCATCTTGCCGAACATACCCTTTCTCCTCCATGCTTTATAAAAAAAAAACCCCCCACTAAAGTTCACTGAAATAAATGCACGCAGTTCAAGATTTCTTACATAAAATTAACTAGACAGCTTCAAGCTAGGTAAGAGCCATGGATGTGGGTGATGTTCATGTTCCCCTGTTGATCGGTGAGTTCATAACAGTTGTAGATCGAGAAGAAATGCACTGGTAATCAAGGGTAACAAAAGCAAAACATTGCAGAGTTATTGGGCCAGCAATCCACCCCACTTGTGCTACACTCCATGCTAACGATAGAACTCCTGATCCTATTACCGCTGTGATAATATGTGCAAGAGCAGTCAATTTATTTCCTAAATTTTTCATGGAGATGCCATAGCTAGGTTTACGTGCAACGGCAATAAAAAAGATATATAATAATGAAACTTACCAGTTTTCTTCATAATTTCACCTTGTGATCAATTGAAGCTAGCTAGGTTTTGCTGGAGATCAGATCACCCCACTCTGATCAATTGATTTGAGGGCAATATATAGGTGTGTGGGCTCAAGAGAATATGTTTGAATAGGGGTGGAAATAGGCCGAGCCGAGTCGAGCTTTAGAAAATTAAGCCTGGGCCTGTTATGAAAATCTAAGGCCTGGGTCTGGGCACGAGCCTGTAAGTAGGCTTTTTGTTAGGCTCAAGCCTGAGCCTACAATTAGCATGGTCTGGCCTGAAGCCATTTTAAAAGCCTTTTTAATATGTAGGGCATTAAAAAGGCTTCAATGTAAGTTAAGCTTTGAGCCTATTCAAAACCTATATGTTAAGTCTTTTTAAAAACTTTAATAAGTATTTCTAAATAATTTAAGAAATATACCTAGCTAATACAAAATTCATATATAACTACATAAGTATATCACCACAATGCAAACATAATAGTATTAAAACATATATAAAATAAAATAAAACAAGTCACAACATCAACATGCTTGTTAACTTGTTTAGGAATGAATTGAATTGTATTGTTGATTGTCATCCTATATAATCTCATAAATAGTTAACAATCAACTCACATAATTAAGTCGTTACAATTCATTAAATATTTAACAGTAAGAACAATTAAACAATAAGAACAGTTATAATAGGATTAACAACAATGTTTATATCTGAATCAGAATTTAGAATGCGATTTTGGAGGTGGAGGGTTAGGGTTTGATAATTATATATACTTGGAATTAAATTGTAAATATAAAAATATATTAGATATAAAATAGAATATATACTAACTTAATATTACAAATAAATTATATATAAGTGTATAAATAGGCTAGGCCTGTAGGCCTGAAGACCGAGCTTGGTATAAATATGTCTGACCTGTTTAGTTTAATAGGGTTCAAAATGAGCCCAAGTCTGACCTTTTTACTAAACAAGGCAGGCCTATGTAGGTGTTAAATATGTCGGGCCCTAGGCCCCTACGAAGGGGCCTGGCCTATTCCCACCCCTAAGTTTGAAAGTGTTAATACCATAATAGGAGATGTCACATACAGAGAAGTAAAGGATGAAGAAAAATCGGAAAGTGCTTTTGTTATTCGATGTGATGATTACAGAGGAGATGAGCAACATATATACAAGGCGGGAAGGAGAAAAATGAAGATAGTATAGGCGGTTACAACAGATTGTAGTCTAAGTATTTTTGTACAATATTATTTTTGTTGTTTTCACTTTTGAAGAATAATATTAAGGTAGAATATTTACATTACTAAATTAGAAATCTAGCTCCGCCAATATATGCAACCAGCCAACCACTTAAAACACCTAGAACCAGTTTGGTTGACGTGAGTAGCCATGCACTCTCGTCCCTTAAGAGAGGTCGGGAGTTCGAGCCCCCTCTCGTATAAAAAACTAATATCTCCAGCATTTCGACCTTTAATTGGGCCGACCCGATGCAAACGGGAATTATTTGTCTGAGTATGGTATGAGCTTAAATGTGTCTCAAAGTTATTGGGGCAGCAATATTTTATCCGTGCATTGCATGCGCATTACACGGATAATTGGACAATTATTGGCTTGAATTCAAGCAAGGATAACATTAGAAAACATAATCAATACAACCCATTTCATCAACTGCACTATATAATATCAACTATCTATTTTCAATCTCTCTCCTCTCTTCCGTCTCTTGTTCTCCACCATCTCTTCGATCTCCCATCTTGCCGAACATACCCTCTCTCCTCCATGCTATACAAAAAACCCACTAAAGTTCACTGAAAGAAATGCATGTAGTTCAAGATTTCTTACTTAAAATTAACTGGATAGCTTCAAGCTAGGTAAGAGCCAGGGATGTGGGTGATGTTCATGTTCCCCTGTTGATCGGTGAGTTCATAACAGTTGCAGATCGAGAAGAAATGCTCTGGTAATTAAGGGTAACAGAAGCAAAACACAACAGAGTTATTTGGCCAGCAATTCACCCCACTTGTGCTACACTCCACGCTAACGATAGAACTCCTGATCCTATCACCGTTGTGATAATATGTGCAAGAGCAGTCCATTTATTTCATGAATTTTTCATAGAGATGCCATGCATAGGGATAAAAGATTAACTCTTAGATAGGTTTACTTGCGACGCCCACAAAAAGATATATAATAATGAAACTTACCAGTTTTCTTCATAGTTTCAGCTTGTGATCAATTGAAGCTAGCTAGTTGTGCTGGAGATCAGATCACCCCACTCTGATCAATTGATTTGTGGGTAATATATAGGTGTGAGGGCTCAAGAGAATGAGTTTGTTTGGTTATCAGCGGTTAGCGGTAGCGGATTGTGTTAGCAGTTATCAAATAGCGGATTGTATTAGCGGGTTTGACCAGCAAATTATATCAGCGATTTGTAAAAAGATGTTTGGTAAAATTAGCTTTTAAGGTTAGCGAATAACATGTAAAATGACCAAAAGGGTATACATATATAATAATAATAATAATAATAATAATAATAATAATAATAATATTATTATTATTATTATTATTATTATTATTATTATTATTATTATTATTATTATTATTATTATTATTATTATTATTATTATTATTATTATTATTATTATTATTATTATTATTACTAGTAATTCACCCACGCGATGCACGGGAAAAAATTATGTTATTATAAATATAAATAAAAAATAGAAAAACTAAAATATTTTAAATTATTTAATATAATACTCCCTCAGTCCCGAAAAGACTGTCTTCTTTACATTTTGCACGCATTTTAAGAAAATAATAAAAAGGTGTATCATTTTCCAATTTTATCCTTGCTCCTTTGGAGGATGTACTGTACACAACCACTTACTTTCCCAAATCCCAATGTATTTCTTCTCCATGACTCCATTTCTCAGATATCAATCCTTAAAACACTTCGTCTCTTTCATCTTCATCCAAAATATTGAGATTATATCAAGTTTTGCATTTCAACATGTATATCACCTTGAACCCAAAATTAATTCAATTTATGCAAACTTTTAAGAAAAGAGATGAGAAGAAAGGGATCTGGGTTTGAAAAAGAAAGGGATTTTCCTAATGGACCTACACTACACCTTCGTTGAGGTTGGAATCGACGGCAGCCTAACGAAAGCTCACTGTAAGCTACATTTTGGGGTTGAGAAAGGCAGTGGATTTGCAAAGGTTAGCTGAGATGTAGTCCAACGATTCATCTCTGAAAAATGTGTTTGAAAGATCTGAGAGAAATGACTTTCTATTTCTGCCAAATTCCTCCATTTAATCTCCTCTATTTTCACCATCGGTTTGCCTTCACGTAATTGAAACTTTTGATTTTGATTTATCCCCTGCTGTTGAGCGCGACTTTGACCATCTGTACGCATAAGCGAAGCCAAACCTCTCACAATTTATGGGAACATCGTGAATTCCTGTGGCAAACCCGTTGAAATAGCCCCAACATCAACTTCAGGAAGCATTCTGGACGATTCTGTAATTTTTTTAAATTCCGACGACCGGCCAGTCACCAAACCACCGCCGGAGGTGGAGAGTAATGAGTTTGAAGAATAATGGGATACAGTCATACACTCATACATGGTAAATTGACTAGGCTCGCTCCCATTTCTAGAAAAACCAAATGTATATTATATTAACATTTTGAAATGTAAGGGTAATTTTGGAAAATATAAAAAGTGATAGTGTTTATTTTTAGAAAGTGGACAATATTTTGGGACAGCTAAAAAAGGAAAGTAAGACAGATAAAATGGGACGGAGGGAGTAATATTTTTTAGCTTCCATTCGTCAAGTATTTATTTTTTTTATAGAATACAAAATTACAATTAAAATTATAATTATAATTTTATATGGTTAATATAATCTCTAATTATGTGCATATTCAAATAAACTTATAGAGAGAATTTACATAATTACATTGATTTATTCTTAATTGTATTTCATCTATATTATAATTTTCATAATACGAATAATAACTAAGATAATTACATTTAGAAAGCAAATTTCAAATTTTGTATGTGTAAATTTAAACTCTAATTGAACACATTTTTTATATGATTATATAATATATAGCTATTTTATTTTTCAAAAGTATATTTTTTATATGATTATATAATATATAGCTATTTTATTTTTTATATGTTGTGTTTTTTTTTTATCACAATACGAATAATAACTAAGATAATTATATTTGGAAAGCAAATTTCAAATTTTGTATGTGTAAATTTAAACTCTAATCGAACACATTTTTTATATGATTATATAATATATAGCTATTTAATTTTTCAAAAGTATATTTTTTATATGATTATATAATATATAGCTATTTTATTTTTTAAATGTTGTGCACTTTTTTTTTAATAATAAAGGATGTTGTGGCATTAATTGTAACATTAATTATTTCTCAAACCATATAGCTTTATTATATAAAGGATTATTATTATTATTGTTGTTGTTATTAATTAATAAATAATAATAATAATAATAATAATAATAATAATAATAATAATAATAATAACAATAATAATAATAATAAGAAAAAAAAAAAAGATACCACATCGAAAGTTTAGAAGAAAAGGGGCGTTGAGCTCCCATATAAAAGTGAACTCAACGCCCCTTCAGTTTTACTCTTGCCCATCGCACATCGGATGGGCAAGAGTAGAGAAGCCTAAGGCTTCTTTCTTTAAAGAAGCCTCAAGCTTCTTACAAAGCAGTTTAAATTTTTTTATTCTTTTTTTATAAAAAATGGAGGGTGTTTTGGGGAAAGATTTTTCCTTCCCCAAAACGCCAACCCCAAACGTTGCACCTAGTAGCGTTTGGGATTTCAGCGGTTTGGAGCAAACCACTGCTCCAAACTGCTGAGTTACCAAACATAGTTTTTGGCGTTTTGACGGAAGTCAAAATGCCAAAATGGAGGATCCGCCAAAAATTTGATGGATCCGTCATTAACCAAAAAAGGTCAATATGTTTGAAAGTGTTAATACCATAATAGGAGAGGTCACATACGGAAAAGTAAAGGATGAAGAAAAATGAAGATAGTATAGGCGGTTACAACAGATTTTAGGCTAAGTGTTTTTGTACAATATTATTTTTGTTGTTTTCACTTTTGAAGAATAATATTAAGGTAGTATATTTACATTACTAAATTAGAAATATGTCTCCGCCAATATATGCAACCAGCCAACCACTTAAAACACCTAGAACCAGTTTGGTTGACGTCAGTAGCCATGCACTATCGTTGGTTGACGTCAGTAGCCATGCACTATCGTCCCTTAAGAGAGGTCGGGAGACGGGAGTTCGAGCCCCCTCTCGTATAAAAAAAAAAAAACTAATCTAGCCAACATTTCGACCTTTAACTGGGCCGACCCGATGCAAACGGGAATTATTAGTCTGAATATGGTACGAGCTTAAATGTGTCTCATAATTATTGGGTCAGCAAAATTTTATCCGTGCATCGCACGCGCATTGCACGGATAATTAGGCAATTATTTGCTTGAATTCAAGCAAGGATAACATCAGAATACATAATCAATACAACCCATTTCATCACTGCACTATATAATATTCGTTATAATTTATATGTGTATATCGACCATCTATTTTCACTCTCTCTCCTCTCTTCCGTCTCTTGTTCTCCACCATCTCTTCGATCTCCCATCTTGCCGAACATACCCTTTCTCCTCTGTGCTATATATATAAAAAAAAAATTCACTAAAGTTCATTGAAAGAAATGCACGCAGTTCAAGATTTCTTTCCTAAAATTAACTGGACAGCTTCAAGCTAGGTAAGAGCCATGGATGTGGCTGATGTTCATGTTCCACTGTTGATCGGTGAGTTCATAACAGTTGCAGATCAAGAAGAAATACACTGGTAATTAAGGGTAACAGAAGCAAAACACAGCAGAGTTATTGGGCCAACAACCCACCCCACTTATGCTACAATTCATGCTAACGATAGAACTCCTGATCCTATCACCGCTGTGATAATATGTGCAAGAGCAGTCCATTTATTTCCTAAATTTTTCATGGAGATGCCATGCAAGGGGACAAAAGATTAACTCTTAGCTAGGTTTACGTGCGATGCCAACAAAAAGATATATAATAATGAAACTTATTACCAGTTTTCTTCATAGTTTTAGCTAGTGATCAATTGAAGCTAGCTAGGTTGTGCTGGAGATCATATCACCTCACTCTGATCATTTGATTTGTGGATAATATATAGGTGTGAGGCTCAAGAGAATATGTTTGAAAGTGTTAATACCATAACATGAGAGGTCACATACGAAGAAGTAAAGGATGAAGAAAGATTGGAAAGTGTCTATGTTATTCGATGTGATGAACTGATGATTACAGAGGAGATGAACAACATATATACAAGGCGGGAAGGAGAAAAATTAAGATAGTATTGGCGGTTACAAGAAATTTAAGCTAAGTATTTTTGTACAGTATTACTTTTGTTATTTTCACTTTTGAAGAATAATATTAAGGTAGTATATTTACATTACTAAATTAGAAATCTCAGCCTGCCAATATATGAAACCAGGCAACCATTCAAAACACCTAGAACCATTTTGGTTGACGTGAGTATGTAGCCGTGCACTCAGGTCCCTTAAGAGAGGTCGGGAGTTCGAGCCCACTTCTCGTATAAAAAAACCAATCTGGCCAGCATTTTGGTCTGAGTATTGTTCGAGCATAAATGCGTCTCATAGTTATTGGGTCGGCAAAATTTTATCCGTGCACCGCACGCGCATTGCACGGATAATTGGACAATTATTTGCTTGAATTCAAGGAAAGATTACATCAGAAAACAAAATCAATAAAACCCATTTCGTCAACTGCACTATATAATATTCGTTGTTATAATTTATATGTGTATATTGACCATCTATTTTCAATCTCTCTCCTCTCTCCCGTCTCTTGTTCTCCACCATCTCTTCGATCTCCCATCTTGCCGAACATACCCTCTCTCCTCCATGCTATACAAAAAACCCACTAAAGTTCACTGAAAGAAATGCATGTAGTTCAAGATTTCTTACCTAAAATTAACTGGATAGCTTCAAGCTAGGTAAGAGCCAGGGATGTGGGTGATGTTCATGTTCCCCTGTTGATCGGTGAGTTCATAACAGTTGCAGATCGAGAAGAAATGCTCTGGTAATTAAGGGTAACAGAAGCAAAACACAACAGAGTTATTTGGCTAGCAATTCACCCCACTTGTGCTACACTCCACGCTAACGATAGAACTCCTGATCCTATCACCGTTGTGATAATATGTGCAAGAGCAGTCCATTTATTTCATGAATTTTTCATAGCGATGCCATGCATAGGGATAAAAGATTAACTCTTAGCTAGGTTTACTTGCGACGCCCACAAAAAGATATATAATAATAAAACTTACCAGTTTTCTTCATAGTTTCAGCTTGTGATCAATTGAAGCTAGCTAGTTGTGCTGGAGATCAGATCACCCCACTCTGATCAATTGATTTTTGGTAATATATAGGTGTGAGGGCTCAAGAGAATATGTTTGGAAGTGTTGATACCATAACAGGAGAGGTCAAGAGAAATGTTTGAAAATGTTTGAGGGCTCAAGAGAAATGTTTGAAAATGATGGAAGAAAGATTGGAAAGTGTTTCTGTTATTCGATGTGATGATTACAGAGGAGATGAGCAACATATATACAAGGCGAGAAGGAGAAAAATGATGATAGCATAGGCGGTTACAACATATTTTAGGCTAAGTATTTTTGTACAGTATTATTTTTGTTGTTTTGACTTTTGAAGAATAATATTAAGGTACGTTGTATATTTACATTACTAAATTATAAATCTGCCTCCGCCAATATATTCAACCAGCCAACCACTTAAAACACCTAGAACCAGTTTGGTTGACGTGAGTAGCCAAGCACTCTCGTCCATTAAGAGTGGTCGGGAGTTCGAGCCCCTCTCGTATGAAAAAACTAATTTGGTCAGCACTAGACCCTTAATTGGGTCGACCCGATGCAAACGGGGATTAGTTTCAGTATGGTACAAGCTTAAATGTGTATCATACAGTTGACAATTTATATCATGCACCACCGCGCACATAGCAATGTGCGCCCAGGCACAAAACGCGCGCGTTTCTTGCTGACGTCAATCCGTCCGTCCGAACAGGCCAAATCCAATTATGTGTATTCAGTTAAAAGTTTATGTGTATTGTGTTATGAGTTTATGTGTATTTAATTAATAGTTTATGTGTGTTATGTTAACCAAACTCCATTATGTGTATTCAGTTAAATGTTTATGTGTATTGTGTTGAGTTTATGTGTATTTAGTTAAAAGTTTATGTGTATTCAGTTAATAGTTTATGTGTATTATGTTAAAAGTTTATGTGTATTCAGTTAAGAGTTTATGTGTATTATGTTAAAAGTTTATGTGTATTCTGTTAAGAGTTTATGTGTATTATGTTATAGTGTATGTGTATTATGTTAAGGGTTTGTGTATTATGTATTATGTTAGATTATGTATATTCTGATATGAGTTTATGTGTATTCTGTTATGAGTTTATGTGCATTCGAAACAGAAGTTTTTTTTTTTTAACAACTTAACAAAACGATGTCGTTTTGGGAGGCACGGGGCGCACAATGCTACGTGCGCCGTGGTGCACGGTATAACGATTGCATACAGTACAGTTAGGATCTGCTCAGAACACCTTGTGGTCTGACCCAAAAAAAAAAAAACACCCATTGCGAGACAAATACTAGTTACAATAAATGGGTTTCTTAGACATATTGATTCCTTTGTTCGTCAGGAAGGGCAAATTATATCGGGTGCACAATGCATTGTGTGCTAGCTATTTTGTATTTTATTTTTGAAAATTCTGTTTCTCGTGTCTGCTGTTAATTTCTTAAAAAAAAAAAATTCTTATATTTCGAACGTATATAATTTTATAATAGAATGTACATAATTGTATAACAGAATATACATAAACTTTGCCGCGTCAACTCCTCATACAACTTAACAAAATGACATCGTTTTAGGCAAGACGGGATGCATAATGCATTATGCGCCCTGGTGTACGATATAACAATTGGTGAGGAAGGGGAGAAAAATATATAGAGGTTCATTTGGTTGTATGGGCATCCTGAATGGGGAAGAAGAAGAGAAACATGGCAACTCCTCCAACACTTGTCTACTGTAAGTTGTTTGGCTTAGGTTGTTATGGGTGACTTCAACGACATCCTTCACGATGAAGAAAAATGCAGTAGAGTTCCCCACCCAAAATGGCTAATCCATGGGTTCAAAGAAGCAATAGAGAGTAGTGGGCTTAGGGACTTCCCCTTTGTAGGTTACCCATTTACTTGGGAAAAATCAAATTGGTTGGAAGAAAAGCTTGAATGGGTGTCAGTATCGAAAAACTAAGTGACCACATGCCTATTGTCCTCTATCCGCCTCTGTCATTCCAAAGATAGCCGGCCGGGGAAGAAATTCAAATTTGAGAACCTATGGTCGCGGGAAGATGAGTGTAGAGAAATTGTCTTTAACAGGTGGCGTTTATCACAAGGAAGTAGTACTCTGATTGAGAGATTTGATAAGTGTGCGGAAGCAATTTAGAAATGGGGGAAAGGATATGATTAAAAAGTGTAAATGGTGGATGGGGATGCTCCGGAACATGCATGATATAGTATTTAGAGGACAATTTCAAATGACTTGTTATAGCCACAGAGATATGCATGTATGGTTGGATCTTGAAATACACCCAATCCCCTATTTCAACCACCCTCTCACTTCTCTTCCTGTCTGCAAATTGCTTCATTCTATTTTGTGCTTGTAAGAGGTTTTCTTTGAGGGTATTCAGTACAGAAGACCTCTTTGCAGTCCATTATTTACTGTGAAATGTGAATTCAGAGTAATTAGCAGGATCATTGTCTATGATCACAACACTCAATTTCTCCTAAACCCATAAGTTGCATAGCCGTTGTAATCTTATGATCCAACAAAAACTTAAGGCTTGGTGATCAGTTTTGATGACAAAATGCCTTCCTTCCTAGCAGATATGGCCTCCATTTATCCACTGCATTGATAATGGATAAAAATTCTTTCTAATAAATGGACATACCTAGATGTTTTTCTCCAAAAGTTTTGTTGAAATAAGCCACTACATACTCTCCCTTCTTGCATCAGCACTGCTCTCATTCCTTTATGACTTGCATCTTCTATTCATTCATCAACAATGAACTGGTTTCGGAAATGAGGCAATATAATGCGAGTACAGGAGCGGTACACAGCCCTTTCTAGCTTCTCAAATGCTTCATCTGCTGCTTCATTCCAACAAATTAAAAACCATTCTTCTTCAATAGTGTTGTGAAAGGTATGTTGATTAACCCATAATCCTTGACAAATGTCATGAAATCCCCTCAAAGCTTACACAGACTGAGGTTTTGGAAGGTAATGCCAAGTGGCCTAGTATGCAGTTGTATAGGAGCAAATTAAACATGTCAATCCAATCTATTCTAAGGACTATGTCACAACTCACAACCACCAAGTTTTAGTATCCTGAAATTATGTTCGATCGATCAAACAATTCCTATTGTACTTGCCATTTGACGCCCCTTGTCACAACATCACAGTACAATTTATCTATTGGCCATTATCACCCCTACTTATTAAGGGAGTTGCCTTCTCTGCTTCTCTCCTCAATTAAATTTCACATATTATCTTCTTCAAAGCACTCATATCCTACAATGATATTAAAGGTTGGTGTTTTAATTTAATTTGCACATGTGGCCTGGCCTGGCTGCCAAGATTCAAAACACTTAAAGGATCTCCGATCCTAGCTGATCCTTAAGCTTGGCAATTTTAGATGGCTTGTTGGCGTTATTAGGTCTCACCCCATTATTTTGAAACTTCAATTCTGCATTTCTGGTGGCTTGGCAGTATAATTATATTTTTCCTAGGCTTAGGATAAAACTCATTGGTTCCCGTTCCTTAGCTTGCTGCTCAAACTATTTTGCAAACCAAATGGCTTCCTCTAATGTACGTTCTTTGCCTAGTTGTCATGGATGAGTTTACAAACATAATTATATAGGAAATATCCATCAATCAAATAGGGTTGTGCATGGATCATAAGGCTCCTTAACTCTTCATATTTATCTATAAATTCATCAACACTTCCCAACTGTTTTTAAATGTGGAAAATTCTTCTTCATCTATAGTCACACAACTGTTACCAAACTTCTACATACATACAACTTCAACAAAGTTTCCCCACTGAAATGCAACCCTTAATCCAATAAGGTATCCCTCAAACCATAGCCCAACCTTTCCAGACATATATATTTACCACTAACATATATATATTCAAAATTTCCTCTCTAGGCACATGTGACATAATGAAACCCAAAGCCTAGGCTGAACAAAGTTAGGGTGTGTTTGGTTCGCACATGGGAATCGGAATCGGAATGGGTATCAAATACTTGGTGATGGTAATGTGTTTTGGTGAAAGTATTTTGTATGTTTGGTAGTAGGGTGGAATGAGAATGATTTTCAATATTGTTGTTTGATTATGTATGACCTAAAAACCTAGAATGAAACCCTTATAAAATAAGGGAATAAGTTTTTCCATTAATGGGATATTCTAAACCAATAGTAGTGTTCTAAAAACCTGTCAACTAAACAATAACAATGATTTTCATACTTATTCCTTAATTCTAAACCTGTCAACCAAACACACCTAATTATGTTTATACCAAATGAGTGGGTAATCCTGCTGGTTTTGGTGTCTGTACGTGGTGAGCAACTGAGAAGCTTAGAAATTCTGTTGGTTGTTAGGTGTCTGGAACCACTGAGATAAGTAACCGATGGACTATTTTAAGGACATATATTTTCGCAATTCGGATTAAGCTTGAGGAAAATATGAATGTTTATTCATTTTGGCGGAGAAGATGATGATGATCGTTACAACCAAGGAAGGGGAAACTGTCACTCTTAAATAGTGTGGTGGCAGTTGTAACAACTAATGCAAGAGAAAGAAATTACAAAAATAACCTTGTCACATTTTCTTTCCTTCCTCTAATACCCCCCGTAAGGTGGAGTGTGCAAATTTTGAACACCCAACTTAGAAACAAAAGAACCAAACAGAGAGATGGGAAGAGCCTTGGTAAAACCATCTGCAACTTGGTTGAGAGTAGAAACAGGGAGCAGCTTGACAAGGCCTTGAGTAACCCTTTCGCGAACTACGTGGCAATCGATTTCGATATGCTTAGTCCTTTCGTGGAAGACATTGTTTTCAGCAATCGCAACAGCGGACTTGTTGTCGCAGTAGACAATGGCAGGCTCACTGGCAGCAACCTGCAAAGCTTGAAGTAGTGAAGTGAGCCATTGTAGCTCGCAAACAGTGGTAGCCAGTGCCCGGTATTCTGCCTCAGATGATGACTTTGAAACTATAGCTTGTTTCTTCGACTTCCAAGATACAAGAGATTGGCCAAGAAATATGCAATATCCTGTGACTGATCTGCGGGTATCATGGCATGAGGCCCAGTCTGAATCGGAGAAAGACTTGAGCAGAAGAGGGGTGGCAGTTGGATATAGAATGCCTTGTCCAGGAGATCCTTTAATATAACAAAGTATGCGATGTGCAGCAGCCATGTGGATGTCGGTTGGAGAGCTAACGAATTGACTGAGCCGATGAACAGCATATGTGATATCCGGTCTTGTGGCCGTAAGATACAACAATCTCCCAATCAAACGACGATAACTACCGGGATCATTTAGCGGTGTACCATCATGTTGTGATAAGTGAGAACCTGGGACCATTGGTGTGCTCACTGGTTTACAACTGATGAATCCGGCATCATTCAAAATGTCAAGGGCATACTTTCTTTGACACAAATTCAAACCAGCAGTGGTGACTTTGGCTTCAATACCCAAAAAATAGCCTAAAACACCCAAATCCTTAATCTTGAAAGCCTCATCCAGCGACTCTTTGATTTGTTGAATATTAGCTAATTCACTGCTTGCCACTAGGATGTCATCAACGTATATCAAAAGAGCAATATAGTCACGCCCTGTACCCTTCGTAAGCAGAGACGGATCAGCAGCTGCTTGCTTGAAACCATCACGCAAAAGGGCAGTTGTGAGTTTGGCGTTCCACTGCCGGCTTGCCTGCTTTAAGCCATACAATGATCTCAGCAGTCTACAAACTTGGTTCGGCTTCTCTCCTTGGAAACCCGGGGGGAGAACCATATAAACTTCTTCGTCTAAATCCCCATGTAGAAAGGCGTTGTTGATGTCTAATTGGTGAACATGCCAAGCCTTAGATGCAGCCACAGCTAGGAAGGTTCGAATAGTTGTCATCCTAGCTACCGGAGAAAAAGTTTCGATGTAGTCCACGCCTAGTTGTTGCGTGTAACCCTTAGCCACCAACCTGGCCTTATATCGTTCAATAGAACCATCCGCTTTGAGCTTGACTTTGTAGACCCATTTACAACCTATGGGAATCTTTCCAACCGGTAAGTCTGTTAGCTGCCATGTCTTATTATTTTGCAGAGCAGTACACCGGCTGTAACTCATTCGATGGCTGATCCACAGCAGAGTCTACTGGAGTGAGCTCATGACTGGCCCGTGAAGCTTGTGGCTGCTCATAGTTCAACATAGTCGATGTGGGGATGATTGGCAGAGAAGGATTGAAAGATTGAGGGAAGGTTTTGGCTGACTGTCCGGAGAAGGGAAATTCCTGCTCATAGAAAACCACATCTCGCGAGACAAAAACAGTGTTATCAAGTAAGTCATATAATATGTATCCCTTCGTATTAGCTGGTATACCAATGAATACACACTTTCTTCCTCTAGGATCCATCTTATTCCTTGAATGGGGTAAAGTTGAGGCAAAACACAAGCAACCAAAAACTCTTAGCATAGTGAAAGTAGGATCTTTACCATATAGTCTGCGGTAAGGACTATCTCCTTTAATCACAGGAGATGGGATACGGTTGATGATGTATACGGCGTGCATGACACACTGGCCCCAAAACTCTAGAGGCAGCTGGGCTTGGAAACGTAAGGTTCTGGCCACGTTGAGGATATGTTGATGTTTCCTTTCTACCACAGCGTTTTGCTGCGGAGTATTGACACACGAAGTTTGATGGACTATCCCCTTCTCACCATAGAAATCTGTCAAGTTGAACTCGGGCCCATTATCACCTCTAATTGTCTTAATTATAATCCCAAATTGTGTATAAGCATAGCTATGAAACTGTTTTATCAAGTTCCCAACTTCTGACTTTCTTTTCATCAAGTGTGTCCATGTAAACCGGGAATAATCATCTACCAATGTCAAGAAATAGCCTTCTCCCTTCATTGAATAAAACGGGAAGGGACCCCAAATATCTGCATGTATCAACTCAAAACTAGCATTTGAAAAAGAAATACTTATTGAGAATGGAGAACGCTTTTGTTTGGCAAAGTGGCACACATCACAAGCTTTATTCACTATGGGCAAATTTTGAGTTTCTTTAAGCAAATGCAACTTGTTTACAGGAAAATGTCCCAAATGCCTATGCCAAATCTCAGTTTTATTACATTGCATTACTAAACTTTTCTGAACAGCAGATTCCTTTGGTGCCTTCAACACATAGAGCCCTCTCTCTTGTTCAGCTAAACCAGTCATCACCCCATGTGGCTTCTAAATTATACACTGTTCAGAGGAGAATATTAGGCTATAAGATTTGTCTTGGAACAACTTACTTACTGAGATGATATTAAAATGGAATGTTGGAATATGCATAACATCCTTAAGTAATAGGCCATGTCCAAGTCTCACACTGCCTCTGCTTCTAACCGTAATTCTACTCCCATTCGGCAAGCTAACCTCATCCCCTTCAACATTATGATACTCATCAAAAAATTCAATAGAGCAGGCTATATGATCCGTGGCTCCGGAATCTAAAATCCAAGTTGGTGCACAAATTGAAAGAAAATTAATCTGAGAAATAGAATACTTGCCTTCCTCAGCCTCAGTGAATTTTGGAATCAAGGATACCGCAGCTGTGACACTAGAACTAGTAGACTGCTGCCCCATTTGGTTTTGCAAGGCTATCATCAGTTTCTGAAATTGATCACTGGAAACTCCCAGGTCTGTTGAATTACTCACCACTGGTGCAACATTCCGCTGCTTCATCTTAGTTTTGTATCCCGGAATCCACCCGGGGGGATAGCCGTGCTTCTTGTAGCACTTGTCAACGGTGTGCCCCGTCATTCCGCAAAAAACACACTTAGGTTTATTGCCTGCATTGCTTCCATACTTCTTAGCATTATAAGAGTTCATAGCAGCGACCATTTCCTCTGTAGATCTATGAGCATTCTGAACACTGTTTGCCTGAGTGATCTCCATATTGTTGCTACTCAGAATTGGTGCACTAATCTGCCTCTCAACCTTTTCTTCCATCACATATACCTTGTATACTTCCGGCAATGGATCCATGACAAGGACACTAGATTTTAGACCATTAAAATCGTCATTTAATCCTTGGAGAAACCGTATGACTTGATCGATCTCCCTTTCCTTTCTAATAACATCAATGAGGTCACAAGCACCTTTCGGTTCACATTTACAACTAGGAATAGGTCTTAAAGCATTCATTTGTTCCCACATAGTTCTACATTTGGTATAGTAATTGCTAACAGAGAGATTACGTTGCTTAGCTTCGTAAATCTCCATCTGTAAGGCGGAAATCCTCTGAGCGTCGCACTGTGCGAAACGCTTTCTCAGATCCTCCCAAATGTCTGCTGCACTCTCTATATGCATGATGGATTGAGCGATCGAGGCATGAACAGACCTAAATATCCACGAGCACACCATCAAATTGCAGCGCCTCCACGCTCCATAGCGGCTATTGTCTATGTTTGGTGCCGGAAGAGTTCCGTCAACGAGACACCACTTATTTTTGACTTCCAAAGCGATTTTCATCGAGATTGACTAGGAGGCGTAGTTGGAGCTCCCTGCTAGGAGCGGACTAACCAGAATCGCAGAAGGATTCTCGCTTGCACTGATGAAATATGGATTCTCCATATCTTCTACTGCGTAGCTCCTTTGCAGATGAAGACCCCTCTGTGGAGTTGCTGTTGAGGACGTGCGTGTTGGCGATCCAACTACAGGTGTAGCTGCATGTCCTCCTTGGCTGGACTCGCTGGTAACGGCGGCGGCATATGAGCTTGACCGTCGCTCTGATACCATTTCGCAATTCGGATTAAGCTTGAGGAAAATATGAATGTTTATTCATTTTGGCGGAGAAGATGATGATGATCGTTACAACCAAGGAAGGGGAAACTGCCACTCTTAAATAGTGTGGTGGCAGTTGTAACAACTAATGCAAGAGAATGAAATTACAAAAATAACCTTGTCACATTTTCTTTCCTTCCTCTAATATATATACTTCTACTCCACCTGAAATGAGCCGGCCGCCCAGTCCTTGACTGTACTGTGTTAGTTCCTCTATTATGGAGCTTCAAAATCAGTTACTTATTAGATAGTTTGATCGTGAAGAAGTTTATGAAGCAATATAATTTTCAACATGCTACTAGATAATCCCCAGATGGCCTAAACTCGGGTTTTTTTTCCCAACATTTTTGTAATATCATTGCTAATGACATTGTCATCTTTTGCAATTCTTTCTTGAACCTATTGCACTGTGTCGGCTTCTCTACAAAATTCTTGCCGAAGTGATAGCAAACCTCTTATTTTCTATCTCAGAGCGTCTTCTTAGTTGACCAAAACTTTTATAGTTTAAAGCGCACACAAAATATGTAAATAACTTTCTACCTTTTAAATTGCTAAGAAAATTCAAACTTTCTTGCTTACATAGAGGTTATTTTATAGTAAAAGTTCAAACTTTAAAATGTGAAAAAGTTAATTATTTGAGTTCTAATATATGTATTCCTAATTCTTACCCTCACTTTTACTCACTTATGTGGTGAGAACTGATAAGTTATTTTTTTCATGTGAACCTTAGTAGAAGTGACTATATCAAGATTTTGAGTGTGAGAGTAAAAAGTTGGGATTTGAGAATTGGAGTCTATGTAGTATTTTCCATGTTATCATGCTTAGTGACATTCTAACTGGGAAAGTTTAGGTCAAGAATGTGATTTCTTGAAAGGTGACAAAGTTATCATCATTTATATGTGATCAGATTCTTTTCTTGAGTTACGGAGGATATACAAAATTTATCCAATTATTTTTATCCTTTATTTTTCTTTATTGTTTGCATATGACAATAGTATATTAAAAAAAATTAAAAAACACTCCTCAAAAAAGTTAGACAAATCAAATTATTTACAACAACAATACGCGAACTACCTAATAATATATACCATCATGTATTCCAACAATAAAAACTCTTTCCACTATAAACATTTTCAAATGAACTTCACTTGATTGAGCTACTACTATCTTCGTACTATCCATATTCTAAAGCATGCTTAGACCATTTACCTCCCAGCTTCAAAAATGAGTTAAAGCTCTAGGTAAAATTTTCGTATTCATTCTTAACTAAACTCTAGTAATCCTATAATACAAGTATGAGACTTTGTGTTAGAGTCTAAATGATTTCAAAATCAATAATTCTCATTCTCTCATAATTTAAAAAGTTACACTCCAATTTACATACAGTATTCATTCAGCTCATTCTTCTAAGGCTGAACCCCAACCCTAAGGGCCCCCCACACCCCAACTCGAAGTATTTTTTCAGCTCATCTTTATACTAATGGGGGTGTAGCTCATATGGTAGAGCGCTCGCTTTGCATGCGAGAGGCACAGGGTTTGATTCCTTGCACCTCCATGGTTTTTATGAATGAGGTTTTAGACGGTGTTATATATATTAAATATAATATATTTAATATAATATATATATTAAATATAATATAATATATCTATAATATATATTAAATATAATATCTATATATTATATTTATATATTGAGAAGAGAGAGAGAGGAATAGAAGTAAATGTTTATTACTTCACTTGATGATTATGAATAAACAAAAGCCACATATTTATAGTGAAAGAGAAAAGCAACAATGCTAAAGTTTAGGAAGTAATTAGAGGCCATGATTCCATGTACTCCATTTCACGTAGTGCTATGCATGCATCCACGTTCACACACCTCCTTTTATTTTTTAACAAATTAACTGCTAACTACTTGGTTTAATATATTACTAATTATAATAATAGCATTATTATTATTATAACATTGCCTCCTTTAAACCAAGTTGGATATATTGGTCATCCCAATTTCCTTCTTCAATTTAAGAAATGTCTTCGTCTTCAAGTTGGATATACTGACTTGTATTTCGTTCTGTAAACCCACTTTACTCCAATTGGCTTCTTCCCAGGAGGTAAATCTGTTAACTCCCAGGTACCATTCTTTTCAATGGCACGTATCTCCTCATCCATCGCCTTAAGCCAATGAGTTTCTGTAGCAGCCTCCTCAAAAGTTAAAGGATCACAATCTGCAAAGAGAGCAAATTGAATAATCTCTTCATCAGACATGTCATTATCATGACCCAAAACATTCTCTTGCAAGCGAGCTGGTAAGTGGCGCTCGCGCTGAGATCGCCGAACTGACGACTCTGGCTGTGAAGGAGACTGGACATTATCTGGAATCGGTTGCTCTTCAACAATATTTTCAACAGCAGGAATAACAACT
The DNA here is from genome assembly GCF_001879475.1 of Ipomoea nil. Classification (NCBI taxonomy): domain Eukaryota; kingdom Viridiplantae; phylum Streptophyta; class Magnoliopsida; order Solanales; family Convolvulaceae; genus Ipomoea; species Ipomoea nil. Next base: position 4,586,822 of record NW_017619458.1, read on the forward strand.
GAACTTTCATCTTTAGCTAACCAATCCCAAGCACCATATTCATCAAAAGTGACATCACGACTTATAACAAACTTTTTAGTTTCAGGATTGTATAGTTTATAAGCCTTTGAAGCGTCACTATAACCAATGAATATGCATTTCTCACCTTTATCATCCAACTTCTTTCTCAATGGATCTGGCACATGTGCATATGCCAAACATCCAAAAACCTTGAGATATTTGATAGAGGGTTTTCTCCCACTCCAAGCTTCTTCGGGTGTCTTATCCCGGACACTCTTAGTTGGACACCTATTCAACACATAGACAGCACAAGCAACAGCTTCTGCCCAAAAAGGTTTAGGCAGATCCTTGGATTTCAACATGCACCTTACCATATCCATGATAGACCTATTCTTCCTCTCAGCCACTCTATTTTGTTGTGGAGTGTATCTAGCTGTCATCTGATGTTGAATACCCTTCTTCTTCAGAAAATCATCACAGGCAATATATTCTGTACCTCTATCAGTTCTCAAGATTTTAATTTCATAACCACTCTGCTTTTCAACAAAAGCCTTAAATTGTTTGAAAACATCACATGCTTCAGACTTTTGCTTCAGAAAGTAAACCCATGTTTTTCTACTGAAATCATCAATGAAAGTAATAAAGTACTTACAACCTCCATGTGAGGGAACCTCCAACGAACATAGGTCTGAGTGAATAATCTCCAACTGTTTTGTAGCTCTCCTTGACTTGCCCACGGGAAAGGGATCTCTATGCTTCTTCCCAATCACACAAATCTCACAGATACGATCAGGGACATTCACAACAGGTAAATCAGAACCAAGTTCCTTTCTCGCAAGATAGTTTAACCCAGAGAAATGGAAATGCCCAAACCGCATATGCCATAACCAATTATCATCACAAACTTCAGAATTAAAGCAATCAAGGAGAGTATGCTTAATTTTCAAAGGAAATAGTCGATTTTGGGACATATTTACCTTTGCAATCAAAACTCCTTTAGCATCTTCAATGGTACAACACCCTTGAGCAATATGTATCTTATATCCTTTTTCTGACAACTGACCCAAACTCAACAAATTTTGGTGTAGTTCAGGAACATAGAACACATCGGATATAAAATTGTGAGTACCATCCTTCAACTGAATGGAGATTTTACCTTTTCCCAAAATTGGCACCTTTGACTTATTGCCAAACGTTACTTCAGACCGGACTGATTCATCTAGTTCGGAAAATAATTCTTTCTTCCCACACATATGGTTACTACACCCAGTATCCAAGAACCATATGTTCTTATCTGCAGAAAAACTATCGCTGGCTAAAAGTAAAGTTTCAGAACTCTCACCAGACTTTTCAGCAGTGTTTTCAGCAATGTTTGCTTGATTTCCACGATTGTTGTCCTCATTATACCAACAATCTGCAATCTTGTGCCCATACTTGCCACAATTGTAGCAATGAAATGGAAATTTACCTTGTTTGGTATTACCTCCACCTCTTCCTTGGTTGGAGTTACCACGTCCTCCTCCTTGGTTGAAGTTACCACGACCTCTTCCACCAGAACCTCCTCTTCCTCTTCCACGACCTCTACCAGATCCTCCACCTCTTTGATTAGTGCCAGTCACATTAAGGGTGACTTGACTCTTCAAAGCTTCTTCTGCTAGTGGTTCCGATTTTGACGCAATTCTGTCAATATGACTTTCTACCATACCTTTCAGCTCTGCAATTGATAAGAGCTCGGTTTTGTGTGACTCTGTTATTGAAGCCACCACATGGTCATACTTCATCGGCATAGTTCGAAGAACTTTTTCAACCACTGCACCATCTTCAATTGTATCTCCGTATAACCCCATCTTATTCACCATATCAATAAGACGAGCGAAATACATATCTACTGTTTCTGTAGAGGTCATCTCACAATTATCGTACAACCTTCTCAACGACTGCAACTTAGACTTCTGTGCCCGATCGACTCCTTTGTGTGACACCTTTAAGATGTCCCAAGCTTGTTTTGCTGTTTGAGCACGAGCTAATTGCCCAAAAATGGAATAATGAACACCTTGGTGAATCTGACCCAAGGCCAATTTATCTCGCCGTATAGCGGCTGCATCAGCTCCTTCGGGTAGACCGGGATCAACAAAGCTCCAAAGATTTTGAGCTTGCAAATGTGTGGACATCATAATTTGCCAATAATTGTAATCGAGTTTTCCGTCCAATTTGGGACCCGTCCATACAATATTGAAATTTGTAGCCATATTTCACTACGGAAAATATCTCGGGGTTGAAAGGTTGACTGGCTCTGATACCAAATGTTAGATATATTAAATATAATATATTTATTATAATATATATTAAATATAATATAATATATCTATAATATATATTAAATATAATATGTATATATATTATATTTATATATATTGAGGAGAGAGAGAGAGGAATAGAAGTAAATGTTTATTACTTCACTTGATGATTATGAATAAACAAAAGCCACATATTTATAGTGAAAGAGAAAAGCAACAATGCTAAAGTTTAGGAAGTAATTAGAGGCCATGATTCCATGTACTCCATTTCACGTAGTGCTATGCATGCATCCACGTTCACACACCTCCTTTTATTTTTTAACAAATTAACTGCTAACTACTTGGTTTAATATATTACTAATTATAATAATAGCATTATTATTATTATAACAGACGGGGATGTAGCTTAGATAGTAGAGCGCTCTCTTAGCTCATGATGCTGAAGGCCAACAAAGTCATGGGCGTGGGTTGCATCATTAGAGACAACAATGGCAAGCTTATTGTGGCCAGAGCTATGCAGCGGAAGGGGGAGTTCGGGAGGCTTTAAGCTAGCTCAAAGAGATGGGATACGATCATATCATAACGGAAATGGATGACTGCTTGTCTACTACGAGATCATTTCCAGCTCTCAAAATGAGTCAGTTTTTAATCTAGTGAATGATATTAAAGAAATATTTAGGTGCTTAAAATTTTCTTGTGTTAAACGGCCTGCGAACTGAGTCCCCCACGCCTTAGCTAGGGGTTCAATCTCCTTGGCTGATCGTAGGGACTGGTTCCATAACCCTCCCCCGCTGTATCATCTCGGATGTTCTTAACCAGGGCCGGCCCTGGGGCAAGGGTAGGCTGGGCCCTTGCCCAGGGCCCATCTTTAGAGGGGGGCCCAATGGCCATTAGATATATTAATATGTTAATATATTAGTATTTTTTTACGCACGATGCGTAAAAAAAATAGGTGCTCAATATTAGTATTTTATATTTAAATTCATTTAAATTTTAGATATTTAAATTATTATAAATAATAATAATGTAAAATATTTTTATAAATTTGATATTTATATTTTAGGAAATAACTAACATATAACTCCAATATATAATGTCTATATATTATTATTATTATTGAAGATAAAAAATATATATGGTGGATGCATGTGCATGGTAACAATAGTGGAAAAGATAACGGCAGTTATAACAATATGAATATGTTTGCCCAAAATATTGTAAAATACAACTTTTATATTAGCATAATGTATATATAAAAAAAATAATAAAAAAAAACTTAACAAAAAAAAACAGACATAAATAAAGGATATAACTTTCATTCACACTTATTATGTTTTTAGATTATATATTATATATATATATATATAATATATATTACTTAGTATATATTAAAAAAAAATTGGTTAATTGCTTTTGACTTGATGACTTCTGATCGAAGTCGAGAAAACAGAAGAACCGAAGAAGAGATGTTGCACACCCACGCCGCCTAGGAGGGTAAGAGTCGTCGCCTCGCCGGTCGCGCCTACGCCACACCAACCATTCAATTCCTCTTAATAGTAATAATGATGTTATTAAAAGCGCAGAAGTCAAATAACAATGGGCAATCGACATTCGACAATCGACAAATAACAAATCTTCTTTGCAAATCTACCCATTCTACCAATACCATTGGCACTTATTGACAATCGCAAGTCACTCTGGTCAGCCGATTTTTCGTACAAGGGCCCTTATTTAAATTTTGCCCTGGGCCTATAAAATGTTTGGACCAACCCTATTCTTAACTTGGATATTACTACTTAATGAAGCTTTGTTTTGTTCAAAAAAAAAAATACTATAAGTTAATTAGACTGACCAAGATCCTCTTGTTCCTGGAGATTGGTGAAATTGAATCTTACATCTTACGACTATTAACAAAATAAAGCAAATAAATTTATTTTGGATTAGTTGACAAGTTGAATCGTTATGTAAGCAACCAAATTCCTTTTATACACACATTATTTATCAATTAAGTAGATCATTATTCAATAGTCATTAATAAACTCTCTAAATCACTAACAACTAATCAAATGAAGCCACGCAAGGATGGTACATTTGTGTACATTTAATATCATTATCTAATATCAAATAAGACATTGGTTATTATATATCTAAATGAAATAAATAACTTATATACTGTTACTATTTTGTAATGTGGCATCATACTCATTGCTTCATATTGTATGAGTTGTGTCTAGGAATAGGAATGGGCAAGTGATAGACGAGTATCCTCACCATTTGACCAACTCTTATAATTTGAATCCAAAACTCTATACTGCCATAGTATCAATCATATTGGTCCACACAGCTGTATAGATCATACTATCAAATAATGTACATTCAGTACATAAATAATATATTTTTAGTATATTAAAAATGTACATTATATACAAAAAAAAAGTACATTATTTGAGTACTAAAAGTACATTATTTTATATAATGTATATTCAGTACACGAATAATATACTTTTAATATATTAAAAATGTGCTTTTTGTTATGCTTCACATAATTCTGTATAATTTGTTATTCCCTGCCTCGTTATATCATGGACCGCGGTGCATAATCGATTATGCACCGCGCATCAAAACGGTGCCGTTTCTTTAGGTAAAGAAATGGCGCGCTGTTACTGTTAACGGAGTGACACTACAGTGTATCTAAACCGACACTGCCTCACGTATTATTTTTATATTATCAAATGAAACTGCAGTTATATCAAAATGATACTGTAGTTGTGGTGAAATGAAACTGCAGTATATATAAAATGAAACTGGATAACATTTCACATATTTGAGTGTATATTGTACAATGAAGCTGTAATTATATCGAGATGATCATGTAGTTGTGTTTTAATGAAACTAAAGTGTATATAAAATAAAATTAAATAACATTTTCACATATTTGAGTGTATAAATATTGAATGAAACTGTAGTTATATCGAAATGAAACTATAGTTGTGTTGAAATGAAACTGCAGTGTATACAAAATGAAACTGAAGAACAGAGTTATTTTTTGCAGAACGGCGCGGCGCGAAACGAATTCCGTTTCTTTCCATTAAATAAAACGACGTCGTTTTGATGCGCGGTGCATAATCAATTATGCACCGTGATACCAATGTTGAAAAAATCGCTAGGCGCCCTCTAGACGCATGGAGACTGCCTAGGGCGCCTAGGAGGCCGAACACCTGAAATATGCGCGATTTTTGCAATACTGTGCGGTGGACGATATAATTTGCCCCTGGTAGGTGGATATTCTTAAAATTTGCACTCGCTCCACAAAGTGCAATTACCCAACACATATACCCATGAATTTCTATCTGAATAATTTTTTTTTCCCTATAAAATCAAGTTACACAACATTGCAATTCAACAATCCTAGCACCCCTCACTCTACTACGGTGATTAATATTTTCTTTATGCAAACTGTTTTTTATCATAAAATATTGAGTAAATACCCAAAATGGTCCCTCGACTATAGCTAAATTCAGAAATTGATCATCGACTTTTAATTTCAACCAATTAAGTCCTTAACTTTGCAATTTTGACACGATTTGGTCCTCCATTTATTTGACCGTTTGTTGACCGTGATCGACGATCTCCAGAAGAACCTTCAGCTCTCGTCGGAGCATGTGGAGGCCTCCAGGATGACGTTGCACCGGTTCGGAAACACGCCGTCTTCTTCGCTCTGGTTCGAACTCAACTACATTGAATCCAAAGGGAGGATGAAGAAAGGCGACCGGATTTGATAGATTGCTTTCGGCATTGGATTCAAATGGAATAGTGCGGTTTGAAAATGCAACCGGAACCTTAAAAAACTGACGATGGACCATGAAATTACATATATATCCTCAAAAATCACAGTAAATAAACGGTCAAATTTCCAGAGGACCAAATTGTGTTAAAATTACAAAGTTAAGGACTTAATTGGTTGAAATTGAAAGTCAAGGAACAATTTGTGAATTTAGCTATAGTCGAGGGACCATTTTAGGTATTTACTCTAAAATATTTCCCATCTATTGTGATTTTCATACGTTTGGGTATCCATGAATCGACTACAGTTAATTAAAAAAAATAGTTTCCGATTAGATAATATCACATCAGAGGCAGTGGATTAGAGGAAAAGTATAGGAAGGGTATTTAATATTCCTCATTTATCTGTTCCTCTCATGCTTTTTTTTTTTTTTTTTTTTTTTTTTTTTTTTTTTTTCTGGTTAGAAGAGAGAACTCTCTTGTGTATTCAATTATGACTTTCATAGACTTTTTAAAAATTTGTATGAACTTTAAAAGTTTAGAGGTATTCAATTAAAATTTTTAGGAAGTCTTTAAAACTCAGGCGGTATTCAATCAAGATTTTTAAAGAGTCTTTAAAAGTCTTTAAAAATTGGGTGATATTCGATTAAGACTTTTAAAGAGTCTTTAAAAGTCATGCAGTATTCAAAAAGTTATAAATTTTTGTAGACTTTGTAATTGAGTTAATACCCAAAATCGTCCTCGACTATAGTGGTTTTTCTCAATTTCGTCCTAAACGACTTTGGTGACCTAATATCGTCCCAGACTTTTGTGTTTCGCTCAATTTAGTCCCAGACTTTTGTGTTTTTGCTCAATTTAGTCCCTCATTTGTTATTCTGTCAATTTGGTGTTAAATAAATAGACAATTCAGTAATTTTAATATTGGCATCTCTTTACTCATAGACATATGAACTGCGAAATCCTTTTTTTTTTTACGAATTACTCCCAGAATTACTCCTAAAACTGCGAATATAAAATTTGATTTGCAGGTCCGGGAGTAATTCTGGGTGTAATTCGTACAAGAAAGAGGAATTTCGCACTTCACAAGTTGAAAGTAAAGAGAGATCAATATTGACATTACTGAATTGTCCCTTTATTTAACACCAATTTGACGGAATAACAAATGGAGGACTAAATTGTGCGAAACACAAAAGTCTGGGACGATATTAGGTCACCAAAGTCGTTTAGGACGAAATTGAGAGAAACCACTATAGTCGAGAACGATTTTGGGTATTAACTCCTTTGTAATTTTAGGACTTTTGTTGACTTTTTCCTTCTCAAATATAAATAGTTGAAATCCAACCATCAATCTCAAGATTTCAAAATTTTCTTTCTAAAGTCTGAATATTTTCTATCTCTATTTAAACTCTATTTTTTTTCTCCCTATTTAAACTTTATAAACCTTATATCTAAATTTAATAAATTATTTTTTCTTCATTATCCTGTATTTTCTTCAT